>NC_052331.1:37096290-37428495 GCF_016432855.1 Salvelinus namaycush
TTTCCAGGACCATATTACCACCACACAGCAGTATATTATGACATAAATTATGACCATATTACCACTACACCAGCAGTATATTAGACATATATTATGACCATATTTACCACACACCAGCAGTATTATGACTATATTATGACCATATTACCACTACACCAGCAGTATATTATGACCATATTACCACCACACCAGCAGTATATTATGACCATATTACCACCACACCAGCATAATATATTATGACCATATTACCACCACACCAGCAGTATATTATGACATTATTACCACACAACAGCAGTATATTATGACCATATTACCAACCACACCGCAGTATATTATGACATATAATGACCATATACCACCACACAGCGTATATATGACATATATTATGACCTATTACCACACAACCAGCAGTATATTATGCATATATTTGACCATATTACCACTACACCAGCAGTATATTATGACCATATTACCACACACCAGCAGTATATTATGACCATATTACCACCACACAGCAGTATATTATGACATATATTATGACCCTATTACCACCCACACCAGCAGTATATTATGACCATATGACCACCCACACCAGCAGTATATTATGACATAATTATGACCATATACCACCACACACAGCATAGTATATATATTGACCATATACCACCACCAACCAGCAGTTATTATGGCCATATTACCACACCACACCAGCAATATATATGACCATATTACCACACACCCAGCGTATATTATGACATATTACCACCACACCAGCAGTATATTATGACATATATTAGACCATATTACCACAACCAGCAGAGTATATTATGACATATTCCACCACACAGCAGTATATATATTAGACCATATTACCACACACAGCAGTATATTATGAATAATATGACCATATTACCACCACACCAGCATATCATATTATGACCATATTACCACCACACCAGCAGTATATTATGACACACACTATTATGACCATATTACCACTACACCAGCAGTATATTATGACCATATTACCAACCACCACACCAGCAGTATATTATGACCATATTACACCCACACCAGCAGTATATTATGACATAATTATGACCATATTACCACACACCAGCAATAATTATGACATATTAACACTACACAGCAGTATATTATGACATATATTATGACCCTATACCACCACACCAGCAGTATATTATGACATATATTATGACCATTTACCCCACACCAGCAGTATATTATGACCATTATATTATGACCATATTACCACACACCAGCATATATGACTTATGACCATATTACCACACACCAGCAGTATATTATGACATATATAGACCATTATTACCACCACCACAGCAGTATATTATGACATATTATGACCATATTACCACCACAACAGCATATATTATGACCATATTACACCACAGAGTATATTATGACATATATTATGACCATATTACCACCACACCAGCAGTATATTATGACTATACATATGACCTATTACCACACACCAGCAGTATATTAGACATATATTATGACCATATTACCACACACCAGCAGTATATTATGACATCATTATGACATATTACCACCACACCAGCAGTATATTATGACCATTTACCACCACCAGCAGTATATATGACATATATTATGACCATATTACCACACACCAGCAGTATATTATGACACATATATACCACACCACACCAGCATAGTATATTATGACATTATTTACCAATTACACACACCAGCAGTATATTATGACCATATTACCACTACACCAGCAGTATATTATGACCATATTACCACCCCACCACAGTAGTATTATGACATAATTATGACCATATTACCACACACACAGCAGTATATTATGACCATATTTACCACTACACCAGCATATATTATGACAATATTATGACCATATTACCACCACACCAGCAAGTATTATGACCATATACCACTACACCAGCATATATTATGACATATATTATGACCATATTACCACCACCCAGCAGAGTATATTATGACATATACCAACCCAGCATAATTATGACATACTTATGACCAATTACCACCACACCAGCAGTATATTATGACATATATTATGACCATATTACCCACACCCAGCAGTATATTATGACCATATTACCACCACACCAGCAGTATATTATGACATATATTATAAGACCATATTACCACTACACCAGCAGTATATTATGACATATATTATGACCATATTACCACACACAGCCAGTATATTATGACCATATTACCACTACACCAGCAGTAATATGACATATATTAGACCATATTACCACCACACCAGCAGTATATTATGACCATATTTACCACCACACCCAGCAGTATATTATGACCATATTACCCACTACACAGCACAGTATATATGACATATATTAGACATATTACCCACACACCAGCAGTATATTATGACCATAATTAACCACCACACCAGCAGTATATTATGACATATTACCACTACACCAGCAGTATATTATGAATATATTAGTCATATTACCACCACACCAGCAGTATATATATTAGACATATATTATGACCATTTTACCAACACACCAGCAGTATATTATGACATATATTATGACCATATTACCACACACCAGCAGTTATATTATTGACCATTTTACCACACACCAGCAGTTATATTATGACCATATTACCACTACACAGCAGTCAGTATATTATGACATATATATTGACATATTACACCACACCAGCAGTATAATATGACATATATTATGACATATTACCACACCAGCAGTATATTATGACATATATATGAACCATATTACCACACACCAGCAGTATATTATGACATATTTACCACACACCAGCAGTATATATGACATATATTATGACCATATTACCACACACCAGCAGTATATTATGACATATATTAGACCATTACACTACACCAGCAGTATATTATGACAATATTATGACCATATTACCCACTACACAGCAGTTATATATGACATATATTACCACCACACCAGCAAGTATATTATGACCATATTACCACCACACCAGCAGATATATTATGACATATATTATGACCATATTACCACACTACACCAGCAAGTATATTATGACATATATTATAGACCATATTACCACTACACCAGCAGTATATTATGACCATTATTACCAACCACACCAGCAGTATATTATGACCATATTACCACCCACACAGCAGTATATTATGACATATTACCACCACACCAGCAGTATATTATGACCATATTACCACCACACCAGCAGTATATTATGACATATTATGACCATATTACACACACCAGCAGTATATTATGACATATATTAGACCATATTACACCACCAGCATATATTATGACCATTTTACCAACACACCAGCAGTATATTATGACATATATTATGACCATATTACCACCACACCAGCAGTATATTATGACATATATATGACCATTTTACCAACACACCAGCAGTATATTATGACATATATTATGACCATATTACACCATACACCAGCAGTATATTATGACTATTATTATGACCATATTACCACACACCAGCAGTATATATGACAATATAGACCATATTACCACCCACCAGAGTATATTAGACCATTTACACCACCCCAGCAGTATATTATGACCATATTATTACCACTACACCAGCAGTATATTATGAAATATATGACCATATTACCACACACCAGCAGTATATTATGACACTATATTATGACCATATTAACACACACACCAGCAGTATATTATGACAATATACCACCCACCAGCAGTATATTATGACCATAATATATGTCATAATATACTGCTGGTGTAGTGTAATATGGTCATAATATACTGCTGGTGTGGAGGTAATATGGTCATAATATATGTCATAATATACTGCTGGTGTGGTGGTAATATGGTCATAATATACTGCTGGTGTGGTGGTAATATGGTCATAATATATGTCATAATATACTACTGGTGTGGTGGTAATATGGTCATAATATATGTCATAATATACTGCTGGTGTGGTGGTAATATGGTCATAATATATGTCATAATATACTGCTGGTGTGGTGGTAATATGGTCATAATATACTGCTGGTGTAGTGGTAATATGGTCATAATATATGTCATAATATACTGCTGGTGTAGTGGTAATATGGTCATAATATACTACTGGTGTGGTGGTAATATGGTCATAATATACTACTGGTGTGGTGGTAATATGGTCATAATATATGTCATAATATACTGCTGGTGTAGTGGTAATATGGTCATAATATACTGCTGGTGTGGTGGTAATATGGTCATAATATACTACTGGTGTGGTGGTAATATGGTCATAATATACTGCTGGTGTGGTGGTAATATGGTCATAATATACTGCTGGTGTAGTGGTAATATGGTCATAATATACTACTGGTGTGGTAATATGGTCATAATATACTACTGGTGTGGTGGTATATGGTCATAATATATGTCATAATATACTGCTGGTGTGGTGGTAATATGGTCATAATATATGTCATAATATACTGCTGGTGTGGTGGTAATATGGTCATAATATATGTCATAATATACTGCTGGTGTAGTGGTAATATGGTCATAATATATGTCATAATATACTGCTGGTGTAGTGGTAATATGGTCATAATATATGTCATAATATGCTGCTGGTGTGGTGGTAATATGGTCATAATATATGTCATAATATACTGCTGGTGTAGTGGTAATATGGTCATAATATATGTCATAATATACTGCTGGTGTGGTGGTAATATGGTCATAATATATGTCATAATATACTGCTGGTGTAGTGGTAATATGGTCATAATATATGTCATAATATACTGCTGGTGTGGTGGTAATGTGGTCATAATATATGTCATAATATACTGCTGGTGTGGTGGTAATATGGTCATAATATACTGCTGGTGTGGTGGTAATATGGTCATAATATATGTCATAATATACTACTGGTGTGGTGGTAATATATGTCATAATATACTACTGGTGTGGTGGTAATATGGTCATAATATACTGCTGGTGTGGTGGTAATATGGTCATAATATATGTCATAATATACTACTGGTGTGGTGGTAATATATGTCATAATATACTACTGGTGTGGTGGTAATATGGTCATAATATACTGCTGGTGTGGTGGTAATATGGTCATAATATACTGCTGGTGTGGTGGTAATATGGTCATAATATACTGCTGGTGTAGTGGTAATATGGTCATAATATATGGCATAATATACTGCTGGTGTGATGGTAATATGGTCATAATATACTGCTGTGTAGTGGTAATATGGTCATAATATATTGCTGGTGTGGTGGTAATATGGTCATAATATATGTCATAATATACTGCTGGTGTGGTGGTAATATGGTCATAATATATGTCATAATATACTGCTGGTGTGGTGGTAATATGGTCATAATATACTGCTGGTGTGGTGGTAATATGGTCATAATATACTGCTGGTGTGGTGGTAATATGGTCATAATATACTGCTGGTGTAGTGGTAATATGGTCATAATATACTGCTGGTGTGGTGGTAATATGGTCATAATATACTGCTGGTTTAGTGGTAATATGGTCATAATATATGTCATAATATACTGCTGGTGTGGTGGTAATATGGTCATAATATACTGCTGGTGTAGTGGTAATATGGTCATAATATACTGCTGGTGTGATGGTAATATGGTCATAATATACTGCTGGTGTGGTGGTAATATGGTCATAATATATGTCATAATATACTGCTGGTGTGGTGGTAATATGGTCATAATATATGTCATAATATACTGCTGGTGTGGTGGTAATATGGTCATAATATATGTCATAATATACTGCTGGTGTGGTGGTAATATGGTCATAATATATGTCATAATATACTGCTGGTGTGGTGGTAATATGGTCATAATATATGTCATAATATACTGCTGGTGTGGTGGTAATATGGTCATAATATATGTCATAATATACTACTGGTGTAGTGGTAATATGGTCATAATATACTGCTGGTGTAGTGGTAATATGGTCATAATATACTACTGGTGTAGTGGTAATATGGTCATAATATACTGCTGGTGTGGTGGTAATATGGTCATAATATATGTCATAATATACTGCTGGTGTGGTGGTAATATGGTCATAATATATGTCATAATATACTGCTGGTGTGGTGGTAATATGGTCATAATATATGTCATAATATACTGCTGGTGTGGTGGTAATGTGGTTATAATATACTGCTGGTGTGGTGGTAATATGGTCATAATATACTGCTGGTGTGGTGGTAATATGGTCATAATATACTGCTGGTGTGGTGGTAATATGGTCATAATATATGTCATAATATACTGCTGGTGTGGTGGTAATATGGTCATAATATATGTCATAATATACTGCTGGTGTGGAGGTAATATGGTCATAATATATGTCATAATATACTGCTGGTGTGGTGGTAATATGGTCATAATATATGTCATAATATACTGCTGGTGTGGTGGTAATATGGTCATAATATACTGCTGGTGTGGTGGTAATATGGTCATAATATATGTCATTATATACTGCTGTTGTGGTGGTTATATGGTCATAATATATGTCATAATATACTGCTGGTGTAGTGGTAATATGGTCATAATATATGTCATAATATACTACTGGTGTGGTGGTAATATGGTCATAATATATGTCATAATATACTGCTGGTGTGGTGGTAATATGGTCATAATATACTGCTGGTGTAGTGGTAATATGGTCATAATATATGTCATAATATACTGCTGGTGTGGTGGTAATATGGTCATAATATATGTCATAATATACTGCTGGTGTAGTGGTAATATGGTCATAATATATGTCATAATATACTGCTGGTGTGGTGGTAATATGGTCATAATATATGTCATAATATACTGCTGGTGTAGTGGTAATATGGTCATAATATACTGCTGGTGTGGTGGTAATATGGTCATAATATACTGCTGGTGTGGTGGTAATATGGTCATAATATACTGCTGGTGTGGTGGTAATATGGTCATAATTTATGCCAGCCTGACTGACTGACTGACTGGAAAGCCTTTTGCTCGGTTGGCATCTTCTTGTTATCTCTCAATCAGCTCTTAGTTTTGTCCACAATTAAGAGAATGTTATGGGATGCATCTCCAAAGCCACCCTATTCCCTCTGTGCTGCATTACTTTTGACCAGAGTCCAGTGCACTACAGTCTTAGAATAAAAGGGTTCCAAAAGGGTTATTCGGCTGTACCCATAGGAGAACCCTTCACGGTTCCAGATAGAACATTTACATTTTAGTCATTTAGCAGACGCTCTTATCCAGAGCGACTTACAGTAGAGTGCATACATTTTATTACATTTTTACATACTGAGACAAGGATATCCCTACCGGCCAAACCCTCCCTAACCCGGACGACGCTATGCCAATTGTGCGTCGCCCCACGGACCTCCCGGCTGCGACAGAGCCTGGGCGCGAACCCAGCCCAGCCTGGGCGCGAACCCAGAGACTCTGGTGGCGCAGCTAGCACTGCGATGCAGTGCCCTAGACCACTGCGCCACCCGGGAGGCCCTCTGTGGAAAGTGTCTTACATGGAACCCGAAATGGTTCTAAGAGGAACCAAAAATATTTTTTCAAAGGGTTCACCTATGGGGACATCTGTAGATCCATTTTATGTTCAGGAACCTTTTTGTATATTGTGAATAGAGTTGCCTTTTGTTTTTAGAGTCACTATCCTGACTGTATTTGATGTGCTGTTCCCTCCACAGGAGGTTAGACAAATGAGCTCTGGTTTTAGGAGCAGAATAATAATACCTTTTCTCTCTTTCTTCCATTTTAGTCTGATCTAAGTCAACTACCGGAGTACTAATATACACACTATTAAATCATAAAATGGGCAAAAAGCTCCACAGCAAGGGCTCAGTGAAAATATTGTGTAACCTGAGTTGATACGGTGAAAACACATTGGCATGAAGAGTAACCTTCTCTTAGACATGGACGTTTGTGTTAGCTCCCCGGTCACATTTTATTTAGGTGAATAAATTAGTTCATATTACTGTTCTCCAGGAGGAGGTTCTCCAGCACTGCAGTCCGGTTAGAAGCACCAACACCCAGCCTTTGGTATGAATAATGACATGTATTACATCCTCTGTGTCTGCAATGTTTTTTTTCCCCTTCTCAAGTTGAAGTGCAACCTGCACTGCACACCAACAGCTGTTTCCCCATCTCGATTAAAAGTGTTGTTATTGTAGAAGATCAGATCATTTGTTGAAATAAATCTGATTGTGTGTTTTCCCTCCACAGGTGTAAGTGTAACCTGCACTCCAACAGCTGTGTGTTTGACAAGGACAAGGGGAAGCTGGGATGTGAGTGTGAACACAACACAACAGGACCGGACTGCGGCCGCTGTAAGAGACACTACCACGGACGACCCTGGAACGTCGGGTCCTATCTGCCCATTCCCAAAGGAACTGCTAACATCTGTAGGTAGCTTTCCCCTCTTCTATAGAAATTACATTGTTGGAAAAATACCTGTACTTCATTGTAATATTTTTACCAGAAGGTATTTGTTGTTATGTGGGTATTTGCAGTTTGATATTCAGATCCTAAGGTATGGGGGCTATCCATAATGCCAGGCTAACACCAGGCTAACACCAGGGAGGCTAGCTGAGGGCTAAGGTGCTATAGCCAGCCCAACACTGAGGAATACGGTGCTATAGCAGCCCAACACTGAGGAATAAGGGGCTATTGCAGCCCAACACTGAGGAATAAGGTGCTATAGCAGCCCAACACTGAGGAATAAGGTGCTATAGCAGCCCAACGCTGAGGAATAAGGTGCTATAGCAGCCCAACACTGAGGAATAAGGTGCTATAGCAGCCCAACACTGAGGAATAAGGTGCTATAGCAGCCCAACACTGAGGAATAAGGTGCTATTGCAGCCCAACACTGAGGAATAAGGTGCTATAGCAGCCCAACGCTGAGGAATAAGGTGCTATAGCAGCCCAACACTGAGGAATAAGGTGCTATCGCAGCCCAACACTGAGGAATAAGGTGCTATTGCAGCCCAATACTGAGGAATACGGTGCTATAGCAGCCCAACACTGAGGAATAAGGGGCTATTGCAGCCCAACACTGAGGAATAAGGTGCTATTGCAGCCCAACACTGAGGAATAAGGTGATATATCAGCCCAACACTGAGGAATAAGGTGCTATAGCATCCCAACACTGAGGAATAAGGTGCTATCGCAGCCCAACACTGAGGAATAAGGTGCTATTGCAGCCCAATACTGAGGAATACGGTGCTATAGCAGCCCAACACTGAGGAATAAGGGGCTATTGCAGCCCAACACTGAGGAATAAGGTGCTATAGCCAGCCCAACACTGAGGAATAAGGTGCTATCGCAGCCCAACACTGAGGAATAAGGTGATATATCAGCCCAACACTGAGGAATAAGGTGATATATCAGCCCAACACTGAGGAATAAGGTGATATATCAGCCCAACACTGAGGAATAAGGTGATATATCAGCCCAACACTGAGGAATAAGGTGATATATCAGCCCAACACTGAGGAATAAGGTGCTATCGCAGCCCAACACTGAGGAATAAGGTGATATATCAGCCCGACACTGAGGAATAAGGTGCTATAGCCAGCCCAACACTGAGGAATAAGGTGCTATAGCAGCCCAATACTGAGGAATACGGTGCTATAGCAGCCCAACACTGAGGAATACGGTGCTATAGCAGCCCAACACTGAGGAATACGGTGCTATAGCAGCCCAACACTGAGGAATAAGGTGATATAGCAGCCCAACACTGAGGAATACGGTGCTATAGCAGCCCAACACTGAGGAATAAGGTGCTATAGCAGCCCAACACTGAGGAATAAGGTGATATATCAGCCCAACACTGAGGAATAAGGTGCTATCGCAGCCCAACACTGAGGAATAAGGTGCTATATCAGCCCAACACTGAGGAATAAGGTGATATATCAGCCCAACACTGAGGAATAAGGTGCTATCGCAGCCCAACACTGAGGAATAAGGTGCTATAGCAGCCCAACACTGAGGAATAAGGTGCTATAGCAGCCCAACACTGGGGAATAAGGTGCTATAGCAGCCCAACACTGAGGAATAAGGTGCTATTGCAGCCCAACACTGAGGAATAAGGTGCTATTGCAGCCCAACACTGAGGAATAAGGTGCTATTGCAGCCCAACACTGAGGAATAAGGTGCTATAGCAGCCCAACACTGAGGAATAAGGTGCTATAGCAGCCCAACACTGAGGAATAAGGTGCTATAGCAGCCCAACACTGAGGAATAAGGTGATATAGCAGCCCAACACTGAGGAATAAGGTGCTATAGCATCCCAACACTGAGAAATAAGGTGCTATAGCAGCCCAACACTGAGGAATAAGGTGATATATCAGCCCAACACTGAGGAATAAGGTGCTATAGCATCCCAACACTGAGAAATAAGGTGATATATCAGCCCAACACTGAGGAATAAGGTGCTATAGCAGCCCAACACTGAGGAATAAGGTGATATAGCAGCCCAACACTGAGGAATAAGGTGCTATAGCAGCCCAACACTGAGAAATACGGTGCTATATCAGCCCAACACTGAGGAATAAGGTGCTATAGCAGCCCAACACTGAGCAATAAGGTGCTATTGCAGCCCAACACTGGGCAAATGGTGGGAGGCCTCATGTTCTTCCTAGTGAATCAAACATAGCTGGGAGTCTGTACGGCAGTAAAGATGCTGGTGGCGTGCTGTCAGTGTTTGATGGTATTAGCGGTGTACTGTTGCCTTGCACATAAGGTAGCCTACATACTCTCTTTACATTTGATGTGTTTGTAGTTTCTGCATTTGTTTGAGGCAATCATTCTTTGAGATTTTGTATGTGTGTGTGTGTGTGTGTGTGTGTGTGTGTGTGTGTGTGTGTGTACGCAGCATATTTGTGTGTGTGTGTGTGTGTGTGTACGCAGCATATGTGTGTGTGTGTGTGTACGCAGCATATGTGTGTGTATGTATGTGTAGGTGGGTCCTTGCCTGTGTAATGCTTTCGCGTTATTGCTTGATTTTTTTTGTTTTCCCCTTGCGTTGCACTCCTCCCTAGCTCCTCCAGTTCTGAGACCAGCCGGCTAGCTCAACTCTCTCTGACTGACAGGGCGTTATTAAAAACAGCCCGACATTCGGACGCATCCCCACTGAACGGATGAAAACCCCAGACCCAGTCTCCGTATCCTCCATTTTAAAAAGCAATATTACACACTCGTTTGGCAGAAACAAAGAATGCAATAATGGTGCGGATGACACTCTGACATTATTACATAATAATAAAATAATGTAATCATATTACTCCCCCCCCCCCACCCCCCACAGATGTGGAAGTTTGAAGGCTTTTGTCTTTGATTTTGAGTTATTTGTTATTCTCTCATAAGAGAAACCTGAGACTATTGCTAAGCACCAAATGGCACACTATTCTCTAGACTTTTGACCAGAGCCCTATGGGCCCTGCTAGTGTACTATGTGGGGAATGAGGTGCCATTTGTGACACGCCCTATTGCCAACAACATGGAGGGGGGTGTTCAATCCCCCCCCCCCCCCCCCCCATGCAGCAAGGACCGCAGCGGCTCATATCTCCTGCTAGGATATTAAACATACGGTCCTACATATGAAGACAAATTTGCTGAAAGTGCAGAAATTAATTCTAGTCTAATAACGCTCATCTGTCATGAAGTGCTCCTCTTTAATCACAATAGTAATTAATCTCCTAGGTAGTAACAGACAGAGGGGGGGTAATACATTTAGCATATTTCATATTCATATGCATAGATGTACAGTATGTGACCCACCATGCAACACCTCAAAGACAGGTGTGAGGCTCTTGTTGCTGGGGGACCAGAGCTGTCACAATACAAGGGCTGAAGCACGGACCAGAATATATCTAGAGTATCAAATACTTTAGATATAGACAAAAAAAGACATAGCACATTCTATATCAACGTTAAGGTTCCTTGAAACTGTGATAATCTACTGCATACCAAACAAGGTGTGTGAAACTAGGTGTGAAACTGGAGAGAAACAGAGAGCATTCTCACACTTGCAGAGGCACATTTAAAAGTGATTGTGGCAAAGTGACCGTCATCAGTGAATACAACTCCTCCTGATGTTTCTTCCACTGTGTCGCCATGACAGGAAGTTAGGTGGAGAGAAAAGCAGGTACACCTTGTGGATTAATGTTGAAGTGGTGAAGTCATACTGTGGAACGAGGTAGGGTTAGAATGGTAGGGTTAGAAGAGTAGGGTTAGAAGTTAGGAAGCATTGGAGTTGGATTCTGATAGAACTCTAGAATGGGTTTGATAGAACTAATAGAACTGTAGAATAAGTTTGATAGAACTAATAGAACTGTAGAATAAGTTTGATAGAACTAATAGAACTGTAGAATGGGTTTGATAGAACTAATAGAACTGTAGAATGGGTTTGATAGAACTAATAGAACTGTAGAATGGGTTTGATAGAACTAATAGAACTGTAGAATGGGTTTGATAGAACTAATAGAACTGTAGAATGGGTTTGATAGAACTAATGTAACTAGAATGGGTTTGATAGAACTAATGTAACTGTAGAATGGGTTTGATAGAACTAATGTAACTGTAAAATGGGTTTAATAGAACTAATAGAACTGTAGAATGGGTTTGATAGAACTGTAGAATGGGTTTAATGGCACTCGTAGTAGGGATAGTAGTAGCGATGGTAGTATGCCTAGAGATAGTTTCAGGGATTGTAGTAGGGATAGGGACAGTAATAGGGTTAGGGATAGTAGTAGGGACAGTAGTAGGGATAGGGATAGTAGCATTGATAGGGATAGTAGTAGGGATAGGGATTTTAGTATTGATAGGGACAGTAGTAGGGATAGGGATTGTAGTATTGATAGGGACAGTAGTAGGGATAGGGATAGTAGTAGGGACAGTAGTAGAGCTAGGGATAGTTTTAGTGCTATTTTACCAAACGTTAAAGCATTGTGTATGAAGTCCTAGCTTAGAAATGCAAGAAATCCGTTTTTCTAACCAATTCCAGAACAACTAAACTCTTCTGGCAGAGTTTAGTTGTTGACTTTGGCAGAAGACTGCAATTTCCTGCTTTGTCTCTGATTCTGTTGACTCTTTGCCATTTGAAAGCAGTGCTAGGCCCATCAACAAGGAAGACTTGGTGTTAGGCCCATCGGGAATGAGTACTTGGTGATAGGCTCATGCAGTGTAGCATCCCTGATTCACTGTCTCTGTCTGTTGGCCCACTGCTGCTAATCAGTGGACATTTTGCGGTGCCAAAAGCTGGAAAGTCTCTTAAAATATATAAATATATAAAAATATATAGATATATATATATTAAATGTATTTTTTATGTATCTTTGTGAATGAATCTCTGAAGATAAATGTTTTGTTTGTTTTCTATTCTACTACAATATATTTTTAGGGGTAAAGATAAAAGCTGTGGACATTCTTTGATCATCTCTCTTTCTCTCTTTGTCTCCTTCCTTCTATCTTTACCTCCTCTCTTCCACTCTTCTTCTCCAAAGGTATCCATAGCAGTCATGGACCAGTGCGTAAGTAAAACAAAACATTTAAATAAATAAACCCGCGATAATGGGCAACTGCATTGCAATTTCATTGTTCTTATTTAGGTGATGTGGAGAGGTGTAAATGCATTGGAGCTGTTAAATCAGCATTATACCGATCGTGTTATACCTACCAGCGTTATACCTATAGCGTTATACCTGCACTGAGTCACATTAGTAATAATCCCATGTAGCCTTGTTACAAGGTGGAACACTGGAAGGTTTGTTTTAATATACACCGATTATTTTGTTGAATGATTTTCAATATGAGTGTCTTTATTTTTATTTAGCCTACCCTTTCTCCTTCTGGACTTCTTACACGAGTTGGATGGGTGTGGCTTCGTGACAAGCGAGTGGGATGGGTGTGGCTTCGTGACAAGCGAGTGGGATGGGTGTGGCTTCGTGACAAGCGAGTGGGATGGGTGTGGCTTCGTGACAAGCGAGTGGGATGGGTGTGGCTTTGTGACAAGCGAGTGGGATGGGTGTGGCTTCGTGACAAGCGAGTGGGATGGGTGTGGCTTCGTGACAAGCGAGTGGAATGGGTGTGGCTTCGTGACAAGCGAGTGGGATGGGTGTGGCTTCGTGACAAGCGAGTGGGATGGGTGTGGCTTCGTGACAAGCGAGTGGGATGGGTGTGGCTTCGTGACAATGACCACAACAGCTCACCAGCTCTTTATTTATTTTTTTGTAAAATATTTTTTTACCCCATTTTCTCCCCAATTTCGTGGTACCAATTGGTAGTTACAGTTTTGTCTCATCGCTGCAACCCTCGTACTGACTTGGGAGAGGCGAAGGTCGAGAGCTGTGCGTCTTCCGAAACACAACACAACCCAACCCAACCAAGCCGCACTGCTTCTTGACACAATGCCCACTTAACCCGGAAGCCGGCCGCACCAATGTGTCGGAGGAAACACCGTACACCTGGCGACTGTGTCAGTGTGCACTGCGCCCGGCCCACCACAGGAGTCGCTAGTGCGCGATGGGACAAGAATAGCCCTGCCGGCCAAACCCTCCCCTAACACGGGCGACGCTGGGCCCATGGGTTTCCCGGTCGCGGCCCGGCTTCGACAGAGCCTGGACTCGAACCCAAAATCTCTAGTGGCACAGCTAGCACTGTGATGCAGTGACTTAGACCACTGTGACACTCAGGAGGCCTCAATTTGACAGCTCTAACTCAGCTCTACCTCCTACATGCCAAAGCACCAGCCATGCATGTGTCGGCTATTGCGGGTTAGCACTTGATCTGATTGAATCTAGGCATAAATTGGTTATTTTCACAAACAGTGTAGGTTACACCTCGACGATGAACATCCTTTAGCTAGATCTGCTTCTGCTGCAGGTCAAAATGTCTTCTCACTCATGTTGCATGTCATTACTACTTTGAGATCCAACTCCCTGAAGTACAAACCATTACCTATGTGCCTCATACAGATATAGGATCTTCATTTGATCACCCTGTTGTAGGAAAACCTTCCTGCAATGTAGGACATTTAACATTTGTAGTGAATTTGAGATTTAAAAAGGCTTGGCTGTGAAATTTCAAACTTGATTTTCTCTTATGAAAAATGTATCAACCTCTACAAAAATGTCCATAAATTATAATCCACATAATGATTCACTTTTCCTGTTGCTTCAGGATTATCTTCCTGCTGTAGCAAACTGGCTCAGATTAAGATCCTACATCTGGAGTTGGTATCACAATGGAATATGACTCTCGAGTCTAGAGTATTTTGATGGAGATTACACACGCTGCTACTCAGTGTCCCTGACTCTCTATACAAGTCATGCATGGACATGTAGCATTATTAGAGCCTCATTTATACCTTGTGCTAACATGTGTCCCGTGTCCGGATAATGCCCACATTCTGATTCTGTCCACATTTACAGACAGATGTAAACGATTCAAAGACGCATTGTAAACTGATTTTTATAAATGTAAAGATCGGGATAAAAGCAGTGGGCGAAGGACGCATGTTAGTGGCAGGTATAAACGGGGCCTAGGACTTCAGTAAAAGACCTGTGCATGCTGTCTATGTGCATTCAATAAATCCAGCATGAACTATCTGATAGCATAAAGTAACTGTCACTTATATGACCTCTCCCATCTTTACACAGATCGAGCTAATGCTTCATCTCTGGGTGTTGCAAACCGTAATCAAGGTAGGATAAAATCGAAGTTTATTTGATTCTTACTAAACAAAAATTCAAGAATTGATATTTAGCAATGCTGTCCCTTACAAACTGTGAACTTTAACTCTCTCTCACACACATACACACACATACACACACACACACACACTTACACACGTGTACACACACACACATACACACACACACACACACACACACCAGCTGATCTAATCCAGACCTCTGACGAGTCCCAGACATCCAATGATCACCTTCACCTCCCCACCGCTCTCTCTCTCCTTCCCTCTATCTCTCACTCTCTCTCTCTCAATTCAATTCAATAAATGCTTTATTGGCATACATGGGTGGTTGCCACTGTTCCCAAATCAATGTATGTAAAGTATTAAATAAATTAACAATATAAATATATATATATCAACGAAAACAATTATACATGGAAAATAATACACATAAAAAGAGAAAGCAAAGAGCAACAATTGATGAATGAAATCTACAAGGACTCATGTGTAAAACAGGGTGGGAGGTATTGTCTCTCTTATATTATGACAAACCAGGACATAGTCTGCAGCTAGATCTACTGTCTCTCTTATATTATGACAGACCAGGACATAATCTGGAGCTAGATCTACTGTCTCTATTATATTATGACAGACCAGCTAGATCTACTGTCTCTATTATATTATGTCAGACCAGGGCATAATATGAAGCTAGATCTACTGTCTCTATTATATTATGACAGACCAGGGCATAATATGGAGCTAGATCTACTGTCTCTATTATATTATGACAGACCAGGACATAATCTGGAGCTAGATCTACTGTCTCTATTATATTATGACAGACCAGCTAGATCTACTGTCTCTATTATATTATGACAGACCAGGACATAATCTGGAGCTAGATCTACTGTCTCTATTATATTATGACAGACCAGGACATAATCTGGAGCTAAATCTATTGTCTCTATTATATTATGACTGACCAGGACATAATCTGGAGCTAGATCTACTGTCTCTATTATATTATGACAGACCAGGACATAATCTGGAGCTAGATCTACTGTCTCTATTATATTATGACAGACCAGGACATAATCTGGAGCTAGATCTACTGTCTCTATTATATTATGACAGACCAGGACATAATCTGCAGCTAGATCTACTGTCTCTCTTATATTATGACAGACCAGGACATAATCTGGAGCTAAATCTATTGTCTTTATTATATTATGACAGACCAGCTAGATCTACTGTCTCTATTATTTTATGACAGACCAGGACATAATCTGGAGCTAAATCTATTGTCTTTATTATATTATGACTGACCAGGACATAATCTGGAGCTAAATCTATTGTCTTTATTATATTATGACAGACCAGGACATAATCTGGAACTAGATCTACTGTCTCTATTATATTATGACAGACCATTCGTAACAGATTCTAGTTTTGAGATACATACCCCCTGTGATGTGTCTGTGTTTCCCCTTTTGTCTGTGCTGCTGTGGGGTTTATGTAGATTGGTCTGCAGCTATCTGGGGCGGCAGGTAGCCCAGTGGTTAGAGTGTTGGGCCAGTAACCGAAAGGTTGCTAGATTGAATCCCCGAGCTGACAAGGTAAAAATCTGTCGTTCTGCCCCGGAACAAGGCAGTTCCTAGGCCATCATTGTAAATAAGAATTTGGTCTTACCTGACTTGCCTAGTTGAATGAAGGAAAATAAAATAAATATCTCTGCTTAATCGATATCTTCTATCTGTGTAGGAAGTGTTACAGCTGAACTCACTCCATGCCTGTAACCCTCACAGCCCTGAGTAACAGGTTGTTACGTCAATCTAATTTAACATAATCATCAAAACTGTGTGTTGAAATATTAATTCTCAGGTAGAATCTACGTGGAAATTTCAACACAATTCATGTCGTGTCGTGTTGTGAATACACTGAACATGCAACATCAGATCCACGTCACATTTTCATCATATTTTATATATTTTTTTGCATATTCTCAATATTTAATCAACATCTGTCGTTCGTAATGAATTTTATCAATTATGTTGAATTTCATATTTCATTAGACATATTTTATCTGACCATCAATGTTGATGGTAAAATCGGTATGTTTGAATCAAAGTCATTGTTTCAACATCATGCCATCAACCTAAATAAAGAGATATTGAAATAAAATCTGAATCCGCAGTCCAACAACTCCTGCTTGAACAGGGACTCCTACTAATATATTAGAGGATGTACTTCAGTGAGAATGAGTCTTACCATCCAGATGCCTACATCTGTGTACGCTGCTTAGCTTTGGAAACAAGCTGTGTTGGTTTCTGCTGAGCTATCACGTCAACACGAGGATACTGGTCAACTTCCATACTCACGTGTGTCGCTATGCTCTACCTTAATAACATTGAATAGTTGAAAGTAACTCCTCTAACTTTTTTTTTTTTTTTTAATATATTTAAAAAATGAAAGTAAATTCGGAGTTGGGTTTATGTAGGCTACATGGATACCTGATTTGCATAAAGGACATCAATCCTATTTGGCTATGGTGTGTAAACCTCCGACTTCAACTGTACTTTATTGTATACCATCTATTGCATCTTTTTTTTTTTTTGGGGGGTGGATCAGCTTAATATTGCGGAAAGAATGTTGCTTCCAATGTAATTGTCTGCATCATTTCCAATCCCCCATATTTTTTGGGGTAAATATATATATCCATTCACGTATGCATACATATACACATATATACATACACATACCTACATAGACATACATACTTTTTTAAAAGAGTATACCTTTATTATTATTCCCCGCAAACCCTACCACTGATCCCCCAATTGGAGTAAACTGATAAACATTTCTGTTTTTACCTTCAATTTATACATCTTATACACATTTTACAGACACAGTCTACTTTATAATAGTTCTCTCTTGTTTGTTCTTAGTCCTTCCTCTATTTCTGTTGTCCATCCAGTTTGATTTCCACTTGTAACTGTGCTATTTCACAATAGCTCCGCACCTATACACATTTCACAGATCCCGTATGCCCTACATTGTTTATCTTGTTATTAGTCCCACCCTTCAGCTCCACTCAACCTTTCCCATCTATCTTCCAACATCATCCATTTCGGATTTTTATTTGCCATATATTTTTCAACTGTGCTGTGATGCTTCACAAAAGATTTGAACCTTCCTATTCTCATAGCTTCCACGGATTGTAAATTAAAAATAAACATTTTTGCTAAAATAATTATTATATTATTGATTGATTGACTATGGCTTTTCAAATCCCCCAGTATTGCTATCTGTAGCGTTAGTTCTAGGCAAATGTTGCAATTCTTCAGCCATTCCTGGACCTGTGACCAAAAACGAGCTACATATGGACAATACCAAAATAAATGATCTAATGACTCTGCCTCCTCACAACAGAATCTGCAGAGCTGGGAAGATTGTATCCCCCATATATATAACATTCTATTAGTTGCAAGAATTTTGTACAGTAATTTAAATTGAAAAATTCGAAGTTTTGAATCCGGCGTTGTTTTGCGTATCAATTCATAAACCATGTGCCATGGAATGGGTACATCGAAAATCTCTTCCCAACTATTTTGCAATTTATATGGCACAGCTGTCAGTTTTTTGGTCCTTAAATGAAATTGGTATATGTTTTTATTTATCACACTTTTCTTTAACCATTTATGTTCTTTAATACAGGGCCGACATACAAGTTCCTTACTTTTTTCCCCTTCTACTTGCCTCTTCCATTTTTGTGGTAATGCTGCAATTAATTGGTTGTAATTTTGGGTAGAGCAGACATTTCCATATGTCTGTGTTAGCTGCATGTGTGACATTACTCCACCAGTCCTATTTATGATATCATTCACAAAAATTATACCTTTTTTAAACATTTCTTCGATAAATACAGTTTTTTTATCAATTACTATATTTGAATTTAACCACAATATTTGTTGTACTATTTGTTCCGTCCTTTCAGGTGGATTAAACTGAAATTGCAACCAACTTTCTAAGGCTTGTTTAAAAAATAAGGATATTTTGGAGATTATTTCCTTTTCAAACAACCGAAAGTGAGCAGGTGTAATCTGAATAAAGGGAAAAAGGCCCTTCTTGAACATAGGATGAGACATTCGTACCAATTTACTAGAGAACCAGTTTGGATTTAAGTATAACTTTTGTATGACTGATGCCTTTAGTGAGAGGTCTAATGCTTTAATATTTAATAATTTCTGCCCTCCGAATTCATATTCGTTATATAACTAGGCCCTTTTAATTTTATCTGGCTTGCCGTTCCAAATAAAATGGAATATTTTTTGTTCATATAATTTAAAAAGCAGGTCACTAGGTGTAGGCAAAACCATAAGCAAATAGGTAAACTGTGATATGACTAAAGAGTTAATCAGGGTGATTTTTCCACAAATAGACAAGTATTTTCCTTTCCATGGTAGCAAGATCTTATCTATTTTTGCTAACTTTCTATAAAAAGTTATTGGAGTGAGATCATTTCTTTCTTTTGGGATTTTTATACCGAGTATGTCCACATCTCCGTCAGACCATTTAATTGGTAAACTACATGGCAATATAAAATGTGTATTTTTTAGTGATCCAATACGTAATATGGTACATTTATCATAATTTGGTTTTAATCCAGAGAGGATATGTGGACATACTCATAATCCAGAGAGGCATCTATTGCATCTTGCCTATGCCGCTCTATCATTGCTCATCCATATATTTATATGTATATATTCTTATTCCATTCCTTTACTTAGATTTGTGTGTATTAGGTATTTGTTGTGGAATTGTTAGATTACATGTTAGATATTACTGCACTGTCAGAACTAGAAGCACAAGCATTTCGTGACACTCGCATTAACATCTCTTAACCATGTGTATGTGACCAATAACATTTGATTTGATATGGAGAAGACACCTGTGAAGAGGTAATACACAAGCATTTTGTCCCCAATAGATGCAAATAGACCTTAGTTTGATTGCTTGTTGGACTAATTCAATGTAGCTTTGGTTTATCATAACCAGTGGTGTAAATTCCATGCGGATGTTTTTCGCTCTGACAGAGTCTAGCGTTAACGGAACATCTGACATTTCTACTGAAACAAGATGGTTACTTGAGTGACACCTGCTCCAGTTTTACAACAAGTGATCAAGTTGTTTGATGAGATGAAGATGTCATTCTGATAGTGTGTTAAGCAGTATCTTCTCAAACTGCAACACAGAGTGGTATGTGTGAAGCTGGCATCTTGGGCTGATCACTAGGGGGTGCAGTAAGTATTTTTGTTGGTAATTCTCAGAGAAGAAGGGATTGATGTTCTGAAAAGATGCACAAACACCCAGAGAGTACAAATCTTTTGAGACTGAGCAGGGTATAGTCAGAGAAAAAGAGGGAGGCCCAACTCGGCGGAAAATCTGTCATTGGCAGGATAGCAAAGCATCATGTGGTCGGAGAGGAAGAGAGAGCCCCAACTTCATCCAGCATGTGGTGTTTTTTGGGGGTTATTTCGCCCAGCAAGCAAGGAGTTTTTTTATGGAGGTCAATGAGTGTCGAATTTGGTCAACAACAAAAAATGTATGGCTCATTTGCTACGTGAGGTTTATTTGATCTAATATACATTTTGTAATGCTTAAATTGTTATGAGTCTACTGACATAAGTAGGACATGTGACATCTTGTCAACTTTGAGAAAAAACACTTTATGTCGGAGTTGTCTCAAGATGGATATTCATGGCATGAGGCTAGTTGAGGCTAGTAGCATAGCATCTCTCTCCATTGAATACAGGTGGTTTATGTCAACAAATCTCATTGAATATTCATAAAAGGATTACAATAATGTGACGAATCCACCAATCCAAAGAAAAGATATGCGGGAGATAGACAGCCTGCCATGTCGCTTTGTGGACAACGACTCCCATTGTTAGGGCGGAGTCAGTATATCCATAATCTTTGGTATTGTGAAAGCACTGGTTGAGCATCTAGATTTCATTGAGGAGTAAATAGATCTCTGTAGAGACTAAACCAGTGGATGATTATGTCAGTGCTGTCCTGTCTGAGTGGTGTCCTGTCTGAGTGGTGTCCTGTCTGAGTGGTGTCCTGTCTGAGTGGTGTCCTGCCTGAGTGGTGTCCTGTCTGAGTGGTGTCCTGTCTGAGTGGTGTCCTGTCTGAGTGGTGTCCTGCCTGAGTGGTGTCCTGCCTGAGTGGTGTCCTGCCTTAGTGGTGTCCTGCCTTAGTGGTGTCCTGCCTGAGTGGTGTCCTGTCTGAGTGGTGTCCTGCCTGAGTGGTGTCCTGTCTGAGTGGTGTCCTGCCTTAGTGGTGTCCTGCCTTAGTGGTGTCCTGTCTGAGTGGTGTCCTGTCTGAGTGGTGTCCTGTCTGAGTGGTGTCCTGCCTTAGTGGTGTCCTGCCTTAGTGGTGTCCTGTCTGAGTGGTGTCCTGTCTGAGTGGTGTCCTGTCTGAGTGGTGTCCTGCCTTAGTGGTGTCCTGCCTTAGTGGTGTCCTGCCTTAGTGGTGTCCTGCCTGAGTGGCGTCCTGCCTGAGTGGCGTCCTGTCTGAGTGGCGTCCTGCCTGACTGGTGTCCTGTCTGAGTGGCGTCCTGTCTGAGTGGTGTCCTGTCTGAGTGGCGTCCTGTCTGAGTGGTGTCCTGTCTGAGTGGCGTACTGTCTGAGTGGTGTCCTGCCTGAGTGGTGTCCTGCCTGAGTGGCGCCCTGCCTGAGTGGCATCCTGTCTGAGTGGCGTCCTGCCTGAGTGGTGTCCTGCCTGAGTGGTGTCCTGCCTGAGTGGCGCCCTGCCTGAGTGGCGCCCTGCCTGAGTGGCGCCCTGCCTGAGTGGCGTCCTGCCTGAGTGGCGTCCTGTCTGAGTGGCGCCCTGCCTGAGTGGCGCCCTGCCTGAGTGGCGCCCTGCCTGAGTGGCGTCCTGCCTGAGTGGCGTCCTGCCTGAGTGGCGTCCTGCCTGAGTGGCGTCCTGTCTGAGTGGCGTCCTGTCTGAGTGGCGTCCTGTCTGAGTGGCGTCCTGTCTGAGTGGCGTCCTGTCTGAGTGGCGTCCTGTCTGAGTGGCGTCCTGTCTGAGTGGCGTCCTGTCTGAGTGGCGTCCTGTCTGAGTGGCGTCCTGTCTGAGTGGCGTCCTGTCTGAGTGGCGTCCTGTCAGAGTGGTGTCCTGTCAGAGTGGTGTCCTGTCAGAGTGGTGTCCTGTCTGAGTGGCGTCCTGCCTGAGTGGCGCCCTGCCTGAGTTGAAGGTGATTTCAGGTATCAAATGGTCAACACCAATGTAAGATGGCGCCGGAGCAGAAGGCAGACGTTTGACGTGCCCACAACCGATTGTGTTTTTTACCTTTGTTTTTCTTTGTTTATTTGCGTTGTCTGTAACTCATTTTTTTACTCATTTTGTACATAATGTTGCCGCTACCGTCTCTTATGACCGAAAATAACTTCTAGACATCAGGACTGCGATTACTCACCACGGACTAGTTGAATCCTTTTTCTTCTTTCACGACTCTGATGAGCCCGAGGCGGAGGATATACGGCTCCATCGGGAACAGGCCCCGACCCCAGTGATCTGCATGAAGAGGAGGCGGAGAAAGAGAGGCCGGAGAGCGGGCTGCCTTCTGAGAATTTGGAGGCGATCGAATAAACCCCCACTTCACTCAATTGTGCTAGCAAACATGCAATCTTTGGACAATAAAATCGACAAGTTACGGGGAAGATTAAACTACCAACGGGACATTTAAAACTGTAACATCTTATGCTTCACGGAGTCGTGGCTGAAGGATGACAATATCAACAACATACAGCTGGCTGGTTATACACTGTATCGGCAGGATAGAACAGCGGCGTCTGGTATGACATGGGGTGGCGGACTATGTATTTTTGTAAATAACAGCTGGTGCACTATATCTAAGGAAGTCTCGAGCTATTGCTCACCTGAGGTAGAGTATATCATGATAAGCTGTAGACCACACTACCTACCGAGAGAGTTCTCATCTTTATTCTTCATAGCTGTTTTACATACCACCTCAGTCAGAGGTCGGTGCTAAGATAGCATTGAATGAGCTGTATTCCGCCATAAGCAAACAAGAAAATGCCAACCAAGACACGGCGCTCCTAGTAGCCGGGGACTTTAATGCAGGGAAATTTAAATCAATTTTACCAAATTTCTATCAGCATGTTAAATGTGCAACCAGAGGGAAAATAACTCTGGACCACCTTTACTCCACACACAGAGACGCATACAAAGCTCTCGCTCGCCCTCCATTTGGCAAATTTGACCATAATTCCATCCTCCTGATTCCTGCTTACAAACAAATATTAAAGCAGGAAGCACCAGTGACTAGATCAATAAAACAGCGGTCAGATGAAGCAGATGCTAAGCTACAGGACTGTTTTGCTAGCACAGACTGGAATATGTTCCGGGATTCCTCCAATGGCAATGAGGAGTACACCACATCTGTCATTGGCTTCATCAATAAGTGCATCGATGACGTCGTCCCCACAATGACCGTACGCACATACCCCAATCAGAGCCTTGCATTACAGGCAACATCCACACTGAGCTAAAGGCTAGAGCTGCCGCTTTCAAGGAGCGGGACTCTAACCCGGAAGCTTATAAGAAATCCCGCTATTTACTCCAACGAACCATCAAACAGGCGAAGGGTCAATACATGACTAAGATCGAGTCGTACTACACCGGCTCTGACACTCGTCGGATGTGGCATTGCAAACCATTACAGACTACAAAGGGAAGCACAGCCGAGAGCTGCCCAGTGACATGAGCCTACCAGACGATACCATACCCAAGAAGACTTGAGGCTATAATCACTGCCAAAGGTGTTTCAACAAAGTACTGATTAAAGGGTCTGTATTCTTTTGTAAATCTGATATAAGTTTTTTTTAACCCTATTTTTGCTTTTTCATTTGGGGGTAATGTGTGTAGATTGATGAGGGGGAAAAAACAATTGAATTTGTTTTAGAATCACTGGTAGTGTAGTGAAAAAATTGTGAAACTGAGCTGAAATCCATCTGGATGTATGGGCTTGGGAGGTTAACTTTGGCATGTTGTATGATTTGGGTTTAAAGTTTGGTAATGTGTTAAGTCTTCTTCCACTTCAATAAAACTTAAGCATGACAAAGAAAGTTGGATGTGATTTTATTTACACTTGCATGTTTATTTTCACACAAAGTTCTACCCTAGCCCCCACCAACATATACCCCAAAGCACCAGAAAACCACTGCTACCAAGAAGCAAAAGGCTAAAATGACGACGAGGACGACCCTTCACAATGTAAGCCAACCCCTTATTCTCATCTTGATCAATGTATTTGGAAAGGTAGTATACCAAGAATTGCCATGATGTTGTCCAATATTTTACTGCAGAGAATCTTGAGCCTTCATGATCCAGCGATAAGTCATGTGGGAGACCGAGGTCTTCAGGTGAGAGATCTCCTCACCAAAGCCCTGCAAAGAGTCAGACCCTTTTCCTTTGCCGGAAGCAATTATGACATTTATTTTGAAACCATGTTTATGTTTTTTATTTTAATGAAATTAGACTGGGTTTATATTTGGAAGTGTACAAATGTAAAACGACTTTGTTTGAGAATTTCCCAAAATAATCCTGACCTTTTTTAAAGGACAGTTGCCCGAGTCCAGTTGAGAACATCAACCTGAACGAGACGGAGGAAGAGCTACTAAAGATGGAAGATTAGCTTAAATCAATGATTTTCAAAAATACATGGTGAGAAATTAAGTTTTTTCATTGAGTTGAATGACGTTATATTTCCATGTAGTACTGGATGTATAATGCCTTAGTGTCCTTTTTGTAAAATGACAGATATCTCAAAGCTTGAGAGAAAGACATCCTGGACCGGGTGAAGACAGCAATGCACCGGTAAACGTATCATATTTTTGTTCCACTTTTAAAGTAGTCAGTGATGTGTTGCTTTTAAAGTACATATTTAGTGTTCTATACAGAACCCTGACAAACGGCCTCGTGTTCCATACAGAACCCTGACAAACGGCCTCGTGTTCCATGCAGAATCCTGACAAACGGCCTCGTGTTCCATGCAGAATCCTGACAAACGGCCTCGTGTTCCATGCAGAACCCTGAAAAATGGCCTTGTGTTCCATGCAGAACCCTGATGAACGGCCTCATGCCAACCATGACTATGAAGGGAAGCAAAAGGGAAGAGGGCCTTTGACTCCAACCATAAGTAAAAGGGAGTCAAAATTATGATATTTGACATGTGAATACCTACTCCAGATAATATTTGACATGTGAATACCTACTCCAGATAATATTTGTTTTTTCCCTTTTACAGCAGGTGTGAGTCTTGGCGAATCAAAGGCTAGAGGCAGAAATACTATAACCCTCCTGACATGTGCTCCTGACTGCAAGGGGGGCAGTGGGAGGGCCAATGAGCAAGGGGATGAAATATGTCTTAAAAGAAGTTAAAAGCATCAAAGCCTGTTCCGACACTACTTTTTTGGGGTTTATTGTATATCTAATTTGTGTTTCCAGAAGCCTATGCCAGAAATGCATTTTCTGGCTTGTTTTATTTGAAAAATTGGCTTGTACATCTATTTTGTGGTGCAATACAATTTAATCTTCCTTTTTAACATTGACCGTGGTTTACACAATGCTGTTTGAAGTTACTGCTCTCATTGAATGACAACAGCCAATAGTACTAAAATCTAATTGTATTTGTCACATACACATGGTTAGCAGATGTTAATGCGAGTGTAGCGAAATGCTTGTGCTTCTAGTTCCGACAATGCAGTAATATCTAACAAGTAATCTAACAACTACCTAATACACACAAATCTAAAGGGGTAAATGAGAATACGTACAGTACATGTAAGTATATGGATGAGCGATGGCCGAGCGGCATAGGCAAGGTGCAATAGATGGTATAAGATATAGGATATGAGTAATGTAAGATATGTAAACATTATTAAAGTGGCATTATTTAGAGTGCATTGTATAAAGTGACTAGTGATCCATTTATTAAAGTGGCCAGTGATTGGGTCTCAATGTTGGCAGCAGCCTCTCTGAGTTAGTGATGGCTGTTTAGCAGTCTGATGGCCTTGAGATAGAAGCTGTTTTGAAGTATTTCTGTTTTGTAGTATAGACACTAAGTCTGGAAGATGCATTTTGACCATGTGTAGAATTGTATTCTATATATCAGGGTGTTGTATTCTATATATCAGGGTGTTGTATTCTATATATCAGGGTGTTGTATTCTATATATCAGGGTGTTGTGTTCTATATATCAGGGTGTTGTATTCTATATATCAGTTCTATATATCAGGGTGTTGTGTTCTATATATCAGGGTGTTGTGTTCTATATATCAGGGTGTTGTATTCTATATATCAGGGTGTTGTATTCTATATATCAGGGTGTTATGTTCTATATATCAGGGTGTTGTGTTCTATATATCAGGGTGTTGTGTTCTATATATCAGGGTGTTGTGTTCTATATATCAGGGTGTTGTATTCTATATATCAGGGTGTTGTATTCTATATATCAGGGTGTTGTGTTCTATATATCAGGGTGTTGTGTTCTATATATCAGGGTGTTGTGTTCTATATATCAGGGTGTTGTGTTCTATATATCAGGGTGTTGTGTTCTACATATCAGGGTGTTGTATTCTATATATCAGGGTGTTGTGTTCTATATATCAGGGTGTTGTGTTCTATATATCAGGGTGTTGTGTTCTATATATCAGGGTGTTGTGTTCTATATATCAGGGTGTTGTATTCTATATATCAGTTCTATATATCAGGGTGTTGTGTTCTATATATCAGTTCTATATATCAGGGTGTTGTGTTCTATATATCAGGGTGTTGTGTTCTATATATCAGTTCTATATATCAGGGTGTTGTATTCTATATATCAGGGTGGTGTGTTCTATATATCAGGGTGTTGTGTTCTATATATCAGGGTGTTGTGTTCTATATATCAGTTCTATATATCAAGGTGTTGTATTCTATATATCAGGGTGTTGTGTTCTATATATCAGGGTGTTGTGTTCTATATTTCAGGGTGTTGTGTTCTATATATCAGGGTGTTGTGTTCTATATATCAGGGTGTTGTATTCTATATATCAGGGTGTTGTGTTCTATATATCAGGGTGTTGTATTCTATATATCAGGGTGTTGTGTTCTATATATCAGTTCTATATATCAGGGTGTTGTGTTCTATATATCAGTTCTATATATCAGGGTGTTGTGTTCTATATATCAGGGTGTTGTGTTCTATATATCAGTTCTATATATCAGGGTGTTGTATTCTATATATCAGGGTGGTGTGTTCTATATATCAGGGTGTTGTGTTCTATATATCAGGGTGTTGTGTTCTATATATCAGTTCTATATATCAAGGTGTTGTATTCTATATATCAGGGTGTTGTGTTCTATATATCAGGGTGTTGTGTTCTATATATCAGGGTGTTGTGTTCTATATATCAGGGTGTTGTGTTCTATATATCAGGGTGTTGTATTCTATATATCAGGGTGTTGTGTTCTATATATCAGGGTGTTGTATTCTATATATCAGGGTGTTGTGTTCTATATATCAGGGTGTTGTGTTCTATATATCAGGGTGTTGTGTTCTATATATCAGGGTGTTGTATTCTATATATCAGGGTGTTGTGTTCTATATATCAGGGTGTTGTGTTCTATATATCAGGGTGTTGTGTTCTATATATCAGGGTGTTGTGTTCTATATATCAGGGTGTTGTGTTCTATATATCAGGGTGTTGTGTTCTATATATCAGGGTGGTGTATTCTATATATCAGGGTGTTGTGTTCTATATATCAGGGTGTTGTGTTCTATATATCAGGGTGTTGTGTTCTATATATCAAGGTGTTGTGTTCTATATATCAGGGTGTTGTGTTCTATATATCAGGGTGTTGTGTTCTATATATCAGGGTGTTGTGTTCTATATATCAGGGTGTTGTGTTCTATATATCAGGGTGTTGTGTTCTATATATCAGGGTGGTGTGTTCTATATATCAGGGTGGTGTGTTCTATATATCAGGGTGGTGTGTTCTATATATCAGGGTGGTGTGTTCTATATATCAGGGTGTTGTGTTCTATATATCAGGGTGTTGTGTTCTATATATCAGGGTGTTGTGTTCTATATATCAGGGTGTTGTGTTCTATATATCAGGGTGTTGTATTCTATATATCAGGGTGTTGTATTCTATATATCAGTTCTATATATCAGGGTGTTGTGTTCTATATATCAGGGTGTTGTGTTCTATATATCAGGGTGTTGTGTTCTATATATCAGGGTGTTGTGTTCTATATATCAGGGTGTTGTGTTCTATATATCAGTTCTATATATCAGGGTGTTGTGTTCTATATATCAGGGTGTTGTGTTCTATATATCAGTTCTATATATCAGGGTGTTGTGTTCTATATATCAGGGTGTTGTATTCTATATATCAGTTCTATATATCAGGGTGTTGTGTTCTATATATCAGGGTGTTGTGTTCTATATATCAGGGTGTTGTGTTCTATATATCAGTTCTATATATCAGGGTGTTGTGTTCTATATATCAGTTCTATATATCAGGGTGTTGTGTTCTATATATCAGTTCTATATATCAGGGTGTTGTATTCTATATATCAGGGTGTTGTGTTCTATATATCAGGGTGTTGTGTTCTATATATCAGGGTGTTGTGTTCTATATATCAGGGTGTTGTGTTCTATATATCAGTTCTATATATCAGGGTGCTGTGTTCTATATATCAGGGTGGTGTATTCTATATATCAGGGTGTTGTATTCTATATATCAGTTCTATATATCAGGGTGTTGTATTCTATATATCAGGGTGGTGTATTCTATATATCAGGGTGTTGTATTCTATATATCAGTTCTATATATCAGGGTGTTGTATTCTATATATCAGGGTGTTGTGTTCTATATATCAGGGTGTTGTGTTCTATATATCAGGGTGTTGTGTTCTATATATCAGGGTGTTGTGTTCTATATATCAGGGTGTTGTGTTCTATATATCAGGGTGTTGTGTTCTATATATCAGGGTGTTGTGTTCTATATATCAGTTCTATATATCAGGGTGTTGTATTCTATATATCAGGGTGTTGTGTTCTATATATCAGGGTGTTGTGTTCTATATATCAGGGTGTTGTGTTCTATATATCAGGGTGTTGTATTCTATATATCAGGGTGTTGTATTCTATATATCAGGGTGTTGTGTTCTATATATCAGGGTATTGTATTCTATATATCAGGGTGTTGTGTTCTACATATCAGGGTGTTGTGTTCTATATATCAGGGTGTTGTATTCTATATATCAGGGTGGTGTGTTCTATATATCAGGGTGTTGTGTTCTATATATCAGGGTGTTGTGTTCTATATATCAGGGTGTTGTGTTCTATATATCAGGGTGGTGTGTTCTATATATCAAGGTGTTGTGTTCTATATATCAGGGTGCTGTATTCTATATATCAGGGTGGTGTGTTCTATATATCAGGGTGTTGTATTCTATATATCAGGGTGGTGTGTTCTATATATCAGGGTGCTGTGTTCTATATATCAGGGTGGTGTGTTCTATATATCAGGGTGTTGTGTTCTATATATCAGGGTGGTGTGTTCTATATATCAGGGTGTTGTATTCTATATATCAGTTCTATATATCAGGGTGTTGTGTTCTATATATCAGGGTGTTGTATTCTATATATCAGGGTGTTGTATTCTATATATCAGGGTGTTGTGTTCTATATATCAGGGTGTTGTGTTCTATATATCAGGGTGTTGTGTTCTATATATCAGGGTGCTGTGTTCTATATATCAGGGTGTTGTGTTCTATATATCAGGGTGTTGTGTTCTATATATCAGGGTGTTGTATTCTATATATCAGGGTGTTGTATTCTATATTTCAGGGTGTTGTGTTCTATATATCAGGGTGTTGTGTTCTATATATCAGGGTGGTGTATTCTATATATCAGGGTGTTGTGTTCTATATATCAGGGTGTTGTATTCTATATATCAGGGTGTTGTGTTCTATATATCAGGGTGTTGTATTCTATATATCAGGGTGTTGTGTTCTATATATCAGGGTGTTGTATTCTATATATCAGGGTGTTGTGTTCTATATATCAGGGTGTTGTATTCTATATATCAGGGTGTTGTGTTCTATATATCAGGGTGTTGTGTTCTATATATCAAGGTGTTGTGTTCTATATATCAGGGTGTTGTGTTCTATATATCAGGGTGTTGTGTTCTATATATCAGGGTGTTGTATTCTATATATCAGGGTGTTGTGTTCTATATATCAAGGTGTTGTGTTCTATATATCAGGGTGTTGTGTTCTATATATCAAGGTGTTGTGTTCTATATATCAGGGTGTTGTGTTCTATATATCAGGGTGTTGTATTCTATATATCAGGGTGTTGTATTCTATATATCAGGGTGTTGTGTTCTATATATCAGGGTGTTGTGTTCTATATATCAGGGTGTTGTGTTCTATATATCAGGGTGTTGTGTTCTATATATCAGGGTGTTGTGTTCTATATATCAGGGTGTTGTGTTCTATATATCAGGGTGTTGTGTTCTATATATCAGTTCTATATATCAGGGTGTTGTATTCTATATATCAGGGTGTTGTGTTCTATATATCAGGGTGGCGTGTTCTATATATCAGGGTGTTGTATTCTATATATCAGGGTGTTGCGTTCTATATATCAGGGTGTTGCGTTCTATATATCAGGGTGTTGTGTTCTATATATCAGGGTGTTGTATTCTATATATATTTTCAGTTCCAAGATGGCATAGCAGTTCAGACGTCTTTTTTTGTCCTCGTATTGTCGTGTCCTGTATACATATATATTTACACCTTTCTTCGCATATCTTTATATATTTTATTATCCAAGAACTCAACTACAAAAGCTTTCCTGCAACCCGCCTCACCAATTACAAAAAAAAGTATTATTTACCTCAAATCTGAAAATCCACAGTGGTAGCTAGCCAGAGGCTAACCAGAAGCCGGCCGAAACTAGCCAGAAGCTAGCCGGAAGCTACCCAGAAGCTAACTAGAAGCTAGCCAGTAGCTGATCTGAAGCTGCCCAGAAGTTAGCCGGTTTGCTGGCTAGCGTTGGTGTTTCAGCTGCCCACGTTGTGGTCTTCAGCTATTCCTTCAGCTCGATAATCTATCGACACTTTTGTGCAACGCGACTCGGACCGGAGCATACCGGGCCTATTTTTCTCAGTGTCCCCGGATTTCAGCCGCAGGCTCTGGACGTTTGCACCTTGATTTCGCAGCTAGCTAGCTGCAAACCGTGTGACTATTGGCTTACGTCGATCCCGGAGCAAACTTAAATTATTCCGAAGCTAGCCAGCTGAGGAGTTCCATCAGCCATTCCTGGGCTACAGTCACCTATCTGGACCCGTTTTTTTTTTGTTTTTTTTGTTGTTGTTGTTGTTGCTGCAGATGCGGAGCCCCATCGGGCCTTCACGACTGACTGCCGACATTATCTGCCCGAGGGAGTTATCCAACTGGCACCTCCGTCGCAACGTTACCTGAACGCTCATCTGGGGCCCGCTAATCGTTAGCTGTCTTATCGGCTGCTATCTGAATAAGTATATCGGACAATTTTTCTTGGGTCACTATATCTATTTTGCCAATTGGATTGATCCCCTCTACTACACGGAACCCCACTAATCTACCGACGGAAACGCACGAGGTGTCTAAAAAAATAAAAAATAAATAGACTTCCATCCTATGCTATCTTACTACCGATAGCCATCTACCCGGCCAGCTGTCTGGATCGCCGTGACCCCAACCAACCTCTACTCACTGGACCCTTATGATCACTCGATTAAGCATGCCTCTCCTTAATGTAAATATGCCTTGTCCATTGCTGTTCTGGTTAGTGTTTATTGGCTTATTTCACTGTAGAGCCTCTAGCCCTGTTCACTATACCATATCCAACCTTTCAGTTCCACCACCCACATATGCGATGACATCACCTGGTTTCAATGATGTTTCTAGAGACAATATCTCTCTCATCATCACTCAATACCTAGGTTTACCTCCACTGTATTCACATCCTGCCATACCTTTGTCTGTACATTATTCCTTGAAGCTATTTTATCGCCCCCAGAAACGTCCTTTTACTCTCTGTTCTAGACGTTCTAGACGACCAATTCTCATAGCTTTTAGCCGTACCCTTATCCTACTCCTCCTCTGTTCCTCTGGTGATGTAGAGGTGAACCCAGGCCCTGCAGTACCTAGCTCCACTCCTATTCCCCAGGCGCTCTCTTTTGATGACTTCTGTAACCGTAATAGCCTTGGTTTCATGCATGTTAACATTAGAAGCCTCCTCCCTAAGTTTGTTTTGTTCACTGCTTTAGCACACTCTGCCAACCCGGATGTTTTAGCCGTGTCTGAATCCTGGCTTAGGAAGACCACCAAAAATTCTGACATTTTCATCCCTAATTACAACATTTTCAGACAAGATAGAACGGCCAAAGGGGGCGGTGTTGCAATCTACTGCAAAGATTGCCTGCAGAGTTCTGTTTTACTATCCAGGTCTGTTCCCAAACAATTTGAACTTCTACTTTTAAAAATCCACCTCTCTAAAAACAAGTCTCTCACCGTTGCCGCCTGCTATAGACCACCCTCTGCCCCCAGCTGTGCTCTGGACACCATATGTGAACTGATTGCCCCCCATCTATCTTCAGAGCTCGTGCTGCTAGGCGACCTAAATTGGAACATGCTTAACACCCCAGCCATCCTACAATCTAAGCTTGATGCCCTCAATCTCACACAAATTATCAATGAACCTACCAGGTACCACCCCAATTCCGTAAACACGGGTACCCTCATAGATATCATCCTAACCAACTTGCCCTCCAAATACACCTCTGCTGTTTTCAACCAAGATCTCAGCGATCACTGCCTCATTGCCTGCATCCGTAATGGGTCAGCGGTCAAACGACCTCCACTCATCACTGTCAAACGCTCCCTGAAACACTTCAGCGAGCAGGCCTTTCTAATCGACCTGGCCGAGGTATCCTGGAAGGATATTGATCTTATCCCGTCAGTAGAGGATGCCTGGATATTTTTTTTAAATGCCTTCCTCACCATCTTGAATAAGCATGCCCCATTCAAGAAATTTAGAACCAGGAACAGATATAGCCCTTGGTTCTCTCCTGACCTGACTGCCCTTAACCAACAGAAAAACATCCTATGGCGTTCTGCATTAGCATCGAACAGCCCCCGTGATATGCAACTTTTCAGGGAAGCTAGGAACCAATATACACAGGCAGTTAGAAAAGCCAAGGCTAGCTTTTTCAAGCAGAAATTTGCTTCCTGCAACACAAACTCAAAAAAGTTCTGGGACACTGTAAAGTCCATGGAGAATAAGAACACCTCCTCCCAGCTTCCAACTGCACTGAAGATAGGAAACACTGTCACCACCGACAAATCCACTATAATTGAGAATTTCAATAAGCATTTTTCTACGGCTGGTCATGCTTTCCACCTGGCTACCCCTACCCCGGTCAACAGCACTGCACCCCCCACAGCAACTCGCCCAAGCCTTCCCCATTTCTCTTTCTCCCAAATACAGTCAGCTGATGTTCTGAAAGAGCTGCAAAATCTGGACCCTTACAAATCAGCCGGGCTAGATAATCTGGACCCTTTCTTTCTAAAACTATCTGCTGAAATTGTTGCCACCCCTATTACTAGCCTTTTCAACCTCTCTTTCGTGTCGTCTGAGATTCCCAAAGATTGGAAAGCAGCTGCGGTTATCCCCCTCTTCAAAGGGGGGGACACTCTTAACCCAAACAGCTACAGACCCATATCTATCCTACCCTGCCTTTCTAAGGTCTTCGAAAGCCAAGTTAACAAACAGATTACCGACCATTTCGAATCCCACCATACCTTCTCCGCTATGCAATCTGGTTTCAGAGCTGGTCATGGGTGCACCTCAGCCACGCTCAAGGTCATAAACGATATCTTAACCGCCATCGATAGGAAACAATACTGTGCAGCCGTATTCATTGACCTGGCCAAGGCTTTTGACTCTGTCAATCACCACATCCTCATCGGCAGACTCGACAGCCTTGGTTTCTCTAATGATTGCCTCGCCTGGTTCACCAACTACTTCTCTGATCGAGTTCAGTGTGTCAAATCGGAGGGTCTGTTGTCCGGGCCTCTGGCAGTCTCTATGGGGGTGCCACAGGGTTCAATTCATGGACCGACTCTCTTCTCTGTATACATTAATGATGTCGCTCTTGCTGCTGGTGAGTCTCTGATCCACCTCTACGCAGACGACACTATTCTGTATACTTCTGGCCCTTCTTTTGACACTGTGTTAACAACCCTCCAGGCGAGCTTCAATGCCATACAACTCTCCTTCCGTGGCCTCCAATTGCTCTTAAATACAAGTAAAACTAAATGCATGCTCTTCAACCGATCGCTGCCTGCACCTGCCCGCCTGTCCAACATCACTACTCTAGACGGCTTTGACTTAGAATATGTGGACAACTACAAATACCTAGGTGTCTGGTTAGACTGTAAACTCTCCTTCCAGACTCACATCAAACATCTCCAATCCAAAGTTAAATCTAGAATTGGCTTCCTATTCCGCAACAAAGCATCCTTCACTCATGCTGCCAAACATACCCTTGTAAAACTGACCATCCTACCAATCCTCGACTTCGGTGATGTCATTTACAAAATAGCCTCCAATACCCTACTCAATAAATTGGATGCAGTCTATCACAGTGCCATCCGTTTTGTCACCAAAGCCCCTTACACTACCCACCACTGCGACCTGTACACTCTCGTTGGCTGGCCCTCGCTTCATACTCGTCGCCAAACCCACTGGCTCCAGGTCATCTACAAGACCCTGCTAGGTAAATCCCCCCTTATCTCAGCTCGCTGGTCACCATAGCAGCACCTACCTGTAGCACGCGCTCCAGCAGGTATATCTCTCTGGTCACCCCCAAAACCAATTATTCCTTTGGCCGCCTCTCATTCCAGTTCTCTGCTGCCAATGACTGGAACGAACTACAAAAATCTCTGAAATTGGAAACACTTATCTCCCTCACTAGCTTTAAGCACCAGCTGTCAGAGCAGCTCATAGATTACTGCACCTGTACATAGCCTATCTATAATTTAGCCCAAACAACTACCTCTTTACCTACTGTATTCATTTATTTATTTTTGCTCCTTTGCACCCCATTATTTCTATCTCTACTTTGCACTTTCTTCCACTGCAAACCAACCATTCCAGTGTTTTTTTTTTACTTGCTATATTGTATTTACTTCGCCACCATGGCCTTTTTATATTTTTATTTATTTTTATATATATTTTGTTTGCCTTCACCTCCCTTATCTCACCTCACTTGCTCACATTGTATCTAGACTTATTTTTTCACTGTATTATTGACTGTATGTTTGTTCTACTCCATGTGTAACTATGTGTTGTTGTATGTATCGAACTGCTTTGCTTTATCTTGGCCAGGTCGCAATTGTAAATGAGAACGTGTTCTCAATTTGCCTACCTGGTTAAATAAAGGTGAAATAAAAAAATTAAAAAAATATCAGGGTGTTGTGTTCGATATATCAGGGTGTTGTATTCTATATATCAGGGTGTTGTGTTCTATATATCAGGGTGTTGTGTTCGATATATCAGGGTGTTGTATTCTATATATCAGGGTGTTGTATTCTATATATCAGGGTGTTGTGTTCTATATATCAGGGTGTTGTGTTCTATATATCAGGGTGTTGTGTTCTATATATCAGGGTGTTGTGTTCTATATATCAGGGTGTTGTGTTCTATATATCAGGGTGTTGTGTTCTATATATCAGGGTGTTGTGTTCTATATATCAGGGTGTTGTGTTCTATATATCAGGGTGTTGTGTTCTATATATCAGTTCTATATATCAGGGTGTTGTGTTCTATATATCAGGGTGTTGTGTTCTATATATCAGGGTGTTGTGTGCGATGTCAGAAAGGTCCTAGTTGATACAGCTTGTTTTTCTGTTCTTATCTATTAATTAATTGTCTTAGGGGCCAAGAAAAATGTCTTCAGCCTCCTGAGGTTGAAGAGGCTATAAGAATATTTTTAATATAATTACACAACGCAGAGGCTGAGAGGACGAGAGTACTAATGGTCAATAGGGAATTGTAAATAGTAGTTGGTTTTCAGTTCAACAGCTGTTAAGAATCTGTGGAATTTCACTCCTGAACTCAGAGCTACAGTGGCTTGTGAAAGTATTCACCCCCCTTGGCATTTATCCTATTTTGTTGCCTTAAAACCTGGAATTAAAATAGATTTTTGGGGGGTTTGTATCATTTGATTTGCACAACTTGCCTACCACTTTGAAGATGCAAAATATTTTTTATTGTGAAACAAACAAGAAATAAGACAAAAAAAAACAGAACTTGAGCATGCATAACTATTCACCCCCCCAAAGTCAATACTTTGTAGAGCCACCTTCTGCAGGAATTACAGCTGCAAGTCTCTTGGGGTATGTCTCTATAAGCTTGGCACATCTAGCCACTGGGATTTTTTCCCATTCTTCAAGGCAAAACTACTCCAGCTCCTTCAAGTTGGATGGGTTCCGCTAGTCTACAGCAATCTTTAAGTCATACCACAGATTCTCAATTGGATTGAGGTCTGGGCCATTCCAAGACATTTAAATGATTCCCCTTAAACCACTCGAGTGTTGCTTTAGCGGTGTGCTTGTGGTCATTGTCCTGCTGGAAGGTCAACCTCCGTCCCCAGTCTCATCTCTGGAAGACTGACACAGGTTTCCCTCAAGAATTTCCCTGTATTTAGCGGCATCCATCATTCCTTCAATTCTGACCAGTTTCCCAATACCTGCCGAGGAAAAACATCCCCACAGCATGATGCTGCCGCCACCATGCTTCACTTTTGGGATGATATTCTCGGGGTGATGAGAGGTGTTGAGTTTGTACCAGACATAGCGTTTTCCTTGATGGCCAAAAAGCTCAATCTGACCAGAGTACCTTATTCCATATGTTTGGGGAGTCTCCCACATGCCTTTTGGCGAACGCCAAACGTGTTTGCTTATTTTTTTCTTAAAAGCAATGGCTTTTTTCTAGCCACTCTTCCGTAAAGCCCAGCTCTGTGGAGTGTACAGCTTAGTGGTCCTATGGACAGATACTCCAGTCTCCGCTGTGGAGCTTTGCAGCTCCTTCAGGGTTATCTTTGGTCTCTTTGTTGCCTCTAATTAATGCCCTCTTTGCCTGGTCCGTGAGTTTTGGTGGGCGGCCATCTCTTGGCAGGTTTGTTATGGTGCCATATTCTTTCAATTTTTTTATAATGGATTTAATGGTGCTCCGTGGGATGTTCAAAGTTCCTGATATTTTTTTATAACCCAACCCTGATCTGTACTTCTCCACAACTTTGCCCCTGACCTGTTTTGGAGAGCTCCTTGGTCTTTATAGTGTTGCTTACTTGGTGGTGCCCCTTGCTTAGTGATGTTGCAGACTCTGGGGCCTTTCAGAACAAGTATATATATATATATATTACATATATATATATATTATATATATATATATATATATATATATATATATATATATATATATATATATATATATATATTGAGATCATGTGACAGATCATGTGACACTTGGATTTTACACCGGAATTTATTTAACAAATTATGTGTCTTCTGCTGGTAATTGGTTGCACCAGATCTTTTTTAGGGGCTTCATAGCAAAGGGGGTGAATACATATGCACGCACCGCTTTTTCGTTTGAAATGTTTTAGAATTTTTTTAAAACAAGCTATTTTTTCAAATAAAATAAAAAATAAAAATCTATTTAAATTACAGGTTGTAAGGCAACAAAATATGAAAAATGCCAAAGGGGGGGTGAATACTTTTGCATGGCACTGTAGTCGCATTGATCTATTCAATAGATGTATGATGCAGTCATGTTACTGCCATAGGTTAAACATATCAGAAAAATAACACTGTAGAGTTATGGTGGCAAAATACTGGATGGAGTTTTTCCCCCCACAATAACTTGGATTAATATCTTCAGAGTGTCTTCATCCATGCAGTCTCATCAGTCATTTCTACAGCATTAACTCTCTCTCACTCATAGTCATGGTTGACATGAGGCCGTTCGTGTTCCATAGTGTTCTGGAATATTGATTTGTCTCTCCATTCCATATACCATGGCAGGGTGTCATATCTCTCTCTCTCTTACATTATCACAGAACATCGATATTTCATTGTTTGGAGAAAAGGGGAGCTTAGAGATGCCTGACCATGTGTTTAGCAATAAAACTGACTGAAAAAGTCTCTATTAAAAAAATACAAGTAAATGGAATTTCTGCTCGACATTGAGATACAGTACCAGTCAAAGGTTTTGACACACCTACTCATTCCAGGGTTTTTCTCTATTTTTACTATTTTCTACATTGTAGAATAATAGTGAAGACATCAACTATGAAATAACACACATGGAATCATGTAGTAACCAAAAAAGTATTTTATATTTGAGATTCTTCAAAGTAGCCACCCTTTACCTTGATGAAAGCTTGGCATTCTCTCAACCAGCTTCATGAGGAATGATTTTCCATCAGTCTTGAAGGAGTTTCCACATATGCTGAGCACTTGTTGGCAGCTTTTCCTTCACTGCGGTCCAACTCATCCCAAACCATCTCAATTGGGTTGAGGTCGTGTGATTTGTGGAGGCCAGGTCATCTGATGCAGCACTCCATCACTCTCCTTCTTGGTCATATAGCGGAGGAGGAATACCTATGTGAGAATGCTGTTCATCAACTACAGCTCAGCATTTTACACCATAGTACCCTCCAAACTCGTCATAAAGCTCGAGACCCTGGGTCTCGACCCCGCCCTGTGCAACTGGGTACTGGACTTGCTGACGGGCCGCCCCCAGGTGGTGAGGGTAGGTAACAACATCCCCACCCCTCTGATCCTCAACACTCACAAGGGTGAGTTCTGAGCCCTCTCCTGTACTCTCTGTTCACCCATGACTACGTGGCCATGCACGCCTCCAACTCAATCATCAAGTTTGTGGATGACACTACAGTGGAAGGCTTGATTACCAACAACGACGAGACGGCCTACAGGGAGGAGGTGAGGGCCCTCGGAGTGTAGTGTCAGGAAAATAACCTCACACTCAATGTCACCAAAACAAAGGAGATGATTGTGGACTTCAGGAAACAGCAGAGGGAGCACCCCCCTATCCACATCGACGGGACAGTAGTGGAGAGGGTAGTAAGTTTTAAGTTCCTCGGCGTACACATCACGGACAAACTGAATTGGTCCACCCACACAGACAGCGTTGTGAAGAAGGCGCAGCAGCGCCTCTTCAACCTCAGGAGGCTGAAGAAATTTGGCTTGTCACCAAAAGCACTCACAAACTTCTACAGATGCACAATTGAGAGCATTCTGTCGGGCTGTATCACCGCCTGGTACGGCAACTGCTCCGCCCACAACCGTAAGGCTCTCCAGAGGGTAGTGAGGTCTGCACAACGCATCACTGGGGGCAAACTACCTGTCCTCCAGGACACCTACACCACACGATGTCACAGGAAGGCCATAAAGATCATCAAGGACAACAACCAGCCGACCCACTGCCTGTTCACCCCGCTATCATCCAGAAGGCGAGGTGCATCAAAGCAGGGACCGAGAGACTGAAAAACAGCTTCTATCTCAAGGCCATCATACTGTTAAACAGCCACCACTAACATCGAGTGGCTGCTGCCAACATACTGACTCAACTCCAGCTCACTTTAATAATGGAAATTGATGGAAATTGATCAATAATGTATCACTAGCCACTTTAAACAATGCCACTTAATATAATGTATATGTATATACTGTACTCTATATCATCTACTGCATCTTGCCATCTTTATGTAATACATGTATCACTAGCGACTTTAAACTATGCACTTTTATGTTTACATACCCTACATTACTCATCTCATATGTATATACTGTACTCGATACCATCTACTGCATCTTGCCTATGCCGTTCTGTACCATCACTCATTCATATATCTTTATGTACATATTCTTTATCCCTTTACTCTTGTGTGTATAAGGTAGTAGTTGTGGAATTGTTAGGTTAGATTACTCGTTGGTTATTACTGCATTGTCAGAACTAGAAGCACAAGCATTTCGCTACACTCACATTAACATCTGCTAACCATTTGTATGTGACAAATAAAATTTGATTTGATTTGATATAGCCCTTACACAGCCTGGAGGTGTGTTGGGTCATTGTCCTGTTGAAAAACAAACAATAGTCCAACTAAGGGCAAACCAGATGGGACGGCGTATCGCTGCAGAATGCATAATGTCTTTAAAGTAATGGACTGTCTGTCATGTTTTGTCTTTGATCTTCATGTCTTGTCCCTGTGCTTCCCTCTGCTGGTCTTATTAGGTTCTTTCCCTCTTTCTCTCTCTATCGTTCCGTTCCTGCTCCCAGCTGTTTCTCATTCTCCTAACGACCTCATTTACTCTTTCACACCTGTCCCCTATTTTGCCCTCTGATTAGAGTCCCTATTTCTCCCTCTGTTTTCCGCTTCTGCCTGGTCGGATTCTTGTTTGATGTTTGCTGTTCCTGTGTCCTTGTTCCGCCCTGTCGTGTTCTTTGCCTTCTTCAGATGCTGCGTGTGAGCAGGTGTCTATGTCAGCTACGGCCAGTGCCTTCCTGAAGCGACCTGCAGTCTGTGGTCGCGTCTCTAGTCGTTCCTCTCTATTGACGAGAGGATTTGACCATTGATAATATCCAGGAGAATCATTATTTGTTTATTACTGGAATAAAGACTCTGTTACTATTACGTCGCTTTTGGGTCCTCATTCATCAGCATAACAGAAGAATCCGACCAAGATGGACCCAGCGACTATGGATTCTCTCAACACTGCCGTCGAGTTCCAGGGAGCAATGCTCGGCAGACACGAGCAGGAATTGTTTGCTGCTCGTCATGCCGTTGAGACCCTGGCCGCTCAGGTCTCCGATCTCTCTGGACAGTTTCAGAGTCTTCATCTCGTGCCACCAGCTACTTCCTGGTCTTCCGAGTCTCCGGAACCTAGGGTTAATAACCCACCATGTTACTCTGGGCAGCCCACTGAGTGTCGCTCCTTTCTCACCCAGTGTGATATTGTGTTCTCTCTCCAGCCCAACACGTACTCAAGAGAGAGAGCTCGGATCGCTTACGTCATATCACTCCTTACTGGTCGGGCTCGGGAGTGGGGCACAGCTATCTGGGAGGCAAGGGCTGAGTGTTCTAACGATTATCAGAACTTTAAAGAGGAGATGATACGGGTTTTTGATCGTTCAGTTTTTGGGAAGGAGGCTTCCAGGGCCCTGGCTTCCCTATGTCAAGGTGATCGATCCATAACGGATTACTCTATAGAGTTTCGCACTCTTGCTGTCTCCAGTGACTGGAACGAGCCGGCGTTGCTCGCTCGTTTTCTGGAGGGACTTCACGCTGAGGTTAAGGATGAGATTCTCTCCCGGGAGGTTCCTTCCAGCGTGGACTCTTTGATTGCACTCGCCATCCGCATAGAACGACGGGTAGATCTTCGTCACCGAGCTCGTGGAAGAGAGCTCGCGTTAACGGTGTTTCCCCTCTCCGCATCTCAACCATCTCCTCCCACCGGCTCAGAGACTGAGCCCATGCAGCTGGGAGGTATTCGCATCTCGACTAAGGAGAGGGAACGGAGAATCACCAACCGCCTTTGCCTCTATTGCGGTTCTGCGGGACATTTTGTCATGTCATGTCCAGTAAAAGCCAGAGCTCATCAGTAAGCGGAGGGCTACTGGTGAGCGCTACTACTCCTGTCTCTCCATCAAGATCCTGTACTACCTTGTCGGTCCATCTACGCTGGACCGGTTCAGCTGCTTCCTGCAGTGCCTTGATAGACTCTGGGGCTGAGGGTTGTTTTATGGACGAAGCATGGGCTCGGAAACATGACATTCCTCTCAGACAGTTAGGGAAGCCCACGCCCATGTTCGCCTTAGATGGTAGTCTTCTCCCCAGTATCAGATGTGAGACACTACCTTTAACCCTCACAGTATCTGGTAACCACAGTGAGACCATTTCCTTTTTGATTTTTCGTTCACCTTTTACACCTGTTGTTTTGGGTCATCCCTGGCTAGTATGTCATAATCCTTCTATTGATTGGTCTAGTAATTCTATCCTATCCTGGAACGTTTCTTGTCATGTGAAGTGTTTAATGTCTGCTATCCCTCCTGTGTCTTCTGTCCCCTCTACTCAGGAGGAACCTGGTGATTTGACAGGAGTGCCGGAGGAATATCATGATCTGCGCACGGTCTTCAGTCGGTCCAGAGCCAGCTCCCTTCCTCCTCACCGGTCGTATGATTGTTGTATTGATCTCCTTCCGGGGACCACTCCCCCTCGGGGTAGACTATACTCTCTGTCGGCTCCCGAACGTAAGGCTCTCGAGGATTATCTGTCTGTTTCTCTCAACGCCGGTACCGTGGTGCCTTCTTCCTCTCCCGCCGGAGCGGGATTTTTCTTTGTTAAGAAGAAGGACGGTACTCTGCGCCCCTGCGTGGATTATCGAGGGCTGAATGACATAACGGTTAAGAATCGTTATCCGCTTCCCCTTATGTCGTCAGCCTTCGAGATTTTGCAGGGAGCCAGGTTCTTTACTAAGTTGGACCTTCGTAACGCTTACCATCTCGTACGCATCAGAGAGGGGGACGAGTGGAAAACGGCGTTTAACACTCCGTTAGGGCATTTTGAATACCGGGTTCTGCCGTTCGGTCTCGCTAATGCTCCAGCTGTCTTTCAGGCATTAGTTAATGATGTACTGAGAGACATGCTGAACATTTTTGTTTTCGTTTACCTTGACGATATCCTGATTTTTTCACCGTCACTCGAGATTCATGTTCAGCACGTTCGACGTGTACTCCAGCGCCTTTTAGAGAATTGTCTCTACGTGAAGGCTGAGAAGTGCGCCTTTCATGTCTCCTCTGTCACATTTCTCGGTTCTGTTATTTCCGCTGAAGGCATTCAGATGGATCCCGCTAAGGTCCAGGCAGTCAGCGATTGGCCCGTTCCTAAGTCACGTGTCGAGTTGCAGCGCTTTCTTGGTTTCGCTAATTTCTATCGGCGTTTCATTCGTAATTTCGGTCAAGTGGCTGCCCCTCTCACAGCTCTGACTTCTGTCAAGACTTGCTTTAAGTGGTCCGGTTCCGCCCAGGGAGCTTTTGATCTCCTCAAGAAGCGTTTTACATCCGCCCCTATCCTTGTTACTCCTGACGTCACTAAACAATTCATTGTCGAGGTTGACGCTTCAGAGGTGGGCGTGGGAGCCATTCTGTCTCAGCGCTTCCAGTCTGACGATAAGGTCCATCCTTGCGCTTACTTTTCTCATCGCCTGTCGCCATCGGAACGCAACTATGATGTGGGTAACCGCGAACTGCTCGCCATCCGCTTAGCCATAGGCGAATGGCGACAGTGGTTGGAGGGGGCGACCGTTCCTTTTGTCGTTTGGACTGACCATAAGAACCTTGAGTACATCCGTTCTGCCAAACGACTTAATGCACGTCAGGCTCGTTGGGCGTTGTTTTTCGCTCGTTTCGAGTTCGTGATTTCCTATCGTCCGGGAAATAAGAACACCAAGCCTGATGCCTTATCCCGTCTCTTTAGTTCTTCTGTGGCTTCTACCGACCCCGAGGGGATTCTCCCTGAAGGGCGTGTTGTCGGGTTGACTGTCTGGGGAATTGAGAGACAGGTAAAGCAAGCACTCACTCACACTGCGTCGCCGCGCGCTTGTCCTAGTAACCTTCTGTTCGTTCCTGTCTCTACTCGTCTGGCTGTTCTTCAGTGGGCTCACTCTGCCAAGTTAGCTGGCCATCCCGGCGTTCGGGGTACGCTTGCTTCTATTCGCCAGCGGTTTTGGTGGCCTACTCAGGAGCGGGACACGCGCCGTTTCGTGGCTGCTTGTTCGGACTGCGCGCAGACTAAGTCAGGTAACTCTCCTCCTGCCGGTCGTCTCAGACCGCTTCCCATTCCTTCTCGACCATGGTCTCACATCGCCTTAGACTTTATTACCGGTCTGCCTTCGTCTGCGGGGAAGACTGTGATTCTTACGGTTATCGATAGGTTCTCTAAGGCGGCACATTTCATTCCCCTCGCTAAGCTTCCTTCCGCTAAGGAGACGGCACAAATCATCATTGAGAATGTGTTCAGAATTCATGGCCTCCCGTTAGACGCCGTTTCAGACAGAGGTCCGCAATTCACGTCACAGTTTTGGAGGGAGTTCTGTCGTTTGATTGGTGCTTCTGTCAGTCTCTCTTCCGGGTTTCATCCCCAGTCTAACGGTCAAGCAGAAAGGGCCAATCAGTCGATTGGTCGCATATTACGCAGCCTTTCGTTTCGAAACCCTGCGTCTTGGGCAGAACAGCTCCCCTGGGCTGAGTACGCTCACAACTCGCTTCCTTCGTCTGCTACCGGGCTATCTCCGTTTCAGAGTAGTCTTGGGTACCAGCCTCCTCTGTTCTCGTCCCAGCTCGCCGAGTCCAGCGTTCCCTCCGCTCAGGCTTTTGTCCAACGTTGTGAGCGCACCTGGAGGAGGGTCAGGTCTGCACTTTGCCGTTACAGGGCGCAGACTGTGAGAGCCGCCAATAGACGTAGGATTAGGAGTCCTAGGTATTGTCGCGGTCAGAGAGTGTGGCTTTCCACTCGTAACCTTCCCCTTACGACAGCTTCTCGCAAGTTGACTCCGCGGTTCATTGGTCCGTTCCGTGTCTCTCAGGTCGTCAATCCTGTCGCTGTGCGACTGCTTCTTCCGCGACATCTTCGTCGCGTCCACCCTGTCTTCCATGTCTCTTGTGTCAAGCCTTTTCTTCGCGCCCCCGTTCGTCTTCCCTCCCCCCCCCCCGTCCTTGTCGAGGGCGCTCCTATTTACAAGGTACGAAAGATCATGGACATGCGTTCTCGGGGACGTGGTCACCAGTACTTAGTGGATTGGGAGGGTTACGGTCCTGAGGAGAGGAGTTGGGTTCCATCTCGGGACGTGCTGGACCGTTCGTTGATTGATGATTTCCTTCGTTGCCGCCAGGGTTCCTCCTCGAGTGCGCCAGGAGGCGCTCGGTGAGTGGGGGGGTACTGTCATGTTTTGTCTTTGATCTTCATGTCTTGTCCCTGTGCTTCCCTCTGCTGGTCTTATTAGGTTCTTTCCCTCTTTCTCTCTCTATCGTTCCGTTCCTGCTCCCAGCTGTTTCTCATTCTCCTAACGACCTCATTTACTCTTTCACACCTGTCCCCTATTTTGCCCTCTGATTAGAGTCCCTATTTCTCCCTCTGTTTTCCGCTTCTGCCTGGTCGGATTCTTGTTTGATGTTTGCTGTTCCTGTGTCCTTGTTCCGCCCTGTCGTGTTCTTTGCCTTCTTCAGATGCTGCGTGTGAGCAGGTGTCTATGTCAGCTACGGCCAGTGCCTTCCTGAAGCGACCTGCAGTCTGTGGTCGCGTCTCTAGTCGTTCCTCTCTATTGACGAGAGGATTTGACCATTGATAATATCCAGGAGAATCATTATTTGTTTATTACTGGAATAAAGACTCTGTTACTATTACGTCGCTTTTGGGTCCTCATTCATCAGCATAACACTGTCATTTCCCTTTGCTTATTTGAGCTGTTCTTGCCATAATATTTATTTAAACTAGGCAAGTCAGTAAAGAACAAACTCTTATTTACAATGACTGCCTACTGGGGAACAATGGGTTAACTGCCTTGTTCAGGGGCAGAACAATATATTTTTTTTCTGTCAGCTCAGGGATTTGATAACCTTTCAGTTACTGGTCCAAAAATTATAACCACTAGGCTACCTGCTGTTTTACCAAGAAGTGCTATCTTCTGTATACCACCCCTAACTTGTCACAACACAACCCGATTGACTAAAATGCATTCAGAAGGAAAGAAATTCCCCAAATAAAGTTTTAACAAGGCACACCTGTTAATTGAAATGCATTCCAGGTGACTACCTCATGAAGCTGTTGCATGAAAGTGGTACTGCCGTGCAACACCATGGCCCATAGATAGATGTGTCATAACAGTTACACCTTGACCCTTAGGATAGATCCATCTTAACAGTCATCCTGCAGGGAACGTCACACCTTCTGAAAAATGGTGTGATGCTGCACATATGTCTCAGAGAAACTCAGCGCGGGGTGTGTGTGTGTGTGTGTGTGTGTGTGTGTGTGTGTGTGTGTGTGTCCAAGTCCAAACAACTCTGATGTTGGTCCTTGGCCAGGGTTTAAACCTCAGGGTTTTCTCACTTGTCAAGGTCTACACGAGCGCCAATGAAATGTGTCTTCCGCATTTAACTCAATCCCTCTGAATCAGAGAGGTGCGGGGGGCTGCCTTAATCAACATCCACATCTTCAGCACCCGGGGAACAGTGGAGTCTCTCTCTCTCTCTCTCTCTCTCAATTCAATTCAATTCAAGGGGCTTTATTGGCATGGGAAACATGTGTTAACATTGCCAAAGCAAGTGAGGTAGCAATACACAAAAGTGAAACAAACAATACAAATTAACAGTAAACATTACACATACAGAAGTTTCAAAACAATAAAGACATTACAAATGTTATATTATATATATACAGTGTTGTAACAATGTACAAATGGTTAAAGCACACAAGTTAAAATAAATAAGCATAAATATGGGTTGTATTTACAATGGTGTTTGTTCTTCACTGGTTGCCCTTTTCTTGTGGCAACAGGTCACAAATCTTGCTGCTGTGATGGCACACTGTGGAATTTCTCCCAGTAGATATGGGAGTTTATCAAAATTGGATTTGTTTTCAAATTCTTTGTGGATCTGTGTAATCTGTGGGAAATATGTCTCTCTAATATGGTCATACATTGGGCAGGAGGTTAGGAAGTGCAGCTCAGTTTCCACCTCATTTTGTGGGCAGTGAGCACATAGCCTGTCTTCTCTTGAGAGCCATGTCTGCCTACGGCGGCCTTTCTCAATAGCAAGGCTATGCTCACTGAGTCTGTACATAGTCAAAGCTTTCCTTAAGTTTGGGTCAGTCACAGTGGTCAGGTATTCTGCCACTGTGTACTCTCTGTTTAGGGCCAAATAGCATTCTAGTTTGCTCTGTTTTTTTGTTAATTCTTTCCAATGTGTCAAGTAATTATCTTTTTGTTTTCTCATGATTTGGTTGGGTCTAATTGTGCTGTTGTCCTGGGGCTCTGTGGGGTGTGTTTGTGTTTGTGAACAGAGCCCTAGGACCAGCTTGCTTAGGGGACTCTTCTCCAGGTTCATCTCTCTGTAGGTGATGGCTTTGTTATGGAAGGTTTGGGAATCGCTTCCTTTTAGGTGGTTGTAGAATTTAACGGCTCTTTTCTGGATTTTGATAATTAGTGGGTATCGGCCTAATTCTGCTCTGCATGCATTATTTGGTGTTCTACGTTGTACACGGAGGATATTTTTGCAGAATTCTGCATGCAGAGTCTCAATTTGGTGTTTGTCCCATTTTGTGAAATCTTGGTTGGTGAGCGGACCCCAGACCTCACAACCATAAAGGGCAATGGGCTCTATGACTGATTCAAGTATTTTTAGCCAGATCCTAATTGGTATGTTGAAATTTATGTTCCTTTTGATGGCATAGAATGCCCTTCTTGCCTTGTCTCTCAGATCGTTCACAGCTTTGTGGAAGTTACCTGTGGCGCTGATGTTTAGGCCGAGGTATGTATAGTTTTTTGTGTGCTCTAGGGCAACAGTGTCTAGATGGAATTTGTGGTCCTGGCGACTGGACCTTTTTTGGAACACCATTATTTTGGTCTTACTGAGATTTACTGTCAGGGCCCAGGTCTGACAGAATCTGTGCAGAAGATCTAGGTGCTGCTGTAGGCCCTCCTTGGTTGGTGACAGAAGCACCAGATCATCAGCAAACAGTAGACATTTGACTTCAGAGTCTAGTAGGGTGAGGCCGGGTGCTGCAGACTGTTCTAGTGCCCGCGCCAATTCGTTGATATATATGTTGAAGAGGGTGGGGCTTAAGCTGCATCCCTGTCTCACCCCACGACCCTGTGTGAAGAAATGTGTGTGTTTTTTGCCAATTTTAACCGCACACTTGTTGTTTGTGTACATGGATTTTATAATGTCGTATGTTTTACCCCCAACACCACTTTCCATCAATTTGTATAGCAGACCCTCATGCCAAATTGAGTCGAAGGCTTTTTTGAAATCAACAAAGCATGAGAAGACTTTGCCTTTGTTTTGGTTTGTTTGGTTGTCAATTAGGGTGTGTAGGGTGAATACATGGTCTGTTGTACGGTAATTTGGTAAAAAGCCAATTTGACATTTGCTCAGTACATTGTTTTCATTGAGGAAATGTACGAGTCTGCTGTTAATGATAATGCAGAGTATTTTCCCAAGGTTACTGTTGACGCATATTCCACGGTAGTTATTGGGGTCAAATTTGTCTCCACTTTTGTGGATTGGGGTGATCAGTCCTTGGTTCCAAATATTGGGGAAGATGCCAGAGCTAAGGACGATGTTAAAGAGTTTTAGTATAGCCAATTGGAATTTGTTGTCTGTATATTTGATCATTTCATTAAGGATACCATCAACACCACAGGCCTTTTTGGGTTGGAGGGTTTTTATTTTGTCCTGTAACTCGTTCAAGGTAATTGGAGAATCCAGTGGGTTCTGGTAGTCTTTAATAGTTGATTCTAGGATTTGTATTTGATCATGTATATGTTTTTGCTCTTTATTCTTTGTTATAGAGCCAAAAAGATTGGAGAAGTGGTTTACCCATACATCTCCATTTTGGATAGATAATTCTTCGTGTTGTTGTTTGTTTAGTGTTTTCCAATTTTCCCAGAAGTGGTTAGAGTCTATGGATTCTTCAATTACATTGAGCTGATTTCTGACGTGCTGTTCCTTCTTTTTCCGTAGTGTATTTCTGTATTGTTTTAGTGATTCACCATAGTGAAGGCGTAGACTCAGGTTTTCCGGGTCTCTATGTTTTTGGTTGGACAGGTTTCTCAATTTATTTCTTAGATTTTTGCATTCTTCATCAAACCATTTGTCATTGTTGTTCATTTTCTTTGGTTTTCTATTTGAGATTTTTAGATTTGACAGGGAAGCTGAGAGGTCAAATATACTGTTAAGATTTTCTACTGCCAAGTTTACACCTTCACTATTGCAGTGGAACGTTTTACCCAGGAAGTTGTCTAAAAGGGATTGAATTTGCTGTTGTCTAATTGTGTTTTGGTAGGTTTCCAAACTGCATTCCTTCCATCTATAGCATTTCTTAATGTTACTCAGTTCCTTTGGCTTTGATGCCTCATGATTGAGTATTGCTCTGTTCAAGTAGACTGTGATTTTGCTGTGGTCTGATAGGGGTGTCAGTGCGCTGACTGTGAACGCTCTGAGAGACTCTGGGTTGAGGTCAGTGATAAAGTAGTCTACAGTGCTACTGCCAAGAGATGAGCTATAGGTGAACCTACCATAGGAGTCCCCTCGAAGCCTACCATTGACTATGTACATACCCAGCGTGCGACAGAGCTGCAGGAGTTGTGACCCGTTTTTGTTGGTTATGTTGTCATAGTTGTGCCTAGGGGGGCATATGGGGGAGGGAATGCTGTCACCTGCAGGCAGGTGTTTGTCCCCCTGTGTGCTGAGGGTGTCAGGTTCTTGTCCAGTTCTGGCATTTAGGTCGCCACAGACTAATACATGTCCCTGGGCCTGGAAATGATTGATTTCCTCCTTCAGGATGGAGAAGCTGTCTTCATTAAAGTATGGGGATTCTAGTGGGGGGATATAGGTAGCACACAGGAGGACATTTTTCTCTGTTAAGATAATTTCCTTTTGAATTTCTAGCCAAATGTAAAATGTTCCTGTTTTGATTAATTTAATGGAGTGAGTTAGGTCTGCTCTATACCAAATTAGCATTCCCCCTGAGTCCCTTCCCTGTTTCACACCTGGTAGTTTGGTGGATGGGACTACCAGCTCTCTGTAACCTAGAGGGCAACCAGTGGGTCCGTCTCCTCTGTACCAGGTTTCTTGCAGGATGACAATGTCTGCATTACCGATTTCTTTGGTGAAGTCCGGGTTCCTGCTCTTTAGGCCAAAGGCAGATGACCTCAGGCCTTGGATATTCCAGGATGATATAGTGAAGGCTTTTTGTTCCATAAAGTGTCCAATGTTGTTGGTCGTGGTTTGGCCTCAGGCCAGTAAGTGTGAGCAGAGCCTGCTGAGCATCTGGTACATGCCGTTGGCTTGGGCGAGTGTAAGAGTGGGGGTTGGGCCTGTTTGCCCGCTCACTACCTGGGCGTATGTGTGACTTCCATGTTGATGCCCTCTCTGCGGGGGTGGGGTGCATGGGGTGGGCAGGAGTGGCATAGGTCTGATCTGAGGGGGCCTAAATTGGGTGTGGGCATGGTTGATGTGGGGGGGTGTTGATTGGTTGGGGTGGGGGTGTGTCTGGGGGTGCTGTGGTCTGGATGTAGGTCCTCTTGGCGTGGGTCCTCTATGTGTAGGTCCAGGGTGGGGTGCTGAAGGTCTTGGAGGGTGTCTCGCTGGTCTGGGTGGGGTGTCTATTGATCTGTTGCTCCTGTGTGAAGTGTTGGGGCTGCGTTTGAGAGCGATGTCCTTTAGAGTCCGGGCAAAGGTGGGCACTGCTGCCTTGTAGAGGTGGACCTGGTCATAGAGGCTGTTCAAGTCCAGGGTGGAGTGGTGGGCCAGGAAAACATTTGGTTTTGAGGCACAGTCACGGGAGATGCTTGCGTTTACCCGCTGTATTGTAGCAGGGTGGAAGTCTTTTCGTGGTAGCAGGGTGGAGATAACCACTTGTGCATTGGGGAAAGTAGAAGAAGCTTTTTCAATCACTCCCTTCAGTGCTGTGGCCACCCTTTCCTGCTGTGCTCTCAGGTCGTTTGTGCCTGTGTGTATTATTATGTGGCTAGGTGAGCCTAGTTTGTCCTCAGACAGAAGGTCTAGGGCGCACTGGGTGTTTGGACACCAGAGTTTAGACACACTGTGTTTGGGAAAAAGTTTTTTTTCTTCTATAAATTTCCCATTTGAGTCCATAAGGAGAAAAATCTGTGTCTTGTGTTTGTCCTCAGTGGGTGTGGGGGGGTTGTCAGGAGGGCTATCAGGGTGGCTGACAGGGGGGGTGCTCAGGGGGGGTGAGAGCTGCTGGGCTTGGGGTTTTTCTTTTGTCTGTTCTGCTGTGATGTTGACTCTATGGTCAGGGTCTGGTGTGGACTGTTCTGCTGTGGTGTCGAGACTTTTGTCGGGTGATGAGGTGGGCTGTTCTGCTGGCTTCTCTGTGGGGATGGCCACCTCCCTAGTGGGTTGTTCTCTGTCACATGCCATCCCCCTCAACCTCTCCTCCAGCAGTCTGATCCTCTCCTCCATCCCCCTCTCCCTCTCCTCCAGCAGTCTGATCCTCTCCTCTAGTGCTCTGTTCTGCTCCTGCTCCTGCTTCTGCTCTTTCTCCAGTTGAAGTTGTCTCTTAACTGTCCAGAGTCCAGATGTGTCTCTCTCCACCTCCAGCTCTCCTGGTCTGGTTAAGGGGGTGTTGTTGTGCTGGGCTGTTGTCTGGGTCTGTGCTGACTGGAGTGTAATCACCTGCTGTTCCAGCTCAACCTGCCTTACCTCCAGCTGGGTGAATTTATCCTTCATTTCAATGAGGGAGAAGTGCTCTGTACTGGGAGGTTGACTGTCTGCTGAGGGTTGCTCGTCTGTGGGGTTATATGATGAAGAGTTTTGGTCTGACCCGCTTGGGGTGGGGGTATCTTTATCAAGGGAGAGCTTCTCCTGCTGGGCTAATTCTTTGATTAGGTGAAAGTCCAGCTGAAACTGTTTGGGGTTGCCCTGTACCAATACTGTTCCAGACTTATATAGATTTATGTTAGCTGACTCAGAGTCCTCGTTGTCAAGTATCCTGAGTTTCCACCCCTCGTTAACCCCCCCTCTCTTAACAGAGGGGTAGTGTGCTAATATAGCACTGTGCCATGCCAGGGGATGGTTTGTGTGGAAGATAAGGTTGCTGATGTTCCCATTTTTGTAATAGTCAGCAAAAAGTGTCTCTTGATTTTCCATAAGGAGCTTCATTTTGTGCTCTTTTCTTGTCTTGTCATTCTTTACACTCCCAGGGTACTGTATTTTAATTACCTCTGAACAGCAGGAGGGAGCTTCTAAGGCCTCTCCATTTGGTTGGGGTAGACTATTCGACTCTCCTGCCATTGTTGGGCTAATGGTCTTTGACACCTCTCACTTGACACGTCAGTGCTAGTTGAAGCTGTATCAAGCTTGGCAATTATGTTTCATTCAATGCTTATAAAGTAATGTCATGTATTTTTGTTCTTGGCTTTTGGCAATAGAATATAGTTTCAGACTAAACATTACTCACTCAGTTCCAGGTTGGGTGGTGTTTTCAGGTTACTGTTGTTTTCCAGAGAATTTGCTGTGTAATAATCCTTGGTAGTTGTGAATCTTTCAGGTGATTCCGTAATTCCGTCCAAAATCAGGTTGTAGGTTTTGAGTTTTGATTTGAATTTAGGGTTATGTTGTAGAGGGTAGCATCCTGTATGTGTTCCTGACAAAAAATCCAAGTTTAACTAACTCTAAATCTATATTTTTTAAAGAAAATGCTGAAAAATGCAGGAGCTCATCTGATCATGACCTCTCTCTCTCTCTCTCTCTCTCTCTCTCTCTCTCTCTCTCTCTGTCGCGCTCTCTCTCTCTGTCTCTCTCTCTCTCTGTCGCGCTCTCTCTCTCTCGCTCTCTGTCACACGCTCTCTCTCTCTGTCTCTCTCTCTCTCTCTGTCTCTGTCGTGCTCGCTCTCTGTCACACGCTCTCTCTCTCTGTCTTTCTTTGTTGCGCTCTCTCTCTCTGCATCTCAACCCCTCCAACTCTTCCTAAGCCCAGTTAATCAGGCCTACAGTTGCTGGGGGGGGGGGGAAATACAATAGTCCTGGGGTCTTCTGGAGGACGTGGAGCAGATGTATAATCCACAGAACCACTGTCAACAAAGTCAACGCTGTACAGTCTTCAGATTAGAGACATTTGAATCTGAGGCAGTAAGTTGGTCTGCTGCTGAAACATACATTCAACACTCCCATTAATTCAACACAATAGGACGTATTAGCTACCCACTGAGAATCGTCCAGAATGCGCCAACGTCTTCATGTTGAACGGGGTTAGATGCCTTAGACATCCTTCAAAAGACATACCGTATATTTTGAGAAATATTGTGCATGCTTCAAACACTAATATGTCTTTTGAAATTCGACCGTTGAAATTCGACCAACCCTTCAAAACAATGTAAAAAAAAAAAAAGGTCTGTGAGTAAAGTTGAGGAATATTATGGATGCTACATCACTGAAATGTCCCCTGGAATTTCAACATTGTTATTCCAGTCATTTTCATGTCCTTTGGTGTGTTGTCTGAGCATCGCCGCGGGAAGTTGGGATGCTGAAGATGCTGCAGCACCCCGCGTAAAACAGATATATTTATCTATAGTGCATCAGGGAATAAATCTCTCTCTCTCTGTCTCTCTCTCGCATATATATATATACATATATATAAAAATCTCTCTCTCGCATATATCTCGGTATCTCTCTGTCATATGAGAGAGAGAGACCGAGAGAGAGATTTTTATATATATATATTTAAAAATCGCTCTCTCGGTCTCTCTCTCTCTCATATGACAGAGAGATAACGAGAGAGAGATGTTTTCCCTACTTTTGACCAGCGCCCTATGTGGCTTGTACACTTACAGTGCAATTCAAAGGGAATAGTGTTCCACTCGGGCCTCAGTCATACAATTCTGTTGTTTAGAGTGTCTTCTCATGCCTGAGACAGATCTATTTTTACAAAGAACCGTAAATGAGATTCATCCTTATGCAGAAACGGAAAATGCATCTATGTGCAGATTGATTGATGCTGCCTGGTCTGTGAATCGCATGGCATTTTTTGGGGTATCAGCCGGTATGTGCGCACGCAACCTGGTCCAGGGCATTATGTTAGTGCATTAGTATCGCAGTGGTCGAAGTTGGGAGAGTTAGCTGGCTAGCTATGTCTTCAGAATGAATTTAATTATTGTCATTTGTTGATACAATGTTAATGCCAAAATCATTACAACCAAGCAATCACTGTTGTTTGTGCTTTATCCGTTACCTTCATACATTGGCTACACTAGCTAGCTAGGTAGCACTGCTAGCAAAGATACTGATAACTAATTACTGTTGTTTGTGCTATAGCTGTCACCTTCATACATTGGCTACACTAGCTAGCTAGGTAGCACTGCTAGCAAAGATACTGATAACTAATTACTGTTGTTTGTGCTATAGCTGTCGCCTTCATACATTGGCTACACTAGCTAGCTAGATAGCACTGCTAGCAAAGATACTGATAACGAATTACTGTTGTTTGTGCTATAGCTGTCACCTTCATACATTGGCTACACTAGCTAGCTAGATAGCACTGCTAGCAAAGATACTGATAACTAATTACTGTTGTTTGTGCTATAGCTGTCACCTTCATACATTGGCTACACTAGCTAGCTAGATAGCACTGCTAGCAAAGATACTGATAATTAATTACTGTTGTTTGTGCTATAGCTGTCACCTTCATACATTGGCTACACTAGCTAGCTAGATAGCACTGCTAGCAAAGATACTGATAACGAATCACTGTTTGTGCTTTAGTTATCACCTTGATACATTGGCTACACTAGCTAGCAATTACTACTAGCGAAGATACTTTTATCTTTGCTTCTAGCTAGCGCTACATAAATTGTGGAATCATGCCACAATTGGAGTAGATAATGCTAAACAACAGTAGAATGTTATAGAAGTGAAACAAAAGACAATTTATTAGTTAATTTGAAAAAGTAAAGATCAGTTGAAATTGTACTGTGGATATATTTGAATTCAGAATTGAATTGTGGGCACACTTACAGTATGTGCATTGTACAGTGTAACGCATGGATTGTGCACCCATGAAATGGGGGTATCAGCCTACTCAGTGACACCCACAGAACTGTTTAGAGTTTACACAAATATTAGCGTCATAGCTAATACGGACAAAAGGCAGAATATTAAGGTGACAGTCAAAGTTCTGCAATAATGCTAAGATGCTAATATTTGTGTAAACGATACACCGTTGTGTTCTGTTTCATTTTATTTTTATTTCACCTTTATTTAACCAGGTAGGCTAGTTGAGAACAAGTTCTCATTTACAACTGCGACCTGGCCAAGAATAAAGCAAAGCAGTTCGACACGTACAACAACACAGAGTTACACATGGAATAAACAAACACAGTCAACAATACAGTATGTGCAAATGAGGTAAGATAAGGGAGGTAAGGTGGGTGTCGCTAGGCAGGTGTAATGTGTCATGGAAACGGCAGAGATAGGAGACATTTTCTAAAGATCGACAACATTTTTATCCCTCCGATGGGTGGGTTTCTTTCTTTTGTCAAACATTCTTGAATATGACAAATTATGATGGAAACTGTGTTTTTTTAATAAATGATAATTGCTGAATAGTTTTAAAGGTATGCGCGGTACGTGATGTCATCACGTAGCTATAAGCTCCGCTCCACATTTAATTCTAAATGCCTACTGTCGTGTATTAGCAACACCTAGTGGTGCAAAACCAGCGGGGCACTATGAGGCACGTGAGGCACGGCTGTAGGCTGTTCTTGGGTACGCGGTTGGTTGGGTTAGGGACCGGGAATAAAGTACAGCTCAATGATTCCCGTGAGTCTGAGTCAAGTCAATACGTTAAAACTGGCGAACAAGGACATGGAAATAAAAAATAAACATTATCCACTCAAGAAGCTGGTTGAGTGCAGGAAAAGGGTAATTGTAAAGGGACTTTTTCACAAAAACCTAGCCTAGCCGTTCAGCTAACGCAGCTAATTAGCAAAGAAGTGCGCTAGCTAACAAAAGAAGCTAAGAATAATAGCACTGACCTTACCTTTTCTCCCGCCGTTCGATGTGCATTCAGATTGTGTTGGTTTGCGATGGGAAAAAATGTATTAATAGTTTCAAAGTGTTCATCACTGTTTAAGGAGTCAAAGATGCAGCACGGAAACAAGCTCTATAATATAATAATTGCGAGGTTGGGATGCGCAGGATATATTCACCACGTTAGACGACACGGGGGGAAGACAAGAACTATGACATCCAATAGACAAAGCTAAACGAGTACTTCACTCCACACAAAAAAACATTGCTGACAAGAGACATTTGTTTAAGTAAGCCGAACGAGCACAGGGTGGACATGTTTGTGAGCAGACTGAAACAGTTGGCTGCAACGTGTGATTATGGAGATTTCAAAGACGATTTGATATGGGACCAAGTGATTTAGTCACTCAAATGTATTGCTCAATTCGCTTCTTTGCGAGAGGGACCTCTCTCACCACTCTAATGGATATGGTAAGAGCAATGGAGGCTGTTGACTAGCAGGCGGACAGAATGGAAAGTCTGAATGCCAATGCGATTCAACAGGGGGAAATTGAATAAACACAGAATGGAACAAAAAGGAAAAAAAGGGCCAGCTAATGATGACCACGCTGTCAAATGCTTCATATGTGATCAGGAGGGCCATACTGGACAGCCATACTGGAGGGCCATACTGGACGGCCATACTGGACGGCCATACTGGAGGGCCATACTGGACGGCCATACTGGAGGGCCATACTGGAGGGCCATACTGGACGGCCATACTGGACGGCCATACTGGACGGCCATACTGGAGGGCCATACTGGAAGGCCATACTGGAGGGCCATACTGGAAGGCCATACTGGACGGCCATACTGGAGGGCCATACTGGAGGGCCATACTGGAGGGCCATACTGGAGGGCCATACTGGACAGCCATACTGGAGGGCCATACTGGAGGGCCATACTGGACGGCCATACTGGAGGGCCATACTGGACAGCCATACTGGAGGGCCATACTGGACGGCCATACTGGACGGCCATACTGGAGGGCCATACTGGAGGGCCATACTGGACGGCCATACTGGAGGGCCATACTGGACGGCCATACTGGAGGGCCATACTGGACGGCCATACTGGAGGGCCATACTGGACGGCCATACTGGAGGGCCATACTGGAGGGCCATACTGGACGGCCATACTGGACGGCCATACTGGACGGCCATACTGGAGGGCCATACTGGACGGCCATACTGGACGGCCATACTGGAGGGCCATACTGGAGGGCCATACTGGACGGCCATACTGGAGGGCCATACTGGACGGCCATACTGGAGGGCCATACTGGACAGCCATACTGGAGGGCCATACTGGAGGGCCATACTGGACGGCCATACTGGACGGCCATACTGGAGGGCCATACTGGAAGGCCATACTGGACGGCCATACTGGAGGGCCATACTGGAAGGCCATACTGGAGGGCCATACTGGACGGCCATACTGGAGGGCCATACTGGAAGGCCATACTGGACGGCCATACTGGACGGCCATACTGGACGGCCATACTGGAGGGCCATACTGGAAGGCCATACTGGACGGCCATACTGGAGGGCCATACTGGAGGGCCATACTGGAAGGCCATACTGGAAGGCCATACTGGACGGCCATACTGGAGGGCCATACTGGACGGCCATACTGGACGGCCATACTGGAGGACCATACTGGACGGCCATACTGGAGGGCCATACTGGAGGGCCATACTGGAAGGCCATACTGGAAGGCCATACTGGACGGCCATACTGGTCGGCCATGTTCTATCAAACAAGGTAAACAATACAAAAAAAGGTGGCAAAGATAAACATTTCTCCAAAAATGTGCAGGACAAAGACAAACCTGAATGGAAATCAAGTGACAAACACACCTGCTACAGTTTACAACATGATACAACATGACAATGATGATGATGAACATGTGTTCACACTTCCCAGTAGTACTGATGACGCTGAAATACATTTATTAGTCCATGGCCAGCCAGTTAACATGTTCATTGACTCTGGGGGCTAGATGTAATATTGTGGGCACAGCAACATTCAGTCATTTGCAGACCAAACGCAACGTGCATTTGAAACCAACATCCAAGAGCCTTTACCCATATGGTTCAGCACAACCATTAGCGGTCGAGGGCCTGGTCACTGCCAACATTACAGCAGTTAGGAGTTCTGAGACTGTCACTGCCAACATTACAGCAGTTAGGAGTTCTGAGACTGTCACTGCCAACATTACAGCAGTTAGGAGTTCTGAGTTTTAGTTGTGAAAGATGAACAGCATCTGTTGCTCTTGACATTTTGCACATAGGCCAAAGGCACATGTAAACTCAGTCCAAGCGGATGATAAAAAGACATTCAAAGCTGCACCTCAGGAGGAATAAAAATACTGTTTCACAGGGCTGGGAAAACTGAAAGACTTCCTGTTAGGAATTAATGTACTGTAGATGAGACTGTCACACCTGTTGCACAGCCAATACACAGAATACCATTCCGTGTCAAGAAGCTAGTTGAAGAGAAGACGAACGAGCTAGAGGACACGGATGTTATTTAGAACGAGCTAGAGGACACATGTTATTGAGAACGAGCTAGAGGACACATGTTATTGAGAACGAGCTAGAGGACACATGTTATTGAGAACGAGCTAGAGGACACATGTTATTTAGAACAAGCTAGAGGACGCTGATGTTATTGAGAACAAGCTAGAGGACACATGTTATTGAGAACGAGCTAGAGGACGCTGATGTTATTGAGAACGAGCTAGAGGACACATGTTATTGAGAACGAGCTAGAGGACACATGTTATTGAGAACGAGCTAGAGGACGCTGATGTTATTGAGAACGAGCTAGAGGGCACATGTTATTGAGAACGAGCTAGAGGACACATGTTATTGAGAACGAGCTAGAGGACGCTGATGTTATTGAGAACGAGCTAGAGGACACAAGTTATTGAGAACGAGCTAGAGGACGCTGATGTTATTGAGAACAAGCTAAAGGACACAGATGTTATTGAGAACGAGCTAGAGGACGCTGATGTTATTTAGAACGAGCTAGAGGACACATGTTATTGAGAACGAGCTAGAGGACACATGTTATGTAGAACGAGCTAGAGGACACATGTTATGTAGAACGAGCTAGAGGACACATGTTATTTAGAACGAGCTAGAGGACACATGTTATTTAGAACGAGCTAGAGGACACATGTTATTGAGAACGAGCTAGAGGACACATGTTATTGAGAACGAGCTAGAGGACACATGTTATTGAGAACGAGCTAGAGGACACATGTTATTGAGAACGAGCTAGAGGACACATGTTATTGAGAACGAGCTAGAGGACACAGATGTTATTGAGAATGAGCTAGAGGACACATGTTATTGAGAACAAGCTAGAGGGCACAGATGTTTTTGAGAACGAGCTAGAGGACACAGGTGTGTTTTTTAGAATGAGCTAGAGGACACAGATGTTATTGAGAATGAGCTAGAGGACACGTATGTTATTGAGAACGAGCTAGAGGACACATGTTATTGAGAACGCGCTAGAGGACACATGTTATTGAGAACGAGCTAGAGGACACATGTTATTGAGAACGAGCTAGAGGACACATGTTATTGAGAACGCGCTAGAGGACACATGTTATTGAGAACGAGCTAGAGGACATATACTGTATGTTATTGAGAACGAGCTAGAGGACACATGTTTTTGAGAACGAGCTAGAGGACACATATTTTGTTTAGAACGAGCTAGAGGGCGCGGACGTTATTTAGAATGAGCTAGAGGACACATGTTATTGAGAACGAGCTAGAGGACATGGATGTTATTTAGAACGAGCTAGAGGATGCAGATGTTATTGAGAACGAGCTAGAGGAAACATGTTATTGAGAACGAGCTAGAGGACACATGTTATTGAGAACGAGCTAGAGGACACATGTTATTGAGAACCTGCTAGAGGACGCTGATGTTATTGAGAACGAGCTAGAGGATACATGTTATTGAGAACGAGCTAGAGGACACATGTTATTGACAACGAGCTAGAGGACACATGTTATTGAGAACGAGCTAGAGGACACATGTTTTTGAGAACGAGCTAGAGGACACATGTTATTGAGAACGAGCTAGAGGACACAGATATTATTGAGAATGTGCTAGAAGACACAGATGTTATTAAGAACGAGCTAGAGGACACAGATGTTATTGAGAATGAGCTAGAGGACACAGATGTTATTGAGAATGAGCTAGAGGACACAGATGTTATTGAGAACGATCTAGAGGACATGAATGTTATTTAGAACGAGCTAGAGGACACAGATGTTATTGAGAATGAGCTAGAGGACACAGATGTTATTGAGAACGATCTAGAGGACATGAATGTTATTTAGAACGATCTAGAGGACATGAATGTTATTTAGAATGAGCTAGAGGACGCGGATGTTATTGAGAACGAGCTAGAGGACACATGTTATTGAGAACGAGCTAGAGGACGCATGTTATTGAGAACGAGCTAGAGGACACATGTTATTGAGAACGAGCTAGAGGACACATGTTATTGAGAACGAGCTAGAGGACGCATGTTATTGAGAACGAGCTAGAGGACACACATGTTATTGAGAACGAGCTAGAGGACACATGTTATTGAGATCAAGGTAGAGGACACATGTTATTGAGAATGAGCTAGAGGACACGGATGTTATTGAGAACGAGCTAGAGGACGCGGATGTTATTTAGAACGAGCTAGAGGACACATGTTATTGAGAACGAGCTAGAGGACATATGTTATTGAGAACGAGCTAGAGGACACATGTTATTGAGAACGAGCTAGAGGACATATGTTATTTAGAATGAGCTAGAGGACACATGTTATTTAGAATGAGCTAGAGGACACATGTTATTGAGAACAGATTCAAGGTTGTATACAAGGCTGGGCCTCAGAATGCAGCCGACTCACTGTCACGGTTTACTCGGAACTCTCCGGCGTTTCTACACTACCGGGACGACCACATCTACTGCGTAGCCAAACACACAGTGCCATGTGCATTCACATCACCAGAGCTGGAAGAAATGACAGCAAAAGACCCAGTTGTAGCTACGAACAAGCATCAGACAGGCTGACTGGAGCACATGAGACACTGCATACCGACGTGTTCAAGAAGAACTCTCTATTATTGGACAGATAGTTCTACGAGGCAACTGCATTATCATGCTACGAGCAGCTCAGAAACTGACTTTGATGTTAGCACACGAAGGGCATCAGGGGATAGTAAAAAACAAAACTGAGACTGCAGTGGCGGTGGAGTAGGGGCCTGATGGCACACAGTGTGTTGTGAAATCTGTGAATGTATTGTAATGTTTTTAAAATTGTATAAACTGCCTTTTGCTGGATACATAATAAATACAAATACACAAAAGTGTGACGGTCAAATACTGATAAAGGTGTTGAACCGCTGGTGAAGTCCTGTTGAGCGTGTCAAGTCAATGGTCCCTACAGTCAGAACAGAGCTACCAGCTGAACCATGGCAGATCCTAGCCATTGACATGTAAGGGCCGTTTCCAACAGGTGAACACCTCCTCGTAACAACAGACTACTACTCAAGATGGGTTGATGTGAGGATCCTAAACCGCATCACCACCGTCAATATAATCACGAGCCTGAGGGAGACAGTCCATGGGTATCCTGAGTCCATTGTGACGGATAATGGTGCTCCTCTCACCGTTAGTGATTTCCGAGCATACTGTACGTGGAGGAAAACGGGTTCCAACACTGCTGCATCGCTCCATACTGGCCTCAGGCCAATGGCGAAGTTGAAAGACAGAACAGGACGCTCGTCAAAGCAAACTCACACTGCCCAATCAGAACAGGACGCTTGGCAAAGCAATCCACTGCCCAATCAGAAGGAAAGGATTGACTCACAGAACTCCAGACGTTTCTCATGGCCTACAGGAGTACTCCACACTCAGTCACAGGCCGCAGTCTAGCTAAACAGTTGTTAAAACCGCCAAAATCAGAAGCAAACTGCCAGAGCTGTCAGCCGGACATGCAGCCAGGAACTGACCCACACGACAACGCCGTTCGGCTGAAAGGAAGGGTGAAGAGCTGATAGAACACAGACAGATCTAGGAGAGCAACGGAACGATTCAATCCAACCAGGTCACATGATTCTGCTACAGGAACCAAAGCAGAACAGGTTGACAACTACCTCAGAGCCATACTCCGTCGTGGAACGGGACCTCTGTCGTCCTGGAAAGGGATATCAATAAGACCATGAGACATGTTTCTTTTTGTGAAACTGTGGATACAACCACAGTCAGATAAAAATGGGACCTACAAATGACGGAGACACTGAACGGGCAGAGCCTGACACACCGCCTAGACAAGTGCCTGCACTTGACGAGGCCATTCAGCCACAGCCTCGACCACAAAGACTCAGAAAACAAAGCTGTGGACCTATGTTAGATAGACTTGTTGCCATAACGGAGCAGAATCATCTCCGGCACAGTGTCAATGGCAGGGCAGTCTACCCCTAGCCGTCACAGAAAAGTTTTTGGCAAGAGTTCTTGTCAAATAAATATTGTAAACAAAATAGTTCAAGCAAAGTAGCCAGCATTATGGTTGATGGTATAAAGGGTTCCAGCAATGTAATCAGTGTTATTGTTTGGTAGTTCAATGTAACCAGTGTTATTGTTTGGTAGTTCAATGTAACCAGTGTTATTGTTTGGTAGTTCAATGTAGCCAGTGTTATTGTTTGTAGTTCAACGTAACCAGTGTTATTGTTTGTAGTTCAATGTAACCAGTGTTATTGTTTGGTAGTTCAATGTAACCAGTGTTATTGTTTGGTAGTTCAATGTAACCAGTGTTATTGTTTGTAGTTCAATGTAACCAGTGTTATTGTTTGTAGTTCAATGTAACCAGTGTTATTGTTTGTAGTTCAATGTAACCAGTGTTATTGTTTGGTAGTTCAATGTAGCCAGTGTTATTGTTTGTAGTTCAATGTAACCAGTGTTATTGTTTGTAGTTCAATGTAACCAGTGTTATTGTTTGTAGTTCAATGTAACCAGTGTTATTGTTTGTAGTTCAATGTAACCAGTGTTATTGTTTGTAGTTCAATGTAACCAGTGTTATTGTTTGTAGTTCAATGTAACCAGTGTTATTGTTTGTAGTTCAATGTAACCAGTGTTATTGTTTGTAGTTCAATGTAACCAGTGTTATTGTTTGTAGTTCAATGTAACCAGTGTTATTGTTTGTAGTTCAATGTAACCAGTGTTATTGTTTGTAATTCAATGTAACCAGTGTTATTGTTTGGTAGTTCAATGTAATCAGTGTTATTGTTTGGTTGTTAAATGTAACCAGTGTTATGTTATGGTTGGTAGTTCAATGTAATCAGTGTTCTGGTTGGTAGTTTAAAGAATGTACAAATAAACATTACAGTATGTTGTTGTTGGAAAAATATTTAGACGCTGTATACGTGAGATATCTTATTTTGAGTACTAGATAATGTTTTGTTACATTAATATGCATAGATCTGCAGTTTGAAGATGTGTTATCATAATGGTTAGTTAAACATCTAAGAAGAGCGATGTAGTGTATTAGCAACACCTAGTGGTGCAAAACCAGCGGGGCACTATGAGGCACGTGAGGCACGGCTGTAGGCTGTTCTTGGGTTTGCGGTTGGTTGAGTTAGGGACCGGGAATGAAGTACAGCTCAATGATTCCTGTGAGTTTGAGGCAAGTCAATACATTACAACTACTGCTTGTAAAATACATTTTTTTTCAACTTTAAAAATAATGTTGCTTTGCAGGACAAGGATTGTCCTGAATTGCTTCGCCTTGCTATTCTGGTTGGCTGGTTTCACCGTACAATTATTTCAGATATTCAGGAGTGTAAGTTTCACCATGGCACGGACCGTGGCGATATGCTGGCACGGACCGTGGCGATATGCTGGCACATGAGAATTATTAGAATATGGCAAATATTAGTCAATTGTTGTATTCTATGCATGCTGGCTTGTACAGGCTACCCGTCACATGAAACAGATACGTGGGAGGAGTAAAACAGGCTGTCACCAATTTATTTGCCTAAATGGTTAATGGAAACACTGCAACCAATACATTTTTAATTCAACACTAGGTTTTTGTGAGAAAAAAAACATAATATTTTCTTAGGTGTGACAAGGAGTTACGTCAAGCTGTTTTCATTGACACACGACACAGGTAATTGTTGCATCATTTTTCTCGGTGAAATCCCTAAAATGTCGATAAATTAAAAAAATATATATCTCTGGATGATAATGGAAACGTAGCTAGTGAGTAGGCTGATAACCCACATTTCATGGCTGCACAGGCCATAGGTTAGGCTGCACAGGTCATAGGTTAGGCTGCACAGGCCATAGGTTAGGCTGCACAGGTCATAGGTTAGGCTGCACAGGTCATAGGTTAGGCTGCACAGGTCATAGGTTAGGCTGCACAGGCCATAGGTTAGGCTGCACAGGCCATAGGTTAGGCTGCACAGGCCATAGGTTAGGCTGCACAGGCCATAGGTTAGGCTGCACAGGTCATAGGTTAGGCTGCACAGGTCATAGGTTAGGCTGCACAGGTCATAGGTTAGGCTGCACAGGTCATAGGTTAGGCTGCACAGGCCATAGGTTAGGCTGCACAGGTCATAGGTTAGGCTGCACAGGTCATAGGTTAGGCTGCACAGGTCATAGGTTAGGCTGCACAGGCCATAGGTTAGGCTGCACAGGCCATAGGTTAGGCTGCACAGGTCATAGGTTAGGCTGCACAGGCCATAGGTTAGGCTGCACAGGTCATAGGTTAGGCTGCACAGGTCATAGGTTAGGCTGCACAGGTCATAGGTTAGGCTGCACAGGCCATAGGTTAGGCTGCACAGACCATAGGTTAGGCTGCACAGGTCATAGGTTAGGCTGCACAGGTCATAGGTTAGGCTGCACAGGTCATAGGTTAGGCTGCACAGGCCATAGGTTAGGCTGCACAGGTCATAGGTTAGGCTGCACAGACCATAGGTTAGGCTGCACAGGTCATAGGTTAGGCTGCACAGACCATAGGTTAGGCTGCACAGGTCATAGGTTAGGCTGCACAGGTCATAGGTTAGGCTGCACAGTGCAACATGAATGTCCAATACACACAATAGACTGACTGGAAAGGTGATTTCCCACAGTCAAAGCCCTGCAATAAGAGCAAAGGTGCTAATATTTGTGTGAAATCTACACAGTTGTATTCTGTGGGTGTCACTGAGTCGGCTGATACCTTATTTCATTGGAGCACAGTCCATAGGTTAGGCTGTACAGTACATATAAGTATTAATTTTATTTTTTTATTTCACCTTTATTTAACCAGGTAGGCAAGTTGAGAACAAGTTCTCATTTACAACTGCGACCTGGCCAAGATAAAGCAAAGCAGTTCGACACATACAACAACACAGAGTTACACATGGAGTAAAACAAACATACAGTCAATAATACAGTAGAAAAAATAAGTCTATATACAATGTGAGCAAATGAGGTGAGATAAGGGAGGTGAAGGCAAAAAAAAGGCCATGGTGGCGAAGTAAATACAATATAGCAAGTAAAACACTGGAATGGTAGATTTACAGTGGAAGAATGTACAAAGTAAATATAGAAATAATGGGGTGCAAAGGAGCAAAATAAATAAATACAGTAGGGGGAGAGGTAGTTGTTTGGGCAAAATTATAGATGGGCTATGGATTTCTGAATTCAAATACATCCACAGTGTGATAGCAACTGATTTTTACATATAGCCTTTTAAAACGAATAGCCTTTTATAGAATGTATATAACAACATGCCAACCTTGTTTAGCATTGTCTAGTCCAGTTGTGGCATGATTCCACTGTTTTTATCAGTTTGCATCAGTTTCAATGGGGGGACTTTTATTTTGAAGGCAAACCACATATTCCACTATTCTTGCTAACGCTAATGTTGTTCACGACACACGTATCTACTCGTATGTCTCACAGCGTCTGTGGAATGAGCGGGTATCTGCCGGAGGCAGACCCTATTGCAGAAACGAGATTTCAATTATACTCCACAATCTCTTGGCAAATATAATATCATTTTAGGACATCCTAGCATTTTTTTGCATCAAACTTGTGGTGCTTGATGCCTGTGATGTTTCCTCCAGCCAACGAGGGATTATGGGATTCGCTGAATCACCTGCACATGCCAATTTGCATTCGAAAGGCACTAATCACATTGAGCAAATGGTAGGAGGGCACCAATCACGTGGAGAGCATGATAGGTGGGAAGCGATGACACTTGAGAGCCTGATAGGTGAGAGCCAATCACATGGAGAGCCTGATAGGTTGGATCCAATCACATGGAGAGACTGATAGGTGGGATCCAATCACATGGAGAGACTGATAGGTGGGATCCAATCACATGGAGAGACTGATAGGAGGCAGGCAGGTAAGAGGATGTTCATCCATGCCCTGTGTGCCCTCACCAGCCTATTCACTCTGGTGTGTGTGTACGTGTGTGTGTGTGTGTGTGTGTGTGTGTGTGTGTGTGTGTGTGTGTGTGTGTACGTGTGTGTGTGTGTTTCTGTCTTTCTTTCGGCCACAGGAAGCCCGATTCAATTCTCTCTCCCCCACTGAGGGAATGAGTCACTGCACAATAGTCTGGATTTCCCCAGATCACTCATGATTATTTATCCCATGACTACCGCTGCTGCTGTGGGGTATCGGTAACTTTCTTTTCAGGGTTATTTTCTCTAAATTACACCTGCAAGGTCCTTCTGTGGTCACAGTCATAAACAATCACTCACACACCCGGAGTCGCAATTTGAAAGCGACGTGAGTGGATGTCTCAACACTCACATATTTTCTCTTTTCCTCAACTACTTTCCTTAGTGTACATTGCATTTGACTGCAGCTGGTTTCACCACTTGTACAGTCAGATCTAAATAGAGAAGGATGTCTTTTGAACATATTGGGACTTGACCATAGTAATGTCTCTCCGTCATCGAATAAACTGTTAATAACCTCTATCTCTCTCCTCTTCCCCACTTCTCTCTCGATATCTCTCTCTCTCTCGATATCTCTCTCTCGATATCTCTCTCTCGATATCTCTCTCGATATCTCTCTCTCGATATCTCTCTCGATATCTCTCTCTCGATATCTCTCTCTCTCTCTTGATATCTCTCTCTCTCTTGATATCTCTCTCTCTCTCGATATCTCTCTCTCTCTCTCTCTCTCTCTCCACAGCTCATGTGTGTGACAACGCCATGCTTCTCTGTCAGAACGGGGGAACATGCCACCACCACCAGCAGCGGTGCCACTGTGCTACAGGTTTCACTGGCATCCTTTGTGAGAGAGAACGATGCCAGGGCCCTGGGCCCTGTGAGGAGTACCCAACGTCTGGGCAACCATCCCTCTGCCACCCCCTCCTCTTCCACTACCTCTACCCACTCCTCCTGGGCCCCCCAGGTCTGCTCCTCACCCTAGTGATGATAGGGTTCTGCTGACGATCGCTGTATTCATTACAATTGGCCAGGGAACTTTGAACTTGGAAAGATCTTCTTGGCCTTATTGCATCTCTAAGCACATGTCTTTGGGGGATATCTTGGGATAGCAGAATCTTCTTGGGGGAATGGAGAAGGAACTGCAGCACCTAAAGTTCCTAGATGGGACCGTCCAGAGACACTGACTGAGATACAATGTGTCAAACGCCACCATGACTGAGATGAGGTAGAAGTGCAAGTGTTTGCTGATAAACTAGATGATTAACGAAGATATGCTTTTGGTCAGAGTCAGACAGACAGACAGACAGACAGAGAGAGAGAGAGAGAGAGAGAGAGAGAGACAGACAGGAAAAAAACACATCTGTTTTACAGTACAATCTATAATCTATAATCACACAATGATTGCATCTCAAATGGCACCCTATTCCCTATATAGTGCACTACTTTTGGCCAGGGCCCACAAGGAATAGGCTGCCATTTATGAAGACAACAATGTGTGACCTAGAAACACTGTTAGAAATGTTGTCATTCATTGGGGACAGACTCATCATCTTCACAGATGTTATCCCACGTCATGTGGATCATTGGGGACAAACTGATCATCTTCACAGATGTTATCCCACGTCATGTGGATCAACCAAACACCATGACATTGTACAAAACATACAAGGAATAATCATTTGAACTCTGGATCTTTTGTCTGACTACAAAGTGGATGAGGAGACGAGGAGATGTCCATTATTTTGCTCCCTTCCCTTTTTCCTCCCTCCTTGTTACCTTCCCTTACTTCCCTCAAATATATTCCACCTACTTGTGCTTTGGTAAACTCTAGTGATTTTTGTTGGCTGCAGAAAAAGGCAATTTTGACAAAATGCTGCACACTTGTTACGATCCAAGCCAGTCCCTTGACTACCGGTCGACTGCTGCACGCGTGTTACGATCCAAGCCAGTCCCTTGACTACCGGTCGACTGTGAGAAGAATATTACTCTTGTTTTATTTGTCGGAGGAGGCTTCGTAGTCATGGCAACGCTTGTTGAGCTCACATGTATTGGATAAAATGATGTATCATATTGTATTGTAGCTGTATTAAATTTTTGTACAAAACAAAATATATTTTCGTGACTTTAAGTAAATTAAAAAGATGTCTTACTTTTAGTTTTTATATAATTTCCTGCCGGCTTGGGGTGGCAGGGCAACTCCTGAGGATGTCTATGACTCATATATACATGTTTTGACCTGCTGACACCTCAATGAATCTCTTTGAAAGTCACACTGAAATACAATACACTTACAAAAAAGAGAAATCCAGTCTTTTTGTTATTGCTTTAGAGAAGAACAGATCATCCAAGATCTCTTAGAGCAGGGCAGCCCAACCCTCTTCCTGGAGATCTACTGTCCTGTAGGTTTTCAGTCCAACCCTCTTCCTGGAGATCTACTGTCCTGTAGGTTTACAGTCCAACCCTCTTCCTGGAGATCTACTGTCCTGTAGGTTTACAGTCCAACCCTCTTCCTGGAGATCTACTGTCCTGTAGGTTTTCAGTCCAACCCTCTTCCTGGAGATCTACTGTCTTTTCCCTATGTAGTGCACTACTATAGACCAGAGCACTATTCCCTATATAGTGCACTACTATAGACCATAGCCCTATTCCCTATGTAGTGCACTACTATAGACCAGAGCCCTATTCCCTATGTAGTGCACTACTATAGACCAGAGCGCTATTCCCTATATAGTGCACTACTATAGACCATAGCCCTATTCCCTATGTAGTGCACTACTATAGACCAGAGCCCTATTCCCTATGTAGTGCACTACTATAGACCAGAGCCCTATTCCCTATGTAGTGCACTACTATAGACCAGAGCCCTATTCCCTATGTAGTGCACTACTATAGACCAGAGCCCTATTCCCTATGTAGTGCACTACTATAGACCAGAGCCCTATTCCCTATGTAGTGCACTACTATAGACCAGAGCCCTATTCCCTGTATAGTGCACTTTCAAAGGAAATTGGGTGCCATCTGGAATGCAATTCTGTGTAATCATGAGAGGGGAAATTAGCTTATAATCTACAGTGGGTCGCTGAAAAGAAATGAAGTCACTCCTTGCACCAAAAAAAATGCATTATAGTATAACTTATTTTGAACGAAAGCCACAAATGAGTGAGTCACTCAGCTTTATGCTGACAAATACTGTATAGATTTATAAATGCAAAATAGCCTTCTAAATAGGCCAAGCCTTAACATAGAAATTAAACAATTTCAATAGTAACTTTGCCACTGGTTAAAGACTATAGTTTTTAATTGAAAATAATGAAGCAAATCAATTTATTTTTTATTTTTACCTTTATTTAACTAGGCAAGTCAGTTAAGAACAAATTCTTATTTTCAATGACAGCCTAGGAACAGTGGGTGAACTGCCTTGTTCAGGGGCAGAACGACAGATTTGTACCTTGTCAGCTCGGGAATTACGAAGTTACTAGTCCAACGCTCCAACCACTAGACTACGCTGCCGCCCCAATCTTATAATAGGTAAGAATTTATATATTCAATAGAAAGAAAAATCTACAGTTTGTTCATCAACATCTTTGTGTTTTTGTTTAATAAATGATTTAATAAAAACACTGTCAAGATTCAGATGTCTATGTCAACAACATTTTTGTCCCCCCCCCCCCCCCCCCCACTAGGCCAATGCAGCAGTAGGCCTATAACTTCCAATGCTCTTTCACACCGAGGATTGGTGATTATCAAAGGGGGGAGATTTTTCAAATAGCTTACTGTGAGAAAATGTAGTTTTTATATATTATCAATCGCAATGGATGTAAAACAATACATAATAAATGTGTGGCAGGCCAGGTACTTCTATGCATGCTCACTCCCTCAGCAGTATCAGGACAGAGAAACCAGACACATTCTCATTGCTAACATGTAGTGCTGTTATAAGGGCACATGGTGAGACCCAGATGGTTCGAGTCTCTGATATTTATTTTAATCCAAGGGGCAAGCAAAAGAATGGTTGTGGACAGGCAAAAGATCATAACAAGGTCAGAGTCCAGGAGGTACAGAGTGGCAGGCAGACTCGAGGTCAGGGCAGGCAGTATGGTCAGGCAGGTGGGTTCAGAGTCAAGGCAGGCAATGGTCAAAACCGGGAGGACTAGCAAAAAAACAAAGAAAAAGAACAAGCGATCGCACAGAGTAACACGATGGTTGACTTGACAAAACCAGACGAACTGGCACAGACACAGAAAACACAAGTATAAATGCCCAGGGGATAATGTGGAAGATGGGTGACACCTGGAGGGGGGTGGGACAAGGACAAGGACAGGTGAAACAGGTCAGGGTGTGACAGCTGTGGCAATCATGACATTTTGTCAGCCGGTGATTGTCAAGCGAATAACTGTTGGTTTCACGGTAATTGACCCGTTGATTAACGTAAACACATTTAGCTGATGATGCACATCTCCTGGCTGATGATGCACATCTCCTGGCTGATGATGCACATCTCCTGGCTGATGATGCACATCTCCTGGCTGATGATGCACATCTCCTGGCTGATGATGCACATCTCCTGGCTGATGATGCACATCTCCTGGCTGATGATGCACATCTCCTGGCTGATGATGCAGCCACTGATGCAGACCTTCGGAACATCTACATTTTAAAAAGTCTAATACATCCATGTAATATAGCCTACACCTTCACAATAAATCCATTATTTATTTTAGACAGGTCTAAAGAAACATGATATGAAGAAAATGTAGTCTATTTCAGAAGAACAGAATAGCATCCTCTTAGTTGTCCTTATATTAGGCCCTGATCTGGCTATGCAATATGGCGGTGTTCATTTAGAATACGTTCATACACGAGTTCATTTAGAAGACAATGTTTGCTTAGAATTCCGTGGCATTTATCTCATATTATTTCATAGTATGAAGAATACATGTGCACCTCTCACTCACATGGCTCTCTCAGATATCTCAATTCTTATTAGCCAATGCCCGTCACATGACCGGGTCCTTCTCACAGGCATTTCTGAGAAGTAGGCTACAAGTGAAGACAGACACATCGGGGACTGCGCAGGTCCTTTTTATAGGCTACTAATAACCATCAGCAGCATCAGAGCTTGGAGAAGCCTAGTTACTGCGACTAAACGGTCACGTGGAATTTGACCGTGATTGCCGGTGTGGCGGTAATACGTTTCATCGTAACAGCCCTACTAACATGAGGCACTCCAAACAACAAAACACATTTTTTTTTTTTTTTTACTAATCTCATAAATTATGGCTATGAAATTAACCAAAACTTGTTTCTAACAAGTGTAGCAGGTAGTCAACTCTGCAAACAATGTTTCCACTCCGAGAATGAGAATGGTAAATTACCAAGCATCAAGATCGATTTAATACCCTTCCCCTTCTTCTTGTTTAATACCCTTTACAGACAGACTGTACAGTCGTGGCCAAAAGTTTTGAGAATAACACAAATATTAATTTTCACAAAGTTTGCTGCTTCAGTGTCTTTAGATATTTTTGTCAATGTTACTATGGAATACTGAAGTATAATTACAAGAATTTCATAAGTGTCAAAGGATTTTATTGACAATTACATGAAGTTGATGCAAAGAGTCAATATTTGCAGTGTTGACCCTTCTTTTTCAAGACCTCTGCAATCCACCCTGGCCTGCTGTCAATTAACTTCTGGGCCACATCCTGACTGATGGCAGCCCATTCTTGCATAATCAATGCTTGGAGTTTGCAATGATGACCGCACGTGTTTCTTTGCAGGTAACCATGGTTGACAGAGGAAGAACAATGATGCCAAGCACCACCCTCCTTTTGAAGCTTTCAGTCTGTTATTCGAACTCAATCAGCATGACAGAGTGATCTCCAGCCTTGTCCTCGTCAACACTCACACCTGTGTTAACGAGAGAATCACTGACATGATGTCAGCTGGTCCTTTTGTGGCAGGGCTGAAATGCAGTGGACATTTTGGGGGGGATTCAGTTCATTTGCATGGCAAAGAGGGACTTTGCAATTAATTGCAATTCATCTGATCACTCTTCATAACCTTCTGATGTATATGCAAATTGCCATCATACAAACTGAGGCAGCAGACTTTGTGAAAACGAATATTTGTGTCATTCTCAAAACTTTTGGCCACGACTGTACTGTTGCCGTGAGCAGCACTCACCTCAACAGCTAATATTTCCACAGCCTAATTGTAGCCTAACCAATATCTAAACGGAGATGAAGTGAAAAGAAAAATCGAACGTTGATTGAGTTATCGAGACGATTCCCCAGGCTTGTCTCAAAGCGGTGTGAAACGGTGCTGAAATAGTTGAAGACAGGCAGGTAATGCTCCAAATATATTATGACAATTTGGATGACTTTGGAGTTTCAGTCGGCAACATTTTGATGCCTTCAATTGCATTAGCCTACTTTATTTCAATATTTTCGTGCTCAAAAGTCGCCCTCTATTGGTTAAAATTAACATTAACGGCAATCACTGTGACACACCAAAGCATACTTACTGTATGGCACAACTTTTAAATGAGGAACCAATGTCTTGCACCTTGAGACATTAGGGGCTCCATTCAATCCGTTTCGCAGAAGATCGACGTAATAGCAGGATTAAAATATTAAAATAATTTCCATTTCAGCCGACATGAACCGTGAGTACAGTCTCCGGCCAACGCGGGTTACATTTCAATCACGCTATACTAATGGGGAACTTTCGCGATACGGATTGAATCGGGCCTTAAATTGTCAGATTGACAGTCTTTATTAGGACAAAAGTAGATATTTAGCTAAATAGGTGCTTCTCTAAATTCTACGATTAGAATTTTTCAAGAGTTTTATGCAAATATGCATCCCAAGGGCAGACATTATACTTGTCAGTGGTGTCATGGACTAACAGCTGTGTGTATGTGTTTAGGAATGTTCAAGGTTCCATTTTCCAAAAATGGCTGCCCAGGAAGTGGAATATCCCAACAGAGACCGTCTGTGATAACATTACAAGACTGAAAGGTTTCAGAACGGTGATGAAGAGTTCTGTGAAGAAGGCTTTATGACACTTCTCCTGGTACTGTTGTATTTGGACTTTTCAAAACAACTTCTTTTTTTTTTAAAGTTATACGTTTCTAAGCCTTGTGCACTTAGATAACGATGAAGCTCAAGAGAGTTACAGTGGAGATACATGACTATAAAGGGACCACAACTCTAAATCATAGTAGCAGGTGCAAGACGCTGTCATCCTCCTCAGACACTGAAACCAGCACCATCATTTCTCTACATGACCTGCTTACTAAGACAGTACAGGTTATGGGCATACAGCCTACTCGCTCACAGAATTCAGAACGAGGTTACAAATCTATTCACACTTCATCATTGCTCACTTAAATCCAACATCTTCACTACTGAAGCTACACAGTCTGAATATAGAAGTGGTGACTTCAGCAAACAGACACACTTTTCCTCAAAAGGCTACAGTACAATAATATGGTATTGTTTTATTTAACTCGGCAAGTCAGTGAAGAACAAATTCTTATTTACAACGGCAGCCTAATAACAGTGGGATAACTGCTTTGTTCAGGGGCAGAACGACAGATTTTTTCCTTGTCAGCTCAGGAATTTGATCTAGCAACCTTTTGGTTACTGGCCCAACGCTCTAACCACTAGGCTACCTGCCACCCCTAAAAACAGTACAGTTATCAAAACAATGGCTGGCTAGTCATGGTTTGTCCTCAAGGTACACACAATTCTAATAAAATAATTGTTGGTATTTAGAGTGCATCCCAAATGCCACCCTATTGCCTATATAGTGCACTGCTTTTGACCAGAGGGTACCATAGGGTACTATATAGGGAAATGTACCATTTGGGACGTAGAATAAGGGAAAGGGAAATTGGGGATACTTAGTCAGATGTACAACTAAATGCCTTCAACTGAAATGTGTCTTCTGCATTCAGCCCAACCCCTCTGAATCAAAGAGGTGCGGTGGGGTTGCCTTAATCAACATCCACGTCTTCGGCGTCCGAGGAGCAGTGGGTTAACAGTCTTGCTCAGGGGCAGAACGACAGATTTTTACCTTGTCGTTGGGCCAGTAACCGAAAGGATGCTTGATCGAATATGTCCCAATAGTTATTTTATTAGAATTTTGTGCACTTTGACGATGGTGTATTTAAGGAGTCAAGAGCTTACAGTACACCGAGGGTGGTAGAGAATTGTTACAGTACACCGAGGGTGGTAGAGAATTGTTACAGTACACCGAGGGTGGTAGAGAATTGTTACAGTACACCGAGGGTGGTAGAGAATTGTTACAGTACACCGAGGGTGGTAGAGAATTGTTACAGTACACCCAGGGTGGTAGAGAATTGTTACAGTACACCGAGGGTGGTAGAGAATTGTTACAGTACACCCAGGGTGGTAGAGAATTGTTACAGTACACCGAGGGTGGTAGAGAATTGTTACAGTACACCGAGGGTGGTAGAGAATTGTTACAGTACACCCAGGGTGGTAGAGAATTGTTACAGTACACGGGTCGGTAACACTGTGGAGACAGGCAGGGAGGATTTATCTATCTGGCTGACTGGCTGTCCAGATGGATGGCTGACTGGCTGGCCAGATGGCTGGATGGCTGACTGGCTGGCCAGATGGATGGCTGGATGGCTGGCCAGATGGATGGCTGACTGGCTGGCCAGATGGATGGCTGGATGGCTGACTGGCTGTCCAGATGGATGGCTGGATGGCTGACTGGCTGGCCAGATGGATGGCTGGATGGCTGGCCAGATGGATGGCTGACTGGCTGGCCAGATGGATGGCTGACTGGCTGGCCAGATGGATGGCTGACTGGCTGGCCAGATGGATGGCTGACTGGCTGGCCAGATGGATGGCTGGATGGCTGACTGGCTGGCCAGATGGATGGCTGGATGGCTGACTGGCTGGCCAGATGGATGGCTGGATGGCTGACTGGCTGGCCAGATGGATGGCTGACTGGCTGGCCAGATGGATGGCTGGATGGCTGACTGGCTGGCCAGATGGATGGCTGGATGGCTGACTGGCTGTCGAGATGGATGGCTGGATGGCTGGCCAGATGGATGGCTGACTGGCTGGCCAGATGGATGGCTGACTGGCTGGCCAGATGGATGGCTGGATGGCTGACTGGCTGGCCAGATGGATGGCTGGATGGCTGGATGGCTGACTGGCTGGCCAGATGGATGGCTGACTGGCTGGCCAGATGGATGGCTGACTGGCTGGCCAGATGGATGGCTGGATGGCTGGCCAGATGGATGGCTGAATGGCATTGTTCTGTCTTCCCAGAGACACAGCAGTTAGTAGAGAGGGCCATAGGGCAATTCTGGCAAAGGTCCATCTTTAGCTCATTTGTCCTGTCCATATTCATGTTATTTTTGCAAAAGAATCATTATTTTGTTGTGTATTATTAATGCCCTGGGCTGATTTCTGGCCCTGGCAGTGAGTGGTGTCTTGGTGCTCCCTTTCTGTTTCACTTCTAAGACCGGAGAGGAGAGGCTATTAAGTGAGGACGTTTTTAGACATGAGTTACCCACACACACACACACACACACACACAGACAGACAGCCAGACAGACAGTGTAGCCTAGTCCTTGGGTTCTGTCCCTGCATTGGTGTTGCACCGATACGAGAGAGAGAGAGACCCTTTATATAATACAACAGCAGACCTGGGTTCAAATATTATTCCAATTACTTTCAACAATTTACTTTTAACTTGCCTGGAGTGCCAGATGGGCGGGGATTACAGTTTTCTGGCTTTTCTATTCGTTCCACCTGTTTTGTATTGGTTCTACTTTTAGTGCCCTATATAGGGTATAGGGTGCCATTTTAACCATTTGGGGCGTAGCCCTGGTGTTCCGTATCTGGGAAACAATTAGCTCAGCTGCCTGGTCCAGACTAGGAGATTCATCTTATTAGCAATACAATATCCATATTCAATTCAGCACAGCAGCAACTTCCCTGTCCGTCTGCAAAACCCTAGACATGTTCTGTACATTGCGAAACACCAGTTAGTATTGTTCGGGGGGGATGAGGGGAGAGAGAGAGAGAGTAAGCTAAACTGTATACCTTGTTTCTGTGTTAAAAGTTCTGCAGTTATTGATGGCTGCTCTCATCCATAATACGGCACTGCTTAGGCCCCTGATTCACAGATGGGGAGGAAATGCTTTCTCCCCTCAAATTCAGTAGATTATTTAAATATTCATCATGTTTATGCTGAAAATTATTACTTAAATATTCATCATATTTATGATAGAAAGGGGAGGCAAGTGAGTGATTAATTGAAATGTTTTTGTCAGGTTGGTTTTATAAATGTATGTTTCCATCATCCCATGCTTTTTAATGAATTTTTGAGGAACTCTGTACGCATGTCTTAGACTTCAGCTTAGCTCAGACTCAGGCTTTAGCTCAGAGGGCTAACACTGTCCTATGACCCACTGAAAGCCCTAGGTTTGAACCCAGCCGGTCACATGTACACAATGATTTGTGTAAAGCTGCTAGTCAGCAACACCAGCCCAGCTCTGTGTCAGTATGAAGGATATATAGAGACGTGTCCTTGACCTCATTCCTCTGCATACGCTTCAGTCAACATCGCTGTCACATCTCTGTTGCATCTGTCAGAAGTACACAGAATGTGTAGTACCTAGTATGGTACCTTACTGGAGGATGTGTAGTACCTGGTATGGTACCTTACTGGAGGATGTGTAGTACCTGGTGTGGTACCTTACTGGAAGATGTGTAGTACCTAGTATGGTACCTTACTGGAAGATGTGTAGTACCTGGTATGGCACCTTACTGGAGGATGTGTAGTACCTGGTGTGGTACCTTACTGGAGGATGTGTAGTACCTGGTATGGTACCTTACTGGAGGATGTGTAGTACCTGGTGTAGTACCTTACTGGAGGATGTGTAGTACCTGGTATGGTACCTTACTGGAGGATGTGTAGTACCTGGTGTGGTACCTTACTGGAGGATGTGTAGTACCTGGTATGGTACCTTACTGGAGGATGTGTAGTACCTGGTGTGGTACCTTACTGGAGGATGTGTAGTACCTGGTATGGTACCTTACTGGAGGATGTGTAGTACCTGGTGTAGTACTTGGTATGTTACCTTACTGGAAGATGTGTAGTACCTGGTATGTTACCTTACTGGAAGATGTGTAGTACCTGGTATGGTACCTTACTGGAAGATGTGTAGTACCTGGTATGGTACCTTACTGGAAGATGTGTAGTACCTGGTATGGTACCTTACTGGAAGATGTGTAGTACCTGGTATGGTACCTTACTGGAAGATGTGTAGTACCTGGTATGGTACCTTACTGGAAGATGTGTAGTACCTGGTATGGTACCTTACTGGAGGATGTGTAGTACCTGGTATGGTACCTTACTGGAAGATGTGTAGTACCTGGTATGGTACCGTACTGGAAGATGTTTAGTACCTGGTATGGTACCGTACTGGAAGATGTGTAGTACCTGGTATGGTACCTTACTGGAAGATGTGTAGTACTTGGTATGGTACCGTACTGGAAGATGTTTAGTACCTGGTATGGTACCTTACTGGAAGATGTGTAGTACCTGGTGTGGTAGCTGTACTAACATCTTAAACTCTCTAGCAACCATTCACATACCCAGATCTTGGAGGATATTATTTTTACTGCTTTCTGTTTCTGTTACAAACTGCATATCTGGCTCTACAAAATGTCTTCTTTAGACTAAAGGTAGACCAATGGTACAAGTAATATTACTGACTGCAAAGCTACAGCTATTGCTTTCAAGTCCTGTCTTCTAAAATATATTATTCTTTCATATAAATGGGATTCACTTTATAAATGAGACCAATAGAAAAACTATTCTTCCCAGGGATGTCGAATAGCCTCTTGTCCGAAGGGGAAAAGGGACATTGAGTTCCATTATTCTTTTAATACGTTCCGTTATAAAATAAACGTACAATGAGACATGTCTACAACACAGCTCTACTACAATGCTGACCATGCTTTCGTTTCTGCATCTCTGCCTTCCATTAAAACAGTACACAAGATCGGCAGCCATTTTGAAATCAGAACATTGCTTTTTTTGTATTTGTCCCTGGCTCGGAGAAGCTGGATAACAAAGAAGGGTGGTGTAATTAAGATGTTCCACTGCCTGAGGGACTTTCTATCTCTCTCTGCTGTGACACTGGAACCAACTCCAAGGGCTCTTTGCAATCTGTTTCGCAGATAACCCAATAGAAAGGTAAGCCCTTGATTCGGCTATACACAAGTTATGTTTCGGGTCAATTTGAGTTGGTACAGTATTTCATTTAAAAAAAAGAAATGATTTATTTAACCGTGCTTCTACATCTGCATTGTTTGCTGTTTGGGGTTTTAGGCTGGGTTTCTGTATAAGCACTTTGTGCCATTGGCTGATGTAAAAAAAACTTTATAATTACATTTGATTGAATCTTGTTTTTAACTAGGAAAGTCAGTTAAGAACAAATTCTTATTTACAACGACGGCCTTCACAGGCCAAATCCCGGACGACACTGGGCTATTTGTGCACCGCCCTATGGAACTCCCAATCACGGCCAGATGTGATACAGACTGGATTTGAACCGGGGACTGTAGTGACACTGCTTGCACTGAGATTCAGTACCTTAGACCGCTGTGCCACTCGGGAGCACCAGTATGCAGTGTCTAATTTGTAAAACGGGGGGTGACGGAACAAAAAGTGAGCGCAAGATGGCCTGGGGGGCTCTGAGGTACCAGAAAATCACAGTTAAAATAAAGCATTGCATATAATCACGTAGTGGTATAGGGCAGTAGAGTAGAGGCACTTGAAGAATTGTTTTTTTTAGCCTGGGGTTCGGGAAAAATGTGTCCTTTTATAAACGCATTTCATGCAATTCTGTGTCATTTGACATGACTGGAGACTTTAGTAAAATATGTTTTAATACCACACAAACAATCGAAATGACAGGCGACTTTCACACTGACAAACAGTGATGGCCGACGTTGTCACGACTCCTACCGAAGGTGGCTCCCCTTCCTGTTCGGGTGGCGCTCGGCGGTCGTCATCACCGGCCTACTAGCTGCTACTGACTTTTTCCTCCCCCTCCTTATTTGTTTAGTGGTTACACCTGTTTGTGGTTAGGGTGATTAGTGGGGCTTTATTACCCAGCAGCCCGGCCTGGGTGTGCGGGATTGTTTTGTGTACAGGTTGTACATGCTTGTGTGTCACGGATAGTGTACGTTGTCTTTTGGATATTATCTTGTTCTCGTTTATGTGGTGGAGCATTTACTTGGAGTGGCGTCGTGTTCACCTATTTTGTGTGATTAAATTAGAACGCTACTCTGAACTCTCTGTCTCCTGCGTCTGACTCCTTCCTCCACTACACCCCGGGCATTACAGACGTGCTCATGCCAAAAGCCTATCTCTCTTTGTTTTAGTTTGTAAAACAATATTGTTCGCTCAATATGCCTATTTGGAAGTAGATTAAAACATTTCTGTAGCCTACAGACAGATAAGTATTTTGGTTTCAGCAGGAGCCATTTGCTTTCCAACCTGTGCTTTTAAGATTGTATTTGAAATATTGCGAAAGGCTTGTTTTGGCTGCATGTTGTTCACTGACAGATTCGCCAAGCATTCCCGACTGTAGGCAATGCCTTGTGATTGGGCTATACACAATCCACAGCTAGGCTATTTAAAAAAGAAATAAGCTATTGATCCTCTGTGGTTAAACTATAGGCCTACTTCTGGTTTAGTGTTCTGAATTACTTCATTTATTCTGAACAGATGGCAGTAATTCTAGAACTTTGACAAATGCATTTAAATTCATCAGGGTTGCTACGGCAACACCAGGACCTTTAACGTGGCTATGATTCTATCAGGAAATAAATTATGAAGTGCAACGCTGGAGAAAAAGTTGCAGCCTCATGTCTATCAGAGCAGAGAGAGGGACAGAGATGAATTTCTAGGCTATAATGTGGCTCAAATCCTAAACCCAGGCTGTCCCGAACCGGAATCAATTCTGAGCATATCAAGGCGCCATTAGGCCATGTGTTTTTGGAGGGCAGGAGAATTACAGACGAGACAACTCAAATGATTCTCATTTTTACATTGCAAACATTACATCCTGTCAAATAGGTTCCAGAAGGAAGCAGTCCTAAAACTGGCAGGTGGCAGATCCTGATCCAGCAGAATCCAGATCAAATGAAGCAATGACAGTAAGTACAGAATGTTCAGTTAGTACAGTTTCCATTGTCTACATGTAGAATATTTCATAAGCTCTTTTCCTTGGGTTGATAGACCCAACCGTTCAAAAGTTAGAGCCAAATGTTTGACGTGTTAAAAAGTCAAATCCGTTAGATCAGAATTTGTCGGAACTCAGTTTTAGGGCATCTTCAGATCAGTGTTGCTCAGCCACGTCAAAAGGGAAATCAAACTTATATCTATGTGATCGGCAAGGACCCACCCTTCCTGTGTATTAAAAAAAACTGCTTGTTTCTAGGACACACAGTTCAAGAGTTACAAGCCAAAGGTCAAGGGTCAAATTAATTTCAGATCAGTGTTGCTCAGCCTCTGAGCCTCATAAGGAAAGCAACTTGTTTCCTGTTTGTCGAATTGACCAATAACATCACGGATGTCACTATTCTGGTACTGGGTCTAATTGTTTCATGACGTTTTTCATTTAGTGTTTTACAAATTTGAGACCCGTATCTAGGAGATAGTGATGACCCTTCATCTAGTAGTATTTTAGTGATTTCAAACGAAGAAAAAAAAAAGTCAAATTGATCCGGAGCATAAGCGAACGGTTTTAAAGGTAATATCTGATTGAGCCAACGTATTCAGCGTTTACCACAAACACAGTTTCTGCTAGCATGGGAACATTGCCTTTGAATAGTAATGCTGAATTGCTGCAATTAATTTCAGATTTGCAAAGAGGTAATATGTTTGACTACGGAAAGGGGTTTACAAAGAAGCACACACACACACACGTACACACACACGTACACACACACGTACACACACACACGCACACCTACACGCACACGCACACGTACACACACACACACACGTACACACACACACACACACACACACGCACACGTACACACACACACACACACACACACACACACACACACACACACACACACACACACACACACACACACACACACACACACACAAGGACTGAGGTCCTTCCTGTTCAATGGAATGGAATAAAATCACTCCTGAGCTGAGAGGTTTTTTATTGAGTCCTGTCCATTAACATTGCAATCGGGTATGGCACTTATGTTGGGCTGGGAGGGCTGGGACAGAGGCCATCTGTAGCTTCATCAAGCCCCCATCAGGCCCCATCAGCAGGCTCAGCACAGCAAGGACACCAGGGGGCCACTGACACCTCAAGGACAACAAGGGGCAACTGACATCGAAAGGACACAGGGTTTCTGTAACACCTGGGTGGTTGGAGACTGGCGCTGGGAAATTAGAATTAAGAAGAAGAACTGGGGTAGAAGAAGACCTGGGGTAGAAGAAGAACTGGGGTAGAAGAAGACCTGGGGTAAAAGAAGAACTGGGATAGAAGAAGAACTGGGGTAGAAGGAGACCTGGGGTAGAAGAAGACCTGGGGTAGAAGAAGACCTGGGGTAAAAGAAGAACTGGGGTAGAAGAAGACCTGGGGTAGAAGAAGACCTGGGGTAGAAGAAGACCTGGGGTAGAAGAAGAACTGGGTTAGAAGAAGAACTGGGATAGAAGAAGACCTGGGATAGAAGAAGACCTGGGGTAGAAGAAGAACTGGGGTAGAAGAAGAACTGGGATAGTAGAAGACCTGGGGTAGAAGAAGACCTGGGATAGTAGAAGACCTGGGGTAGAAGAAGAACTGGGGTAGAAGAAGAACTGGGGTAGAAGAAGATCCTGAGGTAAAAGAAGAACTGGGGTAGAAGAAGAACTGGGATAGTAGAAGACCTGGGGTAGAAGAAGAACTGGGGTAGAAGAAGAACTGGGGTAGAAGAAGAACTGGGATAGTAGAAGACCTGGGGTAGAAGAAGAACTGGGGTAGAAGAAGATCCTGAGGTAAAAGAAGAACTGGGGTAGAAGGAGACCTGGGGTAGACGAAGAACTGGGGCAGAAGAATAACTGGGGTAGAAGAAGAACTGGGGTCAATCTGGGTTATGTAGTCGAACAGCAGGAAATCTTCCCCGATTTCTTTTTCATTTTCAAAAGGACTGTACTTCAAGGTGGCAATAAAGAAACATCAGTCCAATGTTTGTGTTCAGAAAACCAATCTGATGCACCTCAAAGACGATGGGTTAACAGAGGATGGCTCAACTGGATTTTAGCCAGAGATTATAATGCATTTATAACATAGTATAACAGTTATTTGTAATATTACTCGTCACGTATCAACGGGTCTACAGAAGGTCTATTTATTCATAGACTGAAATTACCCCTAAATAGCCTGGAAATATTCCAGAGAACATGAATCTAATTTACGAATGGGTCCTATAAAAACCCAAATACATCAGCCTTCCCCACACGTTTAGAAAGCAATCTGATGTCCCACCTCATCTCATCTCAACCAACAGCGATCTAATGTCTCCTCATCTGAATACATGCACCAGTAGTAATCAGCTGTAATGTTCCCTCTCTACCATTCAACATCACAGGATATAATAGCTCATATCTATTTTCTCAATTTAAAACTAAGCCACTCCTAGCCTTCAAGAGCCAAAGAGCCTAAATTACAAATCGACCTCAGCCGGGATTGGTATCTCCGCATCACCCCCCCCCCCCCCCCCCCCCCAACCCCCCCAGTAACCAAACAACCTCTTGGAGAAATTGTTATTTATGTATTAAACCGACAGCATCCATAAATAAAAGATGCCGTTCCAAGACACGTACACACACGTACGTACGCACACACACACACACACACACACACACACACACACACACACACACACACACACACACACACAGTTCCCCGAGCCTGGAATAAAATCGTTTATCCTGATTTTAAAACATGTTCTGGGAGGAGGGGAGCTTGCGCCTAGTGAGCACTGAGCTACAAAACCAACCACACAAACACGATTTTGAATTACCAAACATCCAAACGTAGGAAAAACTTTTGCAGCCTTCTGAAGTACGCTCATGTTAATGGTGATGGTGTTTAATGCTTTAGAGAATCACTCCACTTACAGTAGAACAGCGAGCCAACCATATGGTCCCTTTGTTTTATGTCACGATACAACGGGAGGGACACTTCAATAGGCGTCATACAAAGGATGCTCTCAGTGAGTGAATTTTGGGAGCGAGAGAGAGAGAGAGACAGACAGACAAACAGACAGACAGACAGACAGACAAACAGACAGACAGACAAACAGACAGACAGACAGGCAGGCAGGCAGGCAGGCAGACAGACAGACAGACAGACAGACAGACAGACAGACAGACAGACAGACAGACAGACAGACAGACAGACAGACAGACAGACAGAGACAGACAGAGAGAGAGAGAGAGAAAGGATAATTTAGCTATTTGATTTTTAATTTTAGAACCCTTTAAGGTAAAAAGTATTTGATAAAGTATTGTAAAATATTGCTCAGTTTATATATATATATATTTCCTATCTCCCATAATTCCATTCATTTTTAAGGTGTACTTTTAGACGAGTCTATTGACACTTGTGGGTGTCAGGGCAAAACAGAGAACACCATCTTCTATAGTGGGGTCATATTAATTTGGTTCAGATGCTACAGATGTTGTTGTGAAAAGACCGATTTTCGGGATGTCTCCTGGTCTGACAATTTATTTGGAATGACTTTGACTTGTTAAATAGTATTTTAGTTTAATAGTATTTATGATATTAAGGAAAGGAGAAGAGGATATGTTTACAGCCACCAGGTTGAAATGTACTTTACGTGGGTAAATGTTTATTCAACAGTACTGTCACGCCCTGATCCGTTTCACCTGTCCTTGTGATTGACTCCACCCACCTCCAGGTGTCACCTGTTTCCCCCATTAGTACCTGGGTATTTATTCTGTGTTTTCCGTTTGTCTGTTGCCAGTTCGTCTTGTCTTGTAAAGTCAACCAGCATGTTTTTCCGTGCGCCGGCTTTTTCGTATCTCTCTCTTTTGCTAGTCCTCTCGGTTTTGACCCTTGCCTGCCTTGACTCTGAACCTGCCTGCCTGACCATACTGCCTGCCCTGACCTCGAGCCTGCCTGCCACTCTGTACCTCCTGGACTCTGACCTTGTTATGATCTTGTGCCTGTCCACGACCTTTCTTTTGCCTGCCCCTTGGATTATAATAAATATCAGAGACTCGAACCATCTGCCTCACGTGTCTGCATCTGGGTCTCACCCTGTGCCGTTTATAGTACATGGATAAACGTTAATTCAACAGTACATTGGTGTGAGTATATTACAGCTGGGGCAGGCTGATGCAGCGAGAAGAGAAGGCAGCTATCCAGTCTCTCTCGAAGGACCTGCTAGCTCATTTAGAGAGCTTTGATCTGGAACATGTTAATTGCTTGATAACGATGATAGAGTTCTGTTGTTATTCTCTTACTCTGTAACACTCACACAACACACGACGACAGCTTTAATCTACTGTAGATACCACAAACGCATGGGGCGGCAGGTAGCCTAGCAGTTAGATCATTGTGCCAACGACAAGGTGAAAAATCTGTCGATGTGCCTTTGAGCAAGGAACTTAACGCTAATTGCTCCAGGGTCGCCGTTGATAATGACTGACCCAACTCTCTGTTGATAATGACTGACTCAACTCTCCGTTGATAATGACTGACCCAACTCTCCGTTGATGATGACTGACCCAACTCTCCGTTGATAATGACTGAGCCAACTCTCCGTTGATAATGACTGACCCAACTCTCCGTTGATGACTGTCCCAACTCTCTGTTGATAATGACTGACCCAACTCTCTGTTGATAATGACTGACCCAACTCTCTGTTGATAATGACTGACCCAACTCTTGGGATATGAAGAAAAAAAAATCACATTTCCTGAAAAATGAAGCACCCACCATATAATCATCATTATTATTATAGTACTCATGGAGCCTTTACTCCAAATCTTAAGCAGACAGCTTTACTCTATTGTAGATCCCATAGACACCGTAATGATATACCCTTCTGTACAGTCTCTCTCTCTCTCTCTCTCTCTCTCTCTCTCTCTCTCTCTCTCTCTCTCTCTCTCTCTCTCTCTCTCTCTCTCTCTCTCTCTCTCTCTCTCTTCTCTCTCTCTCTCTCTCTCTCTCTCTCTCTCTCTCTCTCTCTCTCTCTCTCTCTCTCTCTCTCTCTCTCTCTCTCTATCTATCTATAGTATAGTTGTTAGTTTCAGTAGTGTGCATGACAGTCTGTTTCTGTTTTGGCCAACTTGTCACTGGCGTGTTCGACAACTACTGCATAGCTAGCGTTGTTGAATGTTGAAACAGCCTGTTACCAAGAGCCTAGAGTTTCACCATCAGGACAGGGAAAGAATCAGTCTACAGTTGAATACAAATACGTAAGCTAAAAAACTATATTGAAGAGTCAACTCCTTTAGGAGAATATATGAAACCTCTAACGTTATTTGAAGCCAGTTCCAGACCTTCCTAAGATCTGGAGGGACTGAGAGAGAGAAGCTCTGGGTAAAATATATCTTACAGACAGCTGGAAGACATCACTCTCCCACTCTCCCCCCTCTCTCTCTCCCACTCACCAACCCCCTTCTTTCTCCCACTCTCCCCCCTCCCTCTGTGTGTCTCGAACCATCTCTCTTATTCTTCTCTCACGCTTCTCTCTGTCTGTCTCTCTCTCCATCTCTCTCTGTCTCTCTATCTCTGTCCAAACTTCTGTCCAAAACCCCTGCTTTTGACTTTGATCACTGTGGATATGAAGATGGGAGGACAGAAGGATATGAGGAGCGGAGGATATGAGGATATGAAGAGAGGAGGACAGAAGGATATGAGGAGAGGAGGAGAGGAGGATAAGAGGAGAGGAAGATATGAGGAGAGGAGGATATAAGGAGAGGAGGAGAGGAGGATAAGAGGAGAGGAAGATATGAGGAGGACAGAAGGATATGATGAGAGGAGGATATGAGGAGAGGAGGAGGATATGAGGAGAGGAGGATATGAGGAGAGGAGGAGGGGAGGAGAGGATGAGAGGAGGATATTAGGAGAGGAGGACAGAAGGCTATGAAGAGAGGAGGATACGAGGAGAGGAGTTAATGAGGAGAGGAGGATAAGAGGAGAGGAGGATATGAGGAGAGGAGGATAAGAGGAGAGGAAGATATGAGGAGAGGAGGATATAAGGAGAGGAGGAGAGGAGGATAAGAGGAGAGGAAGATATGAGGAGGACAGAAGGATATGAGGATATGAGGAGGATATGAGGAGAGGAGGAGGATATGAGGAGAGGAGGATATGAGGAGAGGAGGAGGGGAGGAGAGGATGAGAGGAGGATATTAGGAGAGGAGGACAGAAGGCTATGAAGAGAGGAGGATACGAGGAGAGGAGTTAATGAGGAGAGGAGGATAAGAGGAGAGGAGGATATGAGGAGAGGAGGATATGAGGAGAGAAGGATACGAGGAGAGGAGGTAACAAGGAGAGGAGGATAAGAGGAGAGGAGGTAATGAGGAGAAGAGGAGAGGAGGATGTGAGGAGGGGAGGATAAGAGGATAAGAGAGGAGGATACAAGGATATGAGGAGAGAAGGATAAGAGGAGAGGAGGATGTGAGGAGAGCAGGATAAGAGGAGAGGAGGTAATGAGGAGAGGAGGATAAGAGGAGAGGAGGTAATGAGGAGAAGAGGATAGAGGAGAGAAGGATATGAGGAGGAGAGAAGGATATGAGGAGAGGAGGATATGAGGAGAAGAGGATAGAGGAGAGAAGGATATGAGGAGGAGAGAAGGATATGAGGAGAGGAGGATATGAGGAGAGCAGTCTTAGTAGTACGATTATTTTCACCCCTTGCTGAAGGGGGACTGAAGTGTGCGTGACACACTATTGGCTCTCTATTGGCTAAAGCAGTCTTGAACGAGTGAACTCCTTGACTACAGTTTCCAAGTCAGTACACCGTGGTGCAGAACTCCTTAACTACAGTTTCTTAGTCAAGACACCGTGGTGCAGAATCTGAACTAACACTTAATATAACACTTCCTGGTAACACAAATGTTTTAATAAAAAATTATTAGAAAACAATAGAAAAACATTGACTGCATTACACATTTCAGCATACATGATATGATCAGCATTCAGCAATCAGGATCAGATGGGCATTCAGCAATCAGGATCAGATGGGCATTCAGTAATCAGGATCAGATGGGCATTCAGCAATCAGGATCAGATGGGCATTCAGCAATCAGGATCAGATGGGCATTCAGTAATCAGGATCAGATGGGCATTCAGCAATCAGGATCAGATGGCATTCAGCCATCAGGATCAGATCGCCATCCAATCAGGATCAGATGGGCATTCAGCAATCAGGATCAGATCCGCATTCAGCAATCAGGATCAGATGGGCATTCAGCAATCAGGATCAGATCCGCATTCAGCAATCAGGATCAGATCGGCATTCAGCAATCAGGATCAGATGGGCATTCAGCAATCAGGATCAGATCGGCATTCAGCAATCAGGATCAGATGGGCATTCAGCAATCAGGATCAGATGGGCATTCAGCAATCAGGATCAGATGGGCATTCAGCAATCAGGATCAGATGGGCATTCAGCAATCAGGATCAGATGGGCATTCAGCAATAGATCGATGGGCATTCAGCAATCAGGATCAGAGGGCATTCAGCAATCAGATCAGATGGGCATTCAGCAATTAGGATCAGAGGGCATTCAGCAATCAGGATCAGATGGGCATTCAGCAATCAGGATCAGATCGCCATTCAGCAATCAGGATCAGATGGGCATTCAGCAATCAGGATCAGATCGGCATTCAGCAATCAGGATCAGATGGGCATTCAGCAATCAGGATCAGATGGGCATTCAGCAATCAGGATCAGATGGGCATTCAGCAATCAGGATCAGATGGGCATTCAGCAATCAGGATCAGATGGGCATTCAGCAATCAGGATCAGATCGCCATTCAGCAATCAGGATCAGATGGGCATTCAGCAATCAGGATCAGATGGGCATTCAGCAATCAGGATCAGATGGGCATCAGCAATCAGGATCAGATGGGCATTCAGCAATCAGGATCAGATGGGCATTCAGCAATCAGGTCGATGGCATCAGCAATCAGGATCAGATGGCATTCAGCAATCAGGATCAGATCGCATTCAGCATCAGGATCAGATCGGCATGCATCATGCATTCAGCAATCAGGATCAGATGGGCATTCAGCAATCAGGATCAGATGGGCATTCAGCAATCAGGATCAGATGGGCATTCAGCAATCAGGATCAGATGGGCATTCAGCAATCAGGATCAGATCGGCATTCAGCAATCAGGATCAGATCGGCATTCAGCAATCAGGATCAGATCGGCATTCAGCAATCAGGATCAGATGGGCATTCAACAACGAAGTGACTTTTAACACTGTTGAAAAATATGAACTTAAAATGTTTATTGCTTTTAGCGTGAAGTGGTCCTTTCGCTTTTCTACTTTAACAAACATGGTTTCACGTGGCTTGTCTTGAATCAGGGAACAATCTCTCGGGGCTCGACTCGTAAACGATCGATAATGTCAAACTCTGTCCAGCAACGTTGAAATGGCTATCAATCAAAATGACGTAGCGAAGAAGACAATACTTGTCTGTTATGTGGAGGCTGAAAGTGTTTTGTGTTTTCTTCTTTTGGGTTAACCGCTTAGTTACTACAGTACTGATTTACTATTCCAACACAGTTGACCAGAAAGAAACTCAGAAGTGTAACAGTATAGCTTCCATCCATCTCCTCGCCCCAACCAGGGACCCTCTGCACACGTCAACCACTGACACCCACCAAGCATCGTTACCCATCGCGCCACAAAAGCCGCGGCCCAAAAGCCGCGGGGAACAACTACTTCAAGGTCTCAGAGCGAGTGACGTCACCCAATTGAAACGCTATTAGCGCGCACCACCGCTAACTAGCTAGCCATTTCACATCGGTTACAGAAGCACAGGATAAAGGGGGTGGAGTTGTCACTGTTCGTGACAGGTACACTATAAAGGGGGGGGGGGGGGGGGGGGTTGTCACTGTTAGTGACAGGTACACTATAAAGGGGGAGGAGTTGTCACTGTTCGTGACAGGTACACTATAAAGGGGGAGGAGTTGTCACTGTTCGTGACAGGTACACTATAAAGGGGGAGGAGAGTTGTCACTGTTTCGTGACAGTACACTAAAAGGGGGGGGGGTGTCACGTCGGACAGGTACACTATAAAAGGGGGTGGGTTGTCACTGTTCGTGACAGGTACACTATAAAGGGGGGGAGTTGTCACTGTTCGTGACAGGTACACTATAAAGGGGGAGGAGTTGTCACTGTTCGTGACAGGTACACTATAAAGGGGGTGGTGTTGTCACTGTTCGTGACAGGTACACTATAAAGGGGGGGGGGGTTGTCACTGTTCGTGACCGGACACTATAAAGGGGGGGGGGGGTTGTCACTGTTCGTGCAGGTACACTATAAAGGGGGGGGTTGTCACTGTCGTGACAGGTACACTATAAAGGGGGGAGGAGTTGTCACTGTTCGTGACAGGTACACTATAAAGGGGGGAGAGTTGTCACTGTTCGTGACAGGTACACTATAAAGGGGGGGGGGGGTTTGTCACTGTTCGTGACAGGTACACTATAAAGGGGGGAGGAGTTGTCACTGTTCGTGACAGGTACACATAAAAGGGGGTGGTGTTGTCACTGTTCGTGACAGTACACTATAAAGGGGGGGGGGTGTTCACTGTTCGTGACAGGTACACTAAAAGGGGGGGGGGTGTGTCACTGTTTCGTGACAGGTACACTATAAAGGGGGGAGGAGTTGTCACTGTTCGTGACAGGTACACTATAAAGGGGGAGGAGTTGTCAATTTCGTGACAGGTACACTATAAAGGGGGGGGGGGTTGTCACTGTTCGTGACAGGTACACTATAAAGGGGGGGGGGGGGTGTCACTGTTCGTGGACAGGTACACTATAAAGGGGTGGTGTTGTCACTGCTCATCCTTCTCGTGACAGGTACACTATAAAGGGTGGGGGTGTGTCACTGTTCGTGACAGGTACACTATAAAGGGGGGGATTGTCACTGTCGTGACAGGTACACTATAAAGGGGGGATTGTCAGTTCGTGACAGGTACACTTAACAGGGAGGGGGTTGTCACTGTTCGTGACAGGTACACTATAAAGAGGGGAGTGGTGTTTGTCAACTGTTCGTGACAGGTACACTATAAGGGGGGGGGGGTTTGCATTTCGTGACAGGTACACTTAAAGGGGGGAGGGAGTTGTCACTGTTCGTGACAGGTACACTATAAAGGGGGTGGGTTGTCACTGTTCGTGACAGGTTACACTATAAAGGGGGGGGGGTTGTCACTGTTCGTGAAGAGTACACTATAAAGGGGGGGGGGGGTTGTACCTGTTCGTGACAGGTACACATAAAAGGGGGGAGGAGTGTCACTGTTCGTGACAGGTACACTATTAAAGGGGGGGGGGGTTGTCACTGTTCGTGACAGGTACACTATAAAAGGGGGGGGGGGGGTTGTCACTGTTCGTGACAGGTACACTATAAAGGGGGGGATTGTCACTGTTCGTGACAGGTACCACTAAAGGTGGGGGGGGGTTGTCACTGTTCGTGACAGGTACACTATAAAGGGGGGGGGGGGGGGTGGGTTTCACTGTTCGTGACAGGTACACTATAAAGGGGGGGGATTGTCACTGTTCGTGACAGGTACACTATAAAGGGGGGGGGGGGGGGGGAGTTGTCACTGTTCGTGGACAGGTACACTATAAAGGGGGGGGGGGGGGTGTCACTGTTCGTGACAGGTACACTATAAAGGGGGTGTGTGTTTTCAAGTTCGTGACAGGTATACTATAAAGGGGGGGGGGTTGTCACTGTTCGTGACAGGTACACTATAAAGGGGGGGTGTTGTCCATGTTCGGGACAGGTATAACTATAAAGGGGGGTGTTGTCACTGTTCGTGACAGGTACCTATAAGGGGGGGGGGGGGTTGTCACTGTTCGTGACAGGTACACTATCAAAGGGGGGGGGGGGGGATTGTCACTGTTCGTGACAGGTACACTATAAAGGGGGGAGGAGTTGTCACTGGTCGTGACAGGTATACTATAAAGGGGGGGGTGTTGTCACTGTTCGTGACAGTACACTATAAAGGGGGGGGGGGGGTTGTCACTGTTCGTGACAGGTACACTATAAAGGGGGTGCGGGGTTGTCACTGTTCGTGACAGGTATACTATAAAGGGGGGGGGTGTTGTCATGTTCGTGAGACGGTATCCACTATAAAGGGGGGGGGTTGTCCACTGTTCGTGACAGGTACACTATAAAGGGGGGGAGTTGTCACTGTTCATGACAGGTACACTATAAAGGGGGGGGGGGTTGTCACGTTCGTGACAGGTACACTATAAAGGGGGGGGGGTTGTCACTGTCGTGGACAGGTACACTATATAAGGGGGGGATTGTCACTGTTCGTGACAGGTACACTATAAGGGGGGGATTGTCACTGTTCGTGACAGGTACACTATAAAGGGGTGAGGGGGTTGTCACTGTCGTGACAGGTATCACTATAAAGGGGGTGGTGTGTTGTCACTGTTCGTGACAGGTACACTATAAGGGGGGGGGGGGTTGTCCACTGTTCGTGACAGGTACACTATAAAGGGGGGAGGAGTTGTCACTGTTCGTGACAGGATACACTATAAAGGGGTGGGTTGTCATGTTCGTGACAGGTACACTATAAAGGGGGGGGTGTCACTGTCGTGACAGGTTACACTATAAAGGGGGGGGGGTTGTCACTGTTCGTGACAGGTTACACTATAAAGGGGGAGAGGGGTTGTCACTGTTCGTTGACAGGTCCACTATAAGGGGGGGCGGGGGGTTGTCACGTTCGTGGGACAGGTACACTATAAAGGGGGGGGGGGGGTTGTCACTGTTCATGACAGGTACACTTAAAGGGGGTGGGTTGTCACTGTTCGTGACAGGTAACTATAAAGGGGGTGGTGTTTGTCACTGTTCGTGACAGGTACACTATAAGGGGGGGGGGGGGGTGCACTGTTCGTGACAGGTACACTATAAAGGGGGGGATTGGTCACTGTTCGTGACAGGTACACTTAAAGGGGGGAGGAGTTGTCACTGTTCGTGACAGGTAGTACTATAAGGGGGGGGTGTTGTCACTGTTCGTGACAGGTACACTATAAAGGGGGGGGGGGTTGTCACTGTTCGTGACAGGTACACTATTAAAGGGGGTGGTGTTGGCACTGTTCGTGACAGGTATACTATAAGGGGGGAGGTGTTGTCACTTGTTCGTGACAGGTACACTATAAAGGGGGGGGGGGTTCCGGGGTGTTGACTGTTCGTGACAGGTACACTATAAAGGGGGGAGGAGTTGTCACTGTTCATGACAGTAACTATAAAGGGGGGGGGGGTGTCACTGTTCGTGACAGGTACACTATATAAGGGGGGGGGGTTGGGGGTTTGGGGGGTTCGTGTTTTGGCAGTGTTACGTTAAGGTTGTTTACTGTTCGTGAGGTAACTATCTAAGGGGGGGGCCGGTTTTCACTGTGGCAGGTACACTTAGGGGGGGTTTTTGTCCTGTTGTGGACTGAAGACAGGCGTTACAATTATAAAGGGGGAGGGTGAGATGCAGGACTATAGGGGGGGGGTGTGGGTATGTTGCGTGGGTGAGGACTATAATTGGGGGGGGGGGGTTGCGACGGATGGGATTCGGAGGAGGGAAATCTGATCGATTGGGGAAGGAGGGGGATTGTCAATGTTCGTGACAGGTTACACTATAAAAGGATTGGGTTGGGGGATTGTCACTGTTCGTACAGGTACATCTATAGGGGGTGGGAAGGCGGAGGGAGGGGGTTGTCACTGTTCGTGACAGTTACACTATAAGGGGGTTGGTGTGTCCACTGTTCGTGACAGTACATATAAGGGGGGGGGGTGGGGGGTTGTCACTGTCGGGACAGGTGACACTATAAAGCGGGGGAGGAGTTGTCATGTTTATTGAACAGGTACACTATAAAGGGGTGGGTGTTGTGTCACTGTTCGGAAAGGTACACTATAAAAGGGGGGGGGGGGTTGTCACTGTTCGTGGAACAGGACACTCCCCCCTAAGGGGGGGGGGTTTTGTCACTGTTCGTGACAGGTACCACTTATAAGGGGGGAGGTGTCACTGTTCGTGACAGGTACACTATAAAGGGGGGGGGGGGGGGGGGGGTTGTCACTGTTCGTGACAGGTTACATATAAAGGGGGGGGGGGGGGGTTGTCACTGTTCAGCAGGTACCACATAAAGGGGTGGGTGGTGTTGTCACTGTTCGTTGACAGGATATACTAAAAGGGGGGGGGGGTTGTCACTGTTCGTGACAGGTACACTATAAAGGGGGGTGGTGGGTGTCACTGTTGTGACAGGTAAACACTATAAAGGGGGTGGTGTTGACTGTTCGTGAACAGGTACACACATAAGGGGGGGGGGGGGGGGGTGGGGGGGTTGTCACTGTTCGTGACAGGTACACTATTAAAGGGGGTAGGGTTGTCACTGTTCGTGACAGGTACACTATGAAGAGGGGGGAGTTGTCAGCTGTTCGTGACAGGTACACTATAAAGGGGGGGATTGTCATGGTTCGTGACAGGTACACTATAAAGGGGGGAGGGGGTTGTCACTGTTCGTGACAGGTACACTATAAAGGGGGGTGGTGTGTTGTCACTGTTCGTGACAGGTAACACTATAAGGGGGGGGGGGGGTGTCACTGTTCGTGACAGGTACACTATAAAGGGGGGGAGGAGAGTTGTCACTGTTCGTGACGGTACACTATAAAGGGGGGTGGTGTTGTCACTGTCGTGACAAGGTACACTATAAAGGGGGGGGGGTTGTCACTGTTCGTGACAGGTTACACTATAAAGGGGGGGGGTTGGTCATGTTTTCGTGAAGGTACACTATAAAGGGGGGAGGAGTTGTCACTGTCGTGACAGTACACTAAAAGGGGGGGGGGGTGTCAACGTCGGGACAGGTACACTATAAAGGGGGGGGGGGTTGTCACTGTTCGTGACAGGTTACATATAAAGGGGGGGATTGTCACTGTTCGTGACAGGTACACTATAAAGGGGGGGTGGGGGGGTGTCACTGTTCATGACAGGTACACTATAAAGGGGGTGGTGTTGGTCACCTGTTCGTGACAGGTTATACTATAAAGGGGGGGGGGGTTGTCACTGTTCGTGACAGGTACACTATAAAGGGGGTGGTGTTGTCACTGTTCGTGACAGGTAACACTATAAAGGGGGTGGTGTTGTCACTGTTCGTGACAGGTACACATAAAGGGGGGGGGGGTTGTCACTGTTCGTGACAGGTACACTATAAAGGGGGTGGTGTTGTCACTGTTCGTGACAGGTATACTATAAAGGGGGGGGGGTTGTCACGTTCGTGACAGGTACACTATAAAGGGGGGGATTGTCACTGTTCGTGGACAGGTACACTATAAAGGGGGGGGGGGGGGGTTGTCACTGTTCGTGACAGGTACACTATAAAGGGGGGGGGGGGGGTTGTCACTGTCGTGACAGGTACACTATAAAGGGGGTGTGTTGTCACTGTTCGTGACAGGTATACTATATAAAGGGGGGGGGGTTGTCACTGTTCGTGACAGGTACACTATAAAGGGGGTGGTGTTTCACTGTTCGTGACAGGTATACTATAAAGGGGGTGGTGTTGTCACTGTTCGTGACAGGTACACTATAAGGGGGGGGGGGGGTTGTCACTGTTCGTGACAGGTACACTATAAAGGGGGGGATTGTCACTGTTCGTGACAGGTACACTATAAAGGGGGGAGGAGTTGTCACTGTTCGGACAGGTATACTATAAAGGGGGTGGTGTTGTCACTGTTCGTGACAGGTACACTATAAAAGGGGGGGGGGTTGTCACTGTTCTGACAGGACACTATAAAGGGGGTGGTGTGTCACTGTTCGTGACAGGATACTATAAAGGGGGGGAGGTGTTGTCACTGTTCGTGACAGGTACACTATAAAGGGGGGGGGGGTTGTCACTGTTCGTGACAGGTACACTATAAAGGGGGGAGGAGTTGTCACTGTTCATGACAGTACATATAAAGGGGGGAGGAGTTGTCACTGTTCGTGACAGGTATACATAAAGGGGGTGGGTTGTCATGTTCGTGACAGGTACACTATAAAGGGGGGAGGAGTTGTCACTGTTCGTGACAGGTACACTATAAAGGGGGGGGGGGGGGGTTGTCACTGTTCGTGACAGGTACACTATAAAGGGGGGGATTGTCACTGTTCGTGACAGGTACACTATAAAGGGGGGGGTGGGGGTTGTCAGTTCGTGACAGGTACACTATAAAGGGGGGGGGGGGGGGTTGTCATGTTCATGACAGGTACATATAAAGGGGGTGGTGTTGTCACTGTTCGTGACAGTATACTATAAAGGGGGGGGGGTTGTCACTGTTCGTGACAGGTACACTATAAAGGGGGTGGTGTTGTCACTGTTCGTGACAGGTACACTATAAAGGGGGGTGGTGTTGTCACTGTTCGTGACAGGTACACTATAAAGGGGGGGGGGGGGTTGTCACTGTTCGTGACAGGTACACTATAAAGGGGGGGTGTGTTGTCACTGTTCGTGACAGGTATACTATAAAGGGGGGGGGGGTTGTCACTGTTCGTGACAGGTACACATAAAAGGGGGTGGGATTGTCACTGGTCGTGACAGGTACACTATAAAGGGGGGGGGGGGGGTTGTCACTGTTCGTGACAGGTACACTATAAAGGGGGGGGGGGGGGTTGTCACTGTCGTGACAGGTACACTATAAAGGGAGGTGGTTGTCAGTCGTGACAGGTTACTATAAAGGGGGGGGGGTTGTCACTGTTCGTGACAGGTACACTATAAAGGGGTGGTGTTGTCACTGTTCGTGACAGGTATACTATAAAGGGGGTGGTGTTGTCACTGTTCGTGACAAGGTACACTATAAGGGGGGGGGGGGGTTGTCACTGTTCGTGACAGGTACACTAAAGGGGGGGATTGTCACTGTTCGTGACAGGTACACTATAAAGGGGGGAGGAGTTGTCACTGTCGTGACAGGTATACTATAAAGGGTGGTGGTGTTGTCACTGTTCGTGACAGGTACACTATAAAGGGGGGGGGGGGTTGCACTGTTCGTGACAGGTACACTATAAAGGGGGGGTGGTTGTCACTGTTCGTGACAGGTATACTATAAAGGGGGGGAGTGTTGTCACTGTTCGTGACAGGTACACTATAAAGGGGGGGGGGTGTCACTGTTCGTGACAGGTAACTATAAAGGGGGGAGGAGTGTCACTGTTCATGACAGGTACACTATAAAGGGGGGGGGGTTGTCACTGTTCGTGACAGGTACACTATAAAGGGGGGGGGGTTGTCACTGTTCGTGACAGGTACACTATAAAGGGGGGGATTGTCACGTTCGTGGACAGAGTACACTATAAAGGGGGGGATTGTCACTGTCGTGACAGGTACACTATAAAGGGGGGAGGGGGTTGTCACTGTTCGTGACAGGTACACTATAAAGGGGGGTGGTGTTGTCACTGTTCGTGACAGGTACACTATAAGGGGGGGGGGGGGTTGTCACTGTTCGTGGACAGGTACACTATAAAGGGGGGGAGGAGTTGTCACTGTTCGTGACAGGTACACTATAAAGGGGGGGTGGTGTTGTCACTGTTCGTGACAGGTACACTATAAAGGGGGGGGGGTTGTCACTGTTCGTGACAGGTACACTAAAAGGGGGGGGGGTTTGTCACTGTTCGTGACAGGTACACTATAAAGGGGGGAGGAGTTGTCACTGTTCGTGACAGGTACACTATAAAGGGGGGGGGTTGTCACTGTTCGCGACAGGTACACTATAAAGGGGGGGGGGGGTTTCACTGTTGATGACAGGTACACTATAAAGGGGGTGGTGTTGTCACTGTCGTGACAGGTATCTATAAGGGGTGGTGTTGTCACTGTTCGTGACAGGTACACTATAAGGGGGGGGGGGTTGTCACTGTCGTGACAGGTACACTATAAAGGGGGGGATTGTCACTGTTCGTGACAGGTAACACTATAAAGGGGGGAGGAGTTGTCACTGTTCGTGACAGGTATACTATAAAGGGGGTGGTGTGTCACTGTTCGTGACAGGTACACTATAAAGGGGGGGGGGGTTGTCACTGTTCGTGACAGGTACACTATAAAGGGGGTGGTGTTGTCACTGTTCGTGACAGGATACTATAAAGGGGGGGAAGGTGTTGTCACGTTCGTGACAGGTACACTATAAAGGGGGGGGGGGTTGTCACTGTTCGTGACAGGTACACTATAAAGGGGGGATGGAGTTGTCACTGTTCATGACAGGTACACTATAAAGGGGGGGGGGGGTTGTCACTGTTCGTGACAGGTACACTATAAAGGGGGGGGGTTGTCACTGTTCGTGACAGGTCACTATAAAGGGGGGGATTGTCACTGTTCGTGACAGGGTACACATATAAAGGGGGGGATTGTCACTGTTCGTGACAGGTACACTATAAAGGGGGGAGGGGGTTGTCACTGTTCGTGACAGGTACACTATAAAGGGGGTGGTGTTGTCACTGTTCGTGACAGGTACACTATAAGGGGGGGGGGGGGGTTGTCACTGTTCGTGACAGGTACACTATAAAGGGGGGAGGAGTTGTCACTGTTCGTGACAGGTACACATATAAAGGGGTGGTGTTGTCACTGTTCGTGACAGGTACACTATAAAGGGGGGGGGGGTGTCACTGTTCGTGACAGGTACACTATAAAGGGGGGGGGGTTTGTCACTGTTCGGACAGGTACACTATAAAGGGGGAGGAGTTGTCACTGTTCGTGACAGGTACACTATAAAGGGGGGGGGGGGGGTTGTCACTGTTCGTGACAGGTACACTATAAAGGGGGGGGGGGGGGGTGTCACTGTTCATGACAGGTACACTATAAAGGGGGTGGTGTTGTCACTGTCGTGACAGGTATACTATTAGGGGGGGGGGTTGTCACTGTTGTGACAGGTACACTATAAAGGGGGTGGTGTGTCACTGTTCGTGACAGGTAACATATAAAGGGGGTGGTGTTGTCACTGTTCGTGACAGGTACACTATAAGGGGGGGGGGGGTTGTCACTGTTCGTGACAGGTACACTATAAGGGGTGGTGTTGTCACTGTTCGTGACAGGTACACTATAAAGGGGGGGATTGTCACTGTTCGTGACAGGTACACTATAAAGGGGGGGGGATTGTCACTGTTCGTGACAGGTACACTATAAAGGGGGGAGGGGGTTGCACTGTTCGTGACAGGTACACTATAAAGGGGGTGGGTTGTCACTGTTCGTGACAGGTACACTATAAGGGGGGGGGGGGTGTCACTGTTCGTGACAGGTACACTATAAAGGGGGGAGGAGTTGTCACTGTTCGTGACAGGTACACTATAAAAGGGGGTGGTGTTGTCACTGTTCGTGACAGGTACACTATAAAGGGGGGGGGGTTGGTCACTGTTCGTGACAGGTACACTATAAAGGGGGGGGGGTTTGTCACTGTTCGTGACAGGTACACTATAAAGGGGGGAGGAGTTGTCACTGTTCGTGACAGGTACACTATAAAGGGGGGGGGGGGGTTGTCACTGTTCGTGACAGGTACACTATAAAGGGATAGGGGGGGGGGGGTTGTCACTGTTCGTGACAGGTACACTATAAAGGGGGGGATTGTCACTGTTCGTGACAGGTACACTATAAAAGGGGGGGGGGGGGGTTGTCACTGTTCATGACAGGTACACTATAAAGGGGGTGGTGTTGTCACTGTTCGTGACAGGTATACTATAAAGGGGGGGGGGGTTGTCACTGTTCGTGACAGGTACACTATAAAGGGGGTGGTGTTGTCACTGTTCGTGACAGGTACACTAAAGGGGTGGTGTTGTCACTGTTCGTGACAGGTACACTATAAAGGGGGGGGGGGGTGTCACTGTTCGTGACAGGTACACTATAAAGGGGGTGGTGTTGTCACTGTTCGTGACAGGTATACTATAAAGGGGGGGGGGTTGTCACTGTTCGTGACAGGTACACTATAAAGGGGGGGATTGTCACTGTTCGTGACAGGTACACTATAAAGGGGGGGGGGGGTTGTCACTGTTCGTGACAGGTACACTATAAAGGGGTGGGGGGGGGGGTTGTCACTGTCGTGACAGGTACACTATAAAGGGGGTGGTGTTGTCACTGTTCGTGACAGGTATATATAAAGGGGGGGGGGTTGTCACTGTTCGTGACAGGTACACTATAAAGGGGGTGGTGTGTCACGTTCGTGACAGGTAACTATAAAGGGGGGGGTGTTGTCACTGTTCGTGACAGGTACACTATAAGGGGGGGGGGGGGTTGTCACTGTTCGTGACAGGTACACTATAAAGGGGGGGATTGTCACTGTTCGTGACAGGTACACTATAAAGGGGGGAGGAGTTGTCACTGTTCGTGACAGGTATACTATAAAGGGGGTGGTGTTTCACTGTTCGTGACAGGTACACTATAAAGGGGGGGGGGTTGTCACTGTTCTTGACAGGTACACTATAAAGGGGGTGGTGTTGTCACTGTTCGTGACAGGTATATATAAAGGGGGGGAGGTGTTGTCACTGTTCGTGACAGGTACACTATAAAGGGGGGGGGGGTTGTCACTGTTCGTGACAGGTACACTAATAAAGGGGGGAGGAGTTGTCACTGTTCATGACAGGTACACTATAAAGGGGGGAGGATGTCACTGTTCGTGACAGGTATACTATAAAGGGGGTGGTGTTGTCACTGTTCGTGACAGGTACACTATAAAGGGGGGAGGAGTTGTCACTGTTCGTGACAGGTACACTATAAAAGGGGGTGGTGTTGTCACTGTTCGTGACAGGTACACTATAAAGGGGGGGGGGGTTGTCACTGTTCGTGACAGGTACACTATAAAGGGGGGGGGGGTTGTCACTGTTCGTGACAGGTACACTATAAAGGGGGGAGGAGTTGTCACTGTTGTGACAGGTACACTATAAAGGGGGTGTGTGTCACTGTTCGTGACAGGTACAATAAAGGGGGGAGGAGTTGTCACTGTTCGTGACAGGTACACTATAAAGGGGGGGGGGGGGTTGTCACTGTTCGTGACAGGTACACTATAAAGGGGGGGGGGGTTGTCACTGTTCGTGACAGGTACACTATAAAGGGGGGGGGGTTGTCACTGTTCGTGACAGGTACACTATAAAGGGGGGGGGGGTTGTCACTGTTCGTGACAGGTACACTATAAAGGGGGGGGGTGGTGTGTCACTGTTCGTGACAGGTACACTATAAAGGGGGGGGGGGGGTTGTCACTGTTCGTGACAGGTACACTAAAAGGGGGGGGGGGTTGTCACTGTTCGTGACAGGTACACTATAAAGGGGGGGGGGGGGTTGTCAACTGTTCGTGACAGGTACACTATAAAGGGGGTGGTGTTGTCACTGTTCGTGACAGGTACACTATAAAGGGGGGGGGGTTGTCACTGTTCGTGACAGGTACACTATAAAGGGGGTGGTGTTGTCACTGTTCGTGACAGGTACACTATAAAGGGGGGGGGGGGGTTGTCACTGTTCGTGACAGGTACACCTATAAAGGGGGGGGGGTTGTCACTGTTCGTGACAGGTACACTATAAAGGGGGGGGGGGGGTTGTCACTTTCGTGACAGGTACACTATAAAGGGGGTGGTGTTGTCACTGTTCGTGACAGGTACACTATAAAGGGGGGGGGGGGGGGGTTGTCACTGTTCGTGACAGGTACACTATAAAGGGGGGGGGGTGTCACTGTTGTGACAGGTACACTATAAAGGGGGTGGTGTTGTCACTGTTCGTGACAGTTACACTATAAAAGGGGGGGGGGGGGGTTGTCACTGTTCGTGACAGGTACACTATAAAGGGGGGGGGGGTGTCACTGTTCGTGACAGTTACACTATAAAGGGGGGGGGGGGGTTGTCACTGTCGTGACAGGTACACTATAAAGGGGGGGGGGGTTGTCACTGTTCGTGACAGTTACACTATAAAGGGGGTGGTGTTGTCACTGTTCGTGACAGGTACACTATAAAGGGGGGGGGGGGTGTCACTGTTCGTGACAGGTACACATAAAGGGGGGGGGGGGGGTTGTCACTGTTCGTGACAGGTACACTATAAAAGGGGGGGGGGTTGTCACTGTTCGTGACAGGTACACTATAAAAGGGGGTGGTGTTGTCACTGTTCGTGACAGGTACACTATAAAAGGGTAGTCGTGAGGTACACTATAAAGGGGGGGGGGGTTGTCACTGTTCGTGACAGGTACACTATAAAGGGGGGGGGGGGGGGGTTGTCACTGTTCGTGAAGGTACACTATAAAGGGGGGGTGTTGTCACTGTTCGTGACAGGTACACTATAAAGGGGGTGGTGTTGTCACTGTTCGTGACAGGTATACTATAAAGGGGGGGGGGGTTGTCACTGTTGTGACAGGTTACACTATAAAGGGGTGGTGTTGTCACTGTTCGTGACAGGTACACTATAAAGGGGGGGGGGGGTTGTCACTGTTCGTGACAGGTACACTATAAAGGGGGTGGTGTTGTCACTGTCGTGACAGGTACACTATAAAGGGGGGGGGGGGGGTTGTCACTGTTCGTGACAGGTACACTATAAAGGGGGGGGGGTGTCACTGTTCGTGACAGGTACACTATAAAGGGTGGTGGTTTCTATGTTCGTGACAGGTACACTATAAGGGGGGGGGGGGGGTTGTCACTGTTCGTGACAGGTACACTATAAAGGGGGGGGGGGTTGCACTGTTCGTGACAGGTACACTATAAAGGGGGTGTGTGTCACTGTTCGTGACAGGTACACTATAAAGGGGGGGGGGGTTGTCACTGTTCGTGACAGGTACACTATAAAGGGGGTGGTGTTGTCACTGTTCGTGACAGGTACACTATAAAGGGGGGGGGGGGGGGGTTGTCACTGTTCGTGACAGGTACACTATAAAGGGGGGGGGGGTTGTCACTGTTCGTGACAGGTACACTATAAAGGGGGTGGTGTTGTCACTGTTCGTGACAGGTATACTATAAAGGGGGTGGTGTTGTCACAGTTGTCCATAATAATGTCAGTCATTGTTCTAATACAGCAGATAAAGCAACGTCATATATATACCGGTCACGTAGTGGAACCACACTTCTGGCAAACACAACAAATTGCACAGTGAGAGTCTTCAACATTGCATACAGTCTTCAAATGCTGTAGGTGACGAAAATCTGAAAAATATCTTGCTATGCTGCCAAAGAGAGTCTTTTTTTCATTTCCTGATTTCACCATGTTGCAACTATCATACCAACCCGGTGAAATCATCAATAATAACACAAGGTGAACGGCGCCAGCTTCGTAAAAGTCGACTCTCTTGCAGGAAGGGAGGGGTAGTGAAAACAACTTCCTCGGCTTAGTGCTTTCCCCCCTCCCTCCGTCTCTACTTTACTGCTGGGTAGAAGCCGTCTGGAGTCTGGGCTCTGGGGTGGGCAAAACAGTGCTGTGCTCTCCCTGAAATATTAATCTACCTGACAGATAGGTCTACCTAAAGCTGGCGCGAGGGACTCATGGGGCTGCACAGGGGCAGCAAGATGGCAGAGAGAGACTAGAGGTCAGGCATGTCTGGCTCAGCGTGTACATTCCCCTGTGGCAGACAAACTGGCGAGGCAGACCACACACACACACACACACACACACACAACGTGTAGACTCCCCCGAGTCGGACAGACAGGGGTGGGTGGGACTGCCAGAGACGAAGAGGCCAAGCGATGCCCCGGAACCTCAGGGCTGGAACCTTGTCTCTCAGGGAGAATGGCAAAGGCCAAATAGTGGGGAGAGGAGGGGAGGGGAGGGGTAAGGACAGGAGAGGTGAAGATGGGTGAGTATGGCTGAGGATGGAAGTGGAGTGAGGTGAGGTGAGGTGAAGTGAGGTGAGGTGGAGTGAGGTGAGGTGGAGTGGGGTGGAGTGGGGTGAGGTGGAGTGGAGTGGGGTGAGGTGAGGTGAGGTGGGGTGGGGTGGAGTGGGGTGAGGTGAGGTGGAGTGGGGTGAGGTGAGGTGGACTGAGGTGAGGTGGAGTGGGGTGAGGTGAGGTGGAGTGGGGTGAGGTGAGGTGGAGTGGGATGAGGTGGAGTGGGGTGAGGTGAGGTGGAGTGGGATGAGGTGGAGTGGGGTGAGGTGGAGTGGGGTGAGGTGGAGTGAGGTGAGGTGGAGTGGGGTGAGGTGGAGTGGAGTGGAGTGGGGTGAGGTGAGGTGGGGTGGGGTGGAGTGGGGTGAGGTGGAGTGGGGTGAGGTGAGGTGGAGTGGGGGTGAGGTGAGGTGACTGAGGTGAGGTGGAGTGGGGTGAGGTGAGGTGGAGGGGGTGAGGTGAGGTGGAGTGGGATGAGGTGGAGTGGGGTGAGGTGAGGTGGAGTGGGATGAGGTGAGGGTGGAGGTGGTGGGGTGGGGTGAGGTGGGGTGAGGTGAGGTGGAGTGAGGTGAGGTGGAGTGGGGTGAGGTGGAGTGGAGTGAGGTGCGGTGGAGTGGGTGAGGTGAGTGGGGTGAGGTGGAGTGGGGTGAGGTGGAGTGAGGTGAGGTGGAGTGGGGTGAGGTGGAGTGAGGTGAGGTGGAGTGAGGTGGAGTGGGGTGAGGTGGAGTGGGGTGAGGTGAGGTGAGGTGAGGTGGAGTGGGGTGAGGTGAGGTGGAGTGGGGTGAGGTGAGGTGGAGTGGGGTGAGGTGCGGTGGAGTGGGGTGAGGTGGAGTGGGGTGAGGTAGAGTGGGGTGAGGTGGAGTGAAGTGAGGTGGAGTGAGGTGAGGTGAGGTGGAGTGGGGTGAGGTGAGGTGGAGTGAGGTGGAGTGGAGTGGGGTGAGGTGGGGTGATGTGGAGTGAGGTGGAGTGAGGTGGAGTGGAGTGGGGTGAGGTGGAGTGAGGTGAGGTGGAGTGGAGTGAGGTGAGGTGGAGTGAGGTGGAGTGAGGTGAGGTGGAGTGAGAGATAAAAAGAAAGAAGAGTAGAAAAAGGGCACCTATACCTGACCAGAAAGGAAATGAGGAAGGAGGAACAAAGCCCCAGCCGCCAGGAGGAGAGACTACAGAGAAAAGAGAAGCCCAGAGAAGCCCAGAGAAGCCCAGAGAAGCCCACTGCAAGAAGAGAGAATAGCACTAGCAATAGCAAAGAGAAAGAAACACAGGAAATAGAGAGAAAGAGGAGGAAAGATTTTGGATGAGAACACAAGCACAGTAAACACACGTTTTACAAAGTGAAAGACAGAATGAGGAAAAGTAAAAAAATATATATATATTTAAGACAAGCAAGGCTAATGGGAGAAGAGCTAGCGAGCAAAATGCTGAAAGTGGCAAACCATTCAGCAACCATTTTGTTCAGGGAACTTGTTGTTCTTCTGTATTTGTCTCAGCCATGACATTGTATAGATGAGAAATCAAATCAAGTTGTATTTGTTACATGCAGATGTTTTTGCGGGTGTACCGAAACGCTTGTAAACTGCTAACAGAATTAGACACCAAAGGTTTCTGTGGGTTTCAAACAGCCTTTCTTTGATGTAAGTCAGAACTTTCTCCATGGCAACTAGACAGAAACACACACACACACACACACACACACACACACACACACACACACACACACACACTCCAATGTGCCAGCATGAGGTAGGAGCCTTTGTACGGCATGGGTTCCTGTCAAATACAGGCGGCCGCAATTCCCATCCCTAACAACAGTGACTTCTGTTCACACAAACAGACCAACACACACACACACTCAAACACACACACGTCTGTTCCCGTCAGAGAGGTCCTCTGAGCAGCCAGACTGGTCATGTTGTGTACCCTAGCTCATGTCAACTCTGCAATATGGTTCCCTGCTTTACACCCAGTCCCTCAGGGATAGCCAAACACAGGTCAATATGGTTCCCTGCTTTACACCCAGTCCCTCAGGGATAGCCAAACACAGGTCAACATGGATCCACTAATGCTGCTGCCTAGCCAACACACATCAATGGACACACACATACACACACACGGTCGCACAAATGCACACGCACTAGACTGGATCCTGGATCAACGGCGAACTAGGAGGACTTCAGTCAGGAAACCTGTCCCAAAATCCATTGAGGAAAGGAGCTGAAGTGAGTGGCAGGCGATGCGAGAGCTAATGAACACCTCTGTTAGCTGAGGTCCTTTGAAGAACAACACAGTGTCGTTGAAGGAGACAGCAGGATGGAGATGGAGACGGTAGGATGGAGATGGAGATGGTAGGATGGAGAAGGAAACGGTAGGATGGAGAAGGAGACCTTAAGATGGAGAAGGAGACGGTAGGATGGAGATGGAGATGGAGAAGGTAGGATGGAGAAGGAAATGGTAGGATGGAGAAGGAGACCTTAAGATGGAGAAGGAGACGGTAGGATTGGGATGAAGACGGTAGGATGGAGAAGGAGATGGTAGGATGGAGAAAGAGACGGTAGGATGGCGAAAGAGACGGTATGATGGAGAAGGAGACGGTAGGATGGAAAAAGAGACGGTAGGATGGCGAAAGAGACGGTAGGATGGAGAAGGAGACGGTAGGATGGCGAAAGAGACGGTAGGATGGAGAAAGAGACGGTAGGATGGAGAAAGAGACGGTAGGATGGAGAAGGAGATGGTAGGATGGAGAAGGAGACGGTAGGATGGAGAAAGAGACGGTAGGATGGAGATGGAGACGGTAGGATGGAGAAGGAGACGGTAGGATGGAGAAAGAGACGGTAGGATGGAGAAAGAGACGGTAGGATGGAGAAAGAGACGGTAGGATGGAGGAGACGGCAACATCCCTCTCCCTCCAACTGCGAGACTCTGGTAGAGTCTGACTGTGTGGTAGAGTCTGACTGTGTGGTCGAGTCTGACTGTGTGGTAGAGTCTAACTGACTGTGTGGTAGAGTCTGACTGTGTGGTAGAGTCTGACTGTGTGGTAGAGTCTAACTGTGGTAGAGTCTGACTGTGTGGTAGAGTCTGACTGTGTGGTAGAGTCTGACTGTGTGGTAGAGTCTGACTGACTGTGTGGTAGAGTCTGACTGTGTGGTAGAGTCTGACTGTGTGGTAGAGTCTGACTGTGTGGTAGAGTCTAACTGACTGTGTGGTAGAGTCTGACTGACTGTGTGGTAGAGTCTGACTGTGTGGTAGAGTCTGACTGTGTGGTAGAGTCTAACTGACTGTGTGGTAGAGTCTGACTGACTGTGTGGTAGAGTCTGACTGACTGTGTGGCAGAGTCTGACTGTGTGGTAGAGTCTGACTGTGTGGTAGAGTCTGACTGTGTGGTAGAGTCTATCTGACTGTGTGGTAGAGTCTAACTGTGTGGTAGAGTCTGACTGTGTGGTAGAGTCTGACTGTGTGGTAGAGTCTGACTGTGTGGTAGAGTCTAACTGACTGTGTGGTAGAGTCTGACTGTGTGGTAGAGTCTGACTGTGTGGTAGAGTCTGACTGTGTGGTAGAGTCTGACTGTGTGGTAGAATCTGACTGTGTGGTAGAGTCTGACTGTGTGGTAGAGTCTGACTGTGTGGTAGAGTCTAACTGTGTGGTAGAGTCTAACTGTGGTAGAGTCTAACTGTGGTAGAGTCTGACTGTGGTAGAGTCTGACTGACTGTGGTAGAGTCTGACTGTGGTAGAGTCTGACTGTGTGGTAGAGTCTGACTGTGGTAGAGTCTGACTGTGGTAGAGTCTGACTGACTGTGTGGTAGAGTCTGACTGTGGTAGAGTCTGACTGTGTGGTAGAGTCTAACTGTGTGGTAGAGTCTGACTGTGTGGTAGAGTCTAACTGACTGTGTGGTAGAGTCTGACTGTGTGGTAGAGTCTAACTGACTGTGTGGTAGAGTCTGACTGTGTGGTAGAGTCTGACTGTGTGGTAGAGTCTGACTGTGTGGTAGAGTCTGACTGTGTGGTAGAGTCTGACTGTGTGGTAGAGTCTGACTGTGTGGTAGAGTCTAACTGTGTGGTAGAGTCTAACTGTGTGGTAGAGTCTGACTGTGTGGTAGAGTCTGACTGTGTGGTAGAGTCTGACTGTGTGGTAGAGTCTGACTGTGTGGTAGAGTCTGACTGTGTGGTAGAGTCTGACTGTGTGGTAGAGTCTAACTGTGTGGTAGAGTCTAACTGTGTGGTAGAGTCTGACTGTGTGGTAGAGTCTAACTGTGTGGTAGAGTCTGACTGTGTGGTAGAGTCTGACTGTGTGGTAGAGTCTGACTGTGTGGTAGAGTCTGACTGTGTGGTAGAGTCTGACTGACTGTGTGGTAGAGTCTGACTGACTGTGTGGTAGAGTCTGACTGTGTGGTAGAGTCTGACTGTGTGGTAGAGTCTGACTGTGTGGTAGAGTCTAACTGTGTGGTAGAGTCTAACTGTGTGGTAGAGTCTGACTGTGTGGTAGAGTCTAACTGACTGTGTGGTAGAGTCTGACTGACTGTGTGGTAGAGTCTGACTGACTGTGTGGTAGAGTCTGACTGTGTGGTAGAGTCTATCTGACTGTGTGGTAGAGTCTAACTGTGTGGTAGAGTCTGACTGTGTGGTAGAGTCTGACTGACTGTGTGGTAGAGTCTGACTGTGTGGTAGAGTCTGACTGTGTGGTAGAGTCTGACTGACTGTGTGGTAGAGTCTGACTGTGTGGTAGAGTCTAACTGTGTGGTAGAGTCTGACTGTGTGGTAGAGTCTAACTGACTGTGTGGTAGAGTGACTGTGTGGTAGAGTCTGACTGTGTGGTAGAGTCTAACTGTGGTAGAGTCTGACTGTGTGGTAGAGTCTGACTGTGTGGTAGAGTCTGACTGTGTGGTAGAGTCTGACTGACTGTGTGGTAGAGTCTGACTGTGTGGTAGAGTCTGACTGTGTGGTAGAGTCTGACTGTGTGGTAGAGTCTAACTGACTGTGTGGTAGAGTCTGACTGACTGTGTGGTAGAGTCTGACTGTGTGGTAGAGTCTGACTGTGTGGTAGAGTCTAACTGACTGTGTGGTAGAGTCTGACTGACTGTGTGGTAGAGTCTGACTGACTGTGTGGTAGAGTCTGACTGACTGTGTGGCAGAGTCTGACTGTGTGGTAGAGTCTGACTGTGTGGTAGAGTCTATCTGACTGTGTGGTAGAGTCTATCTGACTGTGTGGTAGAGTCTAACTGTGTGGTAGAGTCTGACTGTGTGGTAGAGTCTGACTGTGTGGTAGAGTCTGACTGTGTGGTAGAGTCTAACTGACTGTGTGGTAGAGTCTGACTGTGTGGTAGAGTCTGACTGTGTGGTAGAGTCTGACTGTGTGGTAGAGTCTGACTGTGTGGTAGAGTCTGACTGTGTGGTAGAGTCTGACTGTGTGGTAGAGTCTAACTGTGTGGTAGAGTCTAACTGTGGTAGAGTCTAACTGTGGTAGAGTCTGACTGTGGTAGAGTCTGACTGACTGTGGTAGAGTCTGACTGTGGTAGAGTCTGACTGTGTGGTAGAGTCTGACTGTGGTAGAGTCTGACTGTGGTAGAGTCTGACTGACTGTGTGGTAGAGTCTGACTGTGGTAGAGTCTGACTGTGTGGTAGAGTCTAACTGTGTGGTAGAGTCTGACTGTGTGGTAGAGTCTAACTGACTGTGTGATAGAGTCTGACTGTGTGGTAGAGTCTAACTGACTGTGTGGTAGAGTCTGACTGTGTGGTAGAGTCTGACTGTGTGGTAGAGTCTGACTGTGTGGTAGAGTCTGACTGTGTGGTAGAGTCTGACTGTGTGGTAGAGTCTGACTGTGTGGTAGAGTCTGACTGTGTGGTAGAGTCTAACTGTGTGGTAGAGTCTAACTGTGTGGTAGAGTCTGACTGTGTGGTAGAGTCTGACTGTGTGGTAGAGTCTGACTGTGTGGTAGAGTCTGACGGTGGTAGAGTCTAACTGTGGTAGAGTCTAACTGTGGTAGAGTCTGACTGTGTGGTAGAGTCTGACTGTGTGGTAGAGTCTGACTGTGTGGTAGAGTCTGACTGTGTGGTAGAGTCTAACTGTGGTAGAGTCTAACTGTGTGGTAGAGTCTGACTGTGTGGTAGAGTCTAACTGTGTGGTAGAGTCTGACTGTGTGGTAGAGTCTGACTGTGTGGTAGAGTCTGACTGTGTGGTAGAGTCTGACTGTGTGGTAGAGTCTGACTGACTGTGTGGTAGAGTCTGACTGACTGTGTGGTAGAGTCTGACTGACTGTGTGGTAGAGTCTGACTGTGTGGTAGAGTCTGACTGTGTGGTAGAGTCTAACTGTGTGGTAGAGTCTGACTGTGTGGTAGAGTCTGACTGACTGTGTGGTAGAGTCTGACTGTGTGGTAGAGTCTATCTGACTGTGTGGTAGAGTCTAACTGTGTGGTAGAGTCTGACTGTGTGGTAGAGTCTGACTGTGTGGTAGAGTCTGACTGTGTGGTAGAGTCTGACTGACTGTGTGGTAGAGTCTGACTGTGTGGTAGAGTCTAACTGTGTGGTAGAGTCTGACTGTGTGGTAGAGTCTGACTGTGTGGTAGAGTCTAACTGTGGTAGAGTCTAACTGACTGTGTGGTAGAGTCTGACTGTGTGGTAGAGTCTAACTGTGTGGTAGAGTCTAACTGTGTGGTAGAGTCTAACTGACTGTGTGGTAGAGTCTATCTGACTGTGTGGTAGAGTCTGACTGTGTGGTAAAGTCTGACTGTGTGGTAGAGTCTGACTGTGTGGTAGAGTCTAACTGTGGTAGAGTCTAACTGTGTGGTAGAGTCTGACTGACTGTGTGGTAGAGTCTGACTGTGTGGTAGAGTCTGACTGTGTGGTAGAGTCTAACTGTGTGGTAGAGTCTAACTGTGGTAGAGTCTAACTGTGTGGTAGAGTCTGACTGTGTGGTAGAGTCTGACTGTGTGGTAGAGTCTGACTGTGTGGTAGAGTCTAACTGTGGTAGAGTCTAACTGACTGTGTGGTAGAGTCTATCTGACTGTGTGGTAGAGTCTATCTGACTGTGTGGTAGAGTCTAACTGTGGTAGAGTCTAACTGTGTGGTAGAGTCTGACTGTGTGGTAGAGTCTGACTGTGTGGTAGAGTCTGACTGTGTGGTAGAGTCTGACTGTGTGGTAGAGTCTAACTGTGTGGTAGAGTCTAACTGTGGTAGAGTCTAACTGACTGTGTGGTAGAGTCTGACTGTGTGGTAGAGTCTGACTGTGTGGTAAAGTCTGACTGTGTGGTAGAGTCTGACTGTGTGGTAGAGTCTGACTGTGTGGTAGAGTCTAACTGTGTGGTAGAGTCTAACTGTGTGGTAGAGTCTAACTGTGGTAGAGTCTGACTGTGTGGTAGAGTCTGACTGTGTGGTAGAGTCTGACTGTGTGGTAGAGTCTAACTGTGGTAGAGTCTAACTGACTGTGTGGTAGAGTCTGACTGTGGTAGAGTCTGACTGTGTGGTAGAGTCTGACTGTGTGGTAGAGTCTGACTGTGGTAGAGTCTGACTGTGTGGTAGAGTCTGACTGTGTGGTAGAGTCTGACTGTGTGGTAGAGTCTGACTGTGTGGTAGAGTCTAACTGTGGTAGAGTCTAACGGTGTGGTAGAATCTGACTGTGTGGTAGAGTCTAACTGACTGTGTGGTAGAGTCTGACTGTGTGGTAGAGTCTGACTGTGTGGTAGAGTCTGACTGTGTGGTAGAGTCTGACTGTGTGGTAGAGTCTGACTGTGGTAGAGTCTGACTGTGTGGTAGAGTCTGACTGTGTGGTAGAGTCTGACTGTGTGGTAGAGTCTGACTGTGTGGTAGAGTCTGACTGTGTGGTAGAGTCTAACTGTGTGGTAGAGTCTGACTGTGTGGTAGAGTCTAACTGTGGTAGAATCTGACTGTGTGGTAGAGTCTAACTGACTGTGTGGTAGAGTCTGACTGACTGTGTGGTAGAGTCTGACTGTGTGGTAGAGTCTAACTGTGTGGTAGAGTCTGACTGTGTGGTAGAGTCTGACTGTGTGGTAGAGTCTAACTGTGGTAGAATCTGACTGTGTGGTAGAGTCTAACTGACTGTGTGGTAGAGTCTGACTGTGTGGTAGAGTCTAACTGACTGTGTGGTAGAGTCTGACTGTGTGGTAGTCTGACTGTGTGGTAGTCTGACTGTGTGGTAGAGTCTGACTGTGTGGTAGAGTCTGACTGTGTGGTAGAGTCTGACTGTGTGGTAGAGTCTGACTGTGTGGTAGAGTCTGACTGTGTGGTAGAGTCTAACTGTGGTAGAGTCTAACCGACTGTGTGGTAGAGTCTGACTGTGTGGTAGTCTGACTGTGTGGTAGAGTCTGACTGTGTGGTAGAGTCTGACTGTGTGGTAGTCTGACTGTGTGGTAGAGTCTGACTGTGTGGTAGAGTCTGACTGTGTGGTAGAGTCTAACTGTGTGGTAGAGTCTGACTGTGTGGTAGAGTCTGACTGTGTGGTAGAGTCTGACTGTGTGGTAGAGTCTGACTGTGTGGTAGTCTGACTGTGTGGTAGAGTCTGACTGTGTGGTAGAGTCTGACTGTGTGGTAGAGTCTGACTGTGTGGTAGAGTCTAACTGTGTGGTAGTTTCTAGCTGTGTGGTAGAGTCTGACTGACTGTGTGGTTATGCTTGTCATTTATCATATTTTTCTTCCTCCACTATATGACATATACATTTATATTTTATTATTGAGCATCCTTCTCTCAGTACCTCTTCAATATACAGTACACTATATATACAAAAGTATGTGGACACCCCTTGAAATTAGTGGTTTCGGCTATTTCAGCCATACCTGTTGCTGACAGGTGTATAAAATCGAGCAAACTGCCATGCATTCTCCATACATACAGTATGTTTGGCAGTTGAATGGCCTTACAGAAGAGATAAATGATTTTCAACGTGGCACAGTCATAGGACGCCAACTTTCCAACAAGTCAGTTTGTAAAATTTCTGGGCTTTTAGAGCTGCCCCGGTCAAATGAAAGTGCTGTTATTGTGAAATGGAAACGTCTAGGAGCAACAACGGCTCAGCCGCGAAGTGGTAGACCACAAAAGCTCACAAAACGGGACTGCCGAGTACTGAAGCTTGTAAAAATCATCTGTCCTCGGTTGCAACACTCCACAACCGAGTTCCAAACTGCCTCTGGAAGCAACGTCAGCACAATAACTGTTTGTCAGGAGCTTCATAAAATGGGTTTCCATGGTCGAGAAGCTGCATACAAGCCTAAAGCTTGCCGCCATTGGACTCTGTAGCGGTGGAAACACGTTCTCTGCAGTGATGAATCACGCTTCACCATCTGGCAATCTGACGGAAGAATCTGGGTTTGGCAGGTGCCAGGAGAACGCTACCTGCCCCAATGCATAGTGCCAACTGTAAAGTTTGGTGTTGGAGGAATAATTGTCTAGGGCTGTTTTTCATGGTTTGAGCTAGGCCCCTTAGTTCCAGTGATGGGAAATCTTAAGTCTATGGCACACAATGACATTCTAGATGATTCTGTCCTTCCAACTTTGTGGCAACAGTTTGGGGAAGGGCCTTTCCTGTTTCAGCATGACAATGCCCCTGTGCACAAAGCGATGTCCATACAGAAATGGTTTGTCGAGATCCGTGTGGAGGAACTTGACTGGCCTGCACAGAGCCCTGACCTCAACCCCATCAAACACCTTCGGGATGAATTGGAACGCCGACTGCGAGCCAGTGCCTGACCTCACAAATGCTCTTGTGACTGAATGGAAGCAAGTCCCCGCAGCAATGTTCCAACATCTAGCGGAAAGCCTTCCCAGAAGAGTGGAGGCTGTTTTAGCAGAAAATAGGGGACCAACTCTATATTAACGCTCATGATTTTGGAATGAGATGTTCGACGAGCAGGTGTCCACATACTTCTGGTCATGTAGTGTACCTACATGACATTTGTATCAGTGTATTAGTATATATTTATCCTACAGTGTATTAGTATATATTTATCCTACAGTGTATTAGTATATATTTATCCTACAGTGTATTAGTATATATTTATCCTACAGTGTATTAGTATATATTTATCCTACAGTGTATTAGTATATATTTATCCTACAGTGTATTAGTATATATTTATCCTACAGTGTATTAGTATATATTTATCCTACAGTGTATTAGTATATATTTATCCTACCGTGTATTAGTATATATTTATCCTACAGTGTATTATTATATATTTATCCTACAGTGTATTAGTATATATTTATCCTACAGTGTATTAGTATATATTTATCCTACAGAGTATCAGTATATATTTATCCTACAGTGTATTAGTATATATTTATCCTACAGTGGATTAGTATATATTTATCCTACAGTATATTTGTATATATTTATCCTACAGTGTATTTGTTCTACATTCTGCAGTTTGCAGAAACACTACACAGAAGTCTCTCCTAGATTCAGAGGTGTCCCGCAAAGGTGTGTGTATACAATGTGACAAGTCCTGACACAAACACAAACCTGTGGGACACCTCTGACTCTAGGAGAGGCTCCTGTGCACGCGCGTGTGCGCGCACACACACACACACACACACACACACACACACACACACACACACACACACACACACACACACACACACACACACACACACACACACACACCAGTGGTGTCCCAGGGGACTGTGTGTGGAGAACGTGACAGTTCCTGACACACACCCCTGTGGGAAACCTCCAGTTCCTGACACACACCCCTGTCGGAAACCTCCAGTTCCTGACACACAGCCCTGTGGGAAACCTCCAGTTCCTGACACACACCCCTGTGGGAAACCTCCAGTTCCTGACACACACCCCTGTGGGAAACCTCCAGTTCCTGACACACAGCCCTGTGGGAAACCTCCAGTTCCTGACACACACCCCTGTGGGAAACCTCCAGTTCCTGACACACACCCCTGTGGGAAACCTCCAGTTCCTGACACACAGCCCTGTGGGAAACCTCCAGTTCCTGACACACACCCCTGTGGGAAACCTCCAGTTCCTGACACACAGCCCTGTGGGAAACCTCCAGTTCCTGACACACAGCCCTGTGGGAAACCTCCAGTTCCTGACACACAGCCCTGTGGGAAACCTCCAGTTCCTGACACACAGCCCTGTGGGAAACCTCCAGTTCCTGACACACAGCCCTGTGGGAAACCTCCAGTTCCTGACACACAGCCCTGTGGGAAACCTCCAGTTCCTGTGCGTGTGTCACTCCAGATCCAATGCAATGTCTCGACGTTCATCCAGGTCCCCAGGACGTCAGGAGATGCCTTCAAAAACCCGGCTTCTACGGCAATGATGGCTGCTATTACCATCAAGTAGGCTTGGGTTGCAGGGTGATGCGATGGGCGTAAGCTTCGAGGATCGCAGGTTCAATTCCAGTGCTTTAGTATTATTTTTTTAAATCCCAAACCTTAACCATACGGTTAACAGCAAGATGGCGCCGACAGAGAGGGATTCTTGTGCTCCTAGTCCTTAGGAAATGTAAACATTTCATAACATCTAACGTCTGCTAACCATGTGTATGTGACCAATATAATTTGATTTGATGAATGCCTGAATTTAACCATAGAAATGTTGACGTTTATCCCTCCCCCTGGACAAATGTCGAATCAGGAAGTCAAACCATGTCAAGCCACACACAGAAGCCAGAGGTGTCCCACAGGACCCTGTTAGACTCTCCTCTACTAGAAGCCAGTCGGAGTGAAATGTCTTGTCCTGTCAGTTAAATGTGAAACCATCCCAGTTGAGCCGGTGTGTGTCGTCTGGAAGGGTATCCCTATGCCTGGGGCCTAGCAGGGACAGACACACAATGGGACAGACGCACACACAAGCAGGGAACACACACACACACACACACACACACACACACACACACACACACACACACACACACACACACACACACACACACACACACACACACACACACACACACACACACACACACACACACTGTCTATGGGACAGAGTCTAGAGTCTTCAGTCTGGATTATCTCTTAGTTTAGGCTGCATCCCAAATGGCACCCTATTCCCTACATAGTGCACTACTTTTGACCAGAGCCCTATGGGTGTATTAGTGCACTATAAAGCAAATAGGGGTCCATTTTGGGGGACACAGCCTTAAGGTTGTCACGTGCTTCACAGTCAAAATGTGGTGTGCAGGTTAGCGCATATGTTATGATGATATTTTTGAGACTTTTTTTGTTAGTTTTGATGTTCGGCAGGTTTTTTCCTTGAGGCATGTTGATGTTCATTAGATGAAGTCTACACCCCTTTGTCTGTGATTGGTCAACAGTACTACTCCTAGTAGGAGTGGGAACTATGGGATGGGATTCTTCAATGAAGTGCGTGTTGTCATTCAACCAGAGACGACTAGTTTTCATGCACATTTTTTTCACTTGAGAAATGCACCAAAAAAATCTTAGTTAGATATACAATTGCATATACAAGATATACTGGATATACAAGATATACTCTCTGACGCTCTCTGGTGTATTTTAGACCTCTCTGAAGCTCTCTGGTGTATTATAGAGCTCTCTGAAGCTCTCTGGTGTATTGTAGAACTCTCTGAAGCTCTCTGGTGTATTTTAGAGCTCTCTGAAGCTCTCTGGTGTATTGTAGAGCTCTCTGAAGCTCTCTGTTGTATTTTAGAGCTCTCTGAAGCTCTCTGGTGTATTTTAGAGCTCTCTGACGCTCTCTGGTGTATTTTAGAGCTCTCTGAAGCTTTCTGGAGTGTTTTAGAGCTCTCTGAAGCTCTCTGGTGTCACGACTTCCGCCGAAGTCGGCCCTTCTCCTTGTTCGGGTGGTGTTCGGCGGTCGACGTCACCGGCTTTCTAGTCACCACCGATCCATTTTTCTGTTTCGTTTTGTTTTGTCTGCATATTACACACCTGGTTTCAATTCCCCTATTATGTTCCCTATTTAACCCTCTGGCTTTCATTTCTGTTTTGTCCGTGATTGTTTGTTACGTTAGTGGTTGTTGCTATTTCTTATGATGTTTTGTAATTATTCCCTTTGTGGAATTTGACTGTCATTTTTGAGTAAACGTTTTGTGTTTCGCTCAACACCTGTGTCCTGCATTTGACTCTGCTACTTCGCCGCACACAATCCTGACAGAATCACGGACCGAACTTCAAATGGAGTCAGCAGGCACAGCCAGCCCCTCTCTCCCAGTCGGGGAGCAAGTTCAACAGCACGCGACCATGTTACACAGTTTAGGGACCGCCATGGATCGCGTGCTGCAGACAATGGACCGATGGGAGAGAGGAGGTCTCCCGGTAAATCATACCCCAGCACCCCCACTCGCGCCTCTCCCTACTCCACCGGTCATCCCTCCATCGTCAGGACCCAGTGGGATTCGGCTCTCGCTCCCAGGAGCGTATGACGGTACAGCAGCCGGGTGTCAGGGGTTCCTCCTACAGTTGGAGTTATACCTGGCAACTGTTCATCCGACCCCTTCAGGAAGAGAGAGAGTGGGCGCCCTCATCTCCTGTCTGACTGGTAAGGCCCTGGAGTGGGCCAACGCCATCTGGGGAAGAGAGGGCCAAACCCTGGATGACTATGATGACTTCTCTCGCCGCTTCCGGGCGGTCTTTGATCATCCACCTGAAGGGAGAGCGGCGGGAGAGCGTTTGTTCCATCTCAGACAGGGGATGAGGAGCGCTCAAGATTTCGCCCTGGACTTCCGTACTCTGGCCGCTGGTGCGGGATGGAATGAGCGGGCCCTGATCGATCACTACAGGTGTAGTCTACGAGAGGACGTTCGTAGGGAGTTAGCCTGCAGGGACACCACTCTTAACCTGGACCAGCTGGTGGATTTATCTATCCGGCTGGATAACCTGTTGGCCTCCCGCGGACGTCTAGATCGGGGTCCGCCCGTTCCATTACCCAGCCCCTTGGATCCTACACCGATGGAGTTAGGAGGGGCTGCTAGTAGGGAGACCGGAGGGAGGACCACTCCATGCACCAACTGTGGACGCAGAGGACACACTGCTGTCCGGTGCTGGGGTGTTTCTCCTGGAAGTCGAGGTAGCAGGCGGAGCACTGATGGGTCATCTCCGGTGAGTAGGCACATAACTCACCCAGAGTCTTCTGTTGCGCACATGTGGTTACATATAGAATTTCCTGAGTTTTCCTCGCATCCCCAGCATAAGGCGCTAGTAGATTCAGGCGCAGCTGGGAACTTTATTGATCGCTCTTTAGCACATAGATTAGGGATCCCTATTATTCCTGTTGATGTTCCCTTCCCTGTACATGCCTTAGATAGTCGTCCTTTGGGGTCGGGGCTGATTGGGGAGGTCACAGCGCCCATCGCTATGAGAACGCAGGGGGATCACGAGGAGAGAATTAGTCTCTTTTTGATCGACTCTCCTGCGTTTCCTGTTGTGTTGGGTCTTCCCTGGTTGGCCTCTCATGATCCGATTATTTCGTGGCAACAGAGGACTCTCAAGGGATGGTCCTTTCAGTGTTCAGGTAGATGTGTAGGTGTTTCCTTAGGTGCCACTACGGTGGAAAGTCCAAACCAGGTTTCCAACATGCACATTCCTCCCGAATATGCCGATTTGGCACTCGCCTTCTGTAAGAAGAAGGCGACTCAATTACCACCCCATCGACCGGGGGATTGTGCGATAGATCTCTTGGTAGACGCTAAACTTCCCAGGAGTCATGTGTATCCTCTTTCACAGGAGGAGACGGTGGCTATGGAGACATATGTCACCGAATCTCTGGGACAGGGATACATTCGGCCTTCCATCTCACCTGTCTCCTCGAGTTTCTTTTTTGTGAAGAAGAAGGATGGAGGTTTGCGCCCGTGTATTGATTATCGAGGATTAAATAAGATCACGGTAAAATACAGTTACCCGCTACCACTCATAGCCAGTATGACCGAGTCATTACACGGGGCGCGCTTCTTCACAAAATTGGACCTCAATACGCACCAGGTTGTAAGCGCTCCTAAGGGGGGAGATGAGTGGAAGACAGCATTTAGCACCACTTCTGGGCATTATGAGTACCTCGTCATGCCGTACGGGTTAATGAATGCTCCATCAGTCTTCCAATCATTTGTGGATGAGATCTTCAGGGACCTGCACGGGCAGGGTGTAGTGGTGTATATAGATGACATTCTAATATACTCCGCTACACGCGCCGAGCATGTGTCCCTGGTGCGTAGGGTGCTTGGTAGACTGTTGGAGCATGACCTGTACGTCAAGGCTGAGAAATATCTGTTCTTCCAACGATCCATCTCCTTCCTAGGGTACCGCTTTTCAGCGTCAGGGGTAGAGATGGAGAATGACCGCATTTCAACCGTGTGTAATTGGCCGACTCCAACCACGGTAAAGGAGGTGCAGCGGTTTTTAGGGTTTGCCAACTACTACCGGAGATTTATCTGGGGTTTTGGTCAGGTAGCGGCTCCCATTACCTCACTGCTGAAGGGAGGACCGGTGCGACTGCAGTGGACAGCTGGGGCGGACAGGGCTTTTGGTCACCTGAAGGCTCTGTTTACCTCGGCTCCAGTTCTGGCTCATCCTGATCCTTCCTTAGCATTCATAGTTGAGGTGGACGCGTCCGAGGCGGGGATAGGGGCTGTGCTGTCTCAGCATTCGGGTACGCCACTAAAGCTCCGCCCCTGTGCATTCTTTTCGAAGAAGCTCAGCCCAGCGGAGCGAAACTATGATGTGGGGGACCGGGAGTTGCTGGCTGTTGTCATGGCTCTGAAAGCGTGGAGACACTGGCTTGAGGGGGCTAGACACCCTTTTCTCATTTGGACTGACCACCGCAATCTGGAGTACATACGGGCAGCGAGGAGAATGAACCCTCGCCAGGCAAGGTGGGCCATGTTTTTCACCCGTTTTGATTTCACCCTTACCTACAAACCAGGTTCCCAGAACGTTAAGGCAGATGCACTGTCCCGGCTGTATGATACAGAGGAGAGGTCCACAGATCCCACTCCCATAATTACAGCCTCTCGCCTGGTGGCACCGGTGGTGTGGGAGGTGGACGCGGACATCGAACGGGCGTCACGTACCGAGTCCATTCCACATGACTGTCCAGCTGGGCGTCTGTACGTTCCGTTTGATGTCCGCGATCGTTTGATCTGTTGGGCTCATACGTCACCCTCCTCTGGTCATCCTGGTATCGGTCGGACGGTGCGCTGCCTTTCTGGGAAGTACTGGTGGCCCACTTTAGCTAAGGACGTGCGGGTTTATGTTTCCTCCTGTTCGGTATGTGCACAGTGCAAGGCACCTAGACATCTGCCCAGAGGGAAATTACAACCCCTTCCCGTTCCACAGCGACCATGGTCACAGCTATCGGTGGATTTCGTGACGGATCTTCCCCCGTCGCGGGGTAACACCACGATCCTGGTCGTTGTGGATCGGTTTTCTAAGTCCTGCCGTCTCCTTCCTTTGCCCGGTCTCCCTACGGCTCTACAAACTGCGGAGGCTCTGTTCACCCATGTATTCCGGCACTACGGGGTGCCTGAGGATATAGTTTCTGATCGGGGTCCCCAATTTACGTCTAGAGTCTGGAGGGCGTTTATGGAACGCCTGGGGATCTCGGTCAGCCTTACCTCAGGTTTCCACCCCGAGAGCAACGGGCAGGTGGAAAGAGTAAACCAGGATGTGGGTAGGTTTCTGAGGTCCTATTGCCAGGACCGGCCGGGGGAGTGGGCAGCTTACATCCCCTGGGCCGAGATGGCCCAAAACTCCCTCCGCCACTCCTCTACCAACCTATCCCCTTTTCAGTGTGTGCTAGGTTACCAGCCGGTCCTGGCACCATGGCATCAGAGCCAGATTGAGGCTCCTGCGGTGGATGAATGGTTTCGGTACTCAGAGGAGACTTGGAACGCTGCCCACGTACGGCTACAACGTGCCATCAGGAGACAAAAAGCGAGTGCCGACCTCCACCGCAGTGAGGCCCCGGTGTATGCACCGGGGGATCTGGTCTGGCTCTCGACCCGAAACCTACCCCTTCACCTGCCCTGCCGGAAACTGGGTCCGCGGTTTGTGGGGCCATTTAAAGTCCTGAGGAGATTGAACGAGGTTTGTTATAGGTTACAACTCCCCCCTGATTACCGTATTAACCCCTCGTTCCATGTGTCTCTCCTCAGGCCGGTGGTGGCTGGTCCGCTCCAGCAGTCTGAGGTGCGGGAGGTTCCTCCGCCCCCTCTTGACATCGAGGGGGTCCCGGCGTATAGCGTAAGAGTCATCATGGATTCTAGGCGTCGGGCGAGGGGCCTTCAGTACCTCGTGGAGTGGGAGGGGTACGGTCCGGAGGAGAGATGCTGGGTACCGGTGGAGGACATTCTAGATCCATCTATGTTACAAGAGTTTCACCGTCTCCACCCAGATCGCCCTGCACCTCGCCCTCCGGGTCGTCCTCGAGGCCGGTGTCGTCGCGCTGCTGGAGCCGCGCGTCAAGGGGGGGGTACTGTCACGACTTCCGCCGAAGTCGGCCCTTCTCCTTGTTCGGGTGGTTTTCGGCGGTCGACGTCACCGGCTTTCTAGTCACCACCGATCCATTTTTCTGTTTCGTTTTGTTTTGTCTGCATATTACACACCTGGTTTCAATTCCCCTATTATGTTCCCTATTTAACCCTCTGGCTTTCATTTCTGTTTTGTCCGTGATTGTTTGTTACGTTAGTGGTTGTTGTTATTTCTTATGATGTTTTGTAATTATTCCCTTTGTGGAATTTGACTGTCATTTTTGAGTAAACGTTTTGTGTTTCGCTCAACACCTGTGTCCTGCATTTGACTCTGCTACTTCGCCGCACACAATCCTGACATCTGGTGTATTTTAGAGCTATCTGAAGCTCTCTGGTGTATTTTAGAGCTCTCTGAAGCGCTCTGGTGTATTGTAGAGCTCTCTGAAGCAAGCTCTCTGGTGTATTGCAGAGCTCTCGGAAGCTCTCTGGTGTATTTTAGAGCTCTCTGAAGCTCTCTGGTGTATTTTAGAGCTTTCTGAAGCTCTCTGGTGTATTTTAGAGCTCTCTGAAGCTCTCTGGTGTATTTTAGAGATCTCTGAAGCTATCTGGTGTGTTTGAGAGCTCTCTGAAGCTCTCTGGTATATTGTAGAGCTCTCTGAATCTCTCTGCTGCATTTTAGAGCTCTCTGAAGCTCTCTAGTGTATTTTAGACCTCTCTGAAGCTCTCTGGTGTATTTTAGAGCTTTCTGAAGCTTTGGTAAAACAGAGTATTGATTACACACCAACAGTGGACTCTTCAGAGAGCCTGGGGTTGTGTCCCAAAAAAGGCACCCTAGTCCCTATAAATGATATAACAAAAAAAAAAAGTCATTTCAATAAAGGTCTATTCGGTTTTGTAGTTGACATGGAGAGCATGATATGTTTCTCCTGAAAGAGACAAATGATGACGTTACTAATTAATACTAGCATGTCTAGCAAGTCTAAAACAGAACTGTGATTTGGTTATAACCCAATTTTCACTTGCGTGTTTAATAAGCATACGTGTTAACCTTTCTAGGACACACGTGTTAAGAGCAGATTTTCTATAGTTGAACAACGGGGGGGGTGTTAAGCTGGGAGATTGCTGTGCAGGCAATATGGGAAAGGGCTGTATTTTGTTGTTTAACAAAGGCATGACAAAGGCATGGCAAAGCCATGGCAAAGGCATGGCAAATGCATGGCAAAGGCATGGCAAATGCATGACAAAGGCATGACAAAGGCATGACAAAGGCATGACAAGAACTACTTTCAGAGTGATTGGACTAATCAGAATTGTTAGTGGACATAACCATTACTGTATTATCAGTGGTTTGTTTGTTTGTTTGGCTATTTCATCCAACCAGACCCGGGCCGAGTAATCAACTGGTTGGGGCACCTGGGCTGAGTAATCAACTGGTTGGGGCACCCGGGCTGAGTAATCAACTGGTTGGGGCACCTGGGCTGAGTAACCAACTGGTTGGGGCACCCAGGCTGAGTAATCAACTGGTTGGGGCACCCGGGCTGAGTAATCAACTAGTTGGGGCATCTGGGCTGAGTAATCAACTGGTTGGGGCACCCAGGCTGAGTAATCAACTGGTTGGGGCACCCGGGCTGAGTAATCAACTGGTTGGGGCACCCGGGCTGGTCAGAGAGAAGCTATAATCAATGCAGACAAGTGGAGGTCATCTGCCGTAACGAGCAATAATCTGTGAAGAATAGCCTTTATAAAGGGTTTATGAAGCTTCTGTGTAGGCCATATTAAGGGTTTATATAGGCTTCATTAAGCCTTTAAAGTAGCTGTTAAATAAGGGCGTTTAGCTTCCGCACTTACACATAGGCAGGACCTCAAGGCGTCGCGAGGAAAGAATCTCTCTCGTCGTCAAAATCATACCCTGCGACGGCACACAGCTTTCAGCTAATCGCATTATATTTGTCTGTGAGTAATATCCCCCTCACACGCACACACAAACACAGTTAATCATAGCTCCTAGAGCAGACGACACTGCCGGGTGGTTATATTTGTACAGCATCTAAAACAACATTTCACACTAAATAATGAATGTTGATGATTCTCCTGTCTGACTACCGGAACAGTGGGAGCCCTCCCTCTCCGACTCTCAATGAAAGACTCACTATTTTGTTAAACGTACCATTTCAAGATGGACTGAGACTGACTAACTAGGGGGTTCATCAAAATCCTTAGGATAAAGTTTCTCACCAGACACAACCTGAGTTCAGCTTTTATCGAGGAACGCAAACGCAGTTTTATGAAATCAGTACATTTCTCTCCAGATTTGGTAGGAGGTGATAGGGATGTATGTTATGTCAATCTAAGATCCAGTCCTGAAGTTAAGATCCAGTCCTGAAGTTAAGATCCAGTCCTGAAGTTAAGATCCAATCCTGAAGTTAAGATCCAGTCCTGAAGTTAAGATCCAGTCCTGAAGTTAAGATTCAGTCCTGAAGTTAAGATCCAGTCCTGAAGTTAAGATCCAGTCCTGAAGTTAAGATCCAGTCCTGAAGTTAAGATCCAGTCCTGAAGTTAAGATCCAATCCTGAAGTTAACCTGTTTGGGCTGCAGGGGGCGTATTGAGTAGCCAGATAAAAGGTGCCCATTTCAAACGGCCTCGTACTCAATTCTTGCTCGTACAATATGCATATTATTATTACTATTGGGTAGAAAACACTCTCTAGTTTCTAAAACCGTTTGAATTATTTCTCTGAGTGAAACAGAACTCATTCTGCAGCACACTTCCTGACCAGGAAGTGGAATGTCTGAAACCGAGGCTCTCTTCTACTCCCTGCCTATACATGGGCATGATACGTAAGAGTCTACGTGCACTTCATACACCTTCCCCTGGGTGTCAAGAGGCGGTGAGAGAAGACATTTCGTGTTTATCTTGGTCTGAGATGGAATAACAGCTCTTTGTATGACGTGACCGTCCATTTTCTGTTTTCTGGAGCGCGCGAAAGGGACATGGATTTGCCTTCTGTTTAGCTGTCGTTATGGACGACTAATATCTCCGGCTATGATTTTATTTGATACATGTGACCATATCATCGTAAAGTATGTTTTTTCAATATAGTTTCATCAGATTATTGAACATTTTTCGGGAGTTTTGCCGTGTTCCGTTCTCTTCCGTTTGTTGACTTGGAGAGCTTTGTGCCACTTGGCAAGTGTGCGTGCGAAATCGAGAGGGAAAATGAACGTTCTGAATCCAAACAACGACTGTTCTTGACAAAGGACACCTTGTCCAACATTCTGACGGAAGATCACCAAAAGTAGGAAACATTTTATGATGCTAATTCATATATCTGTCGTGCATGTGAATTAGTCGTGGGCGTCCAACTTTGGGGTACTCAGCTATACTGAAGCTGGATGTCGTAATGAAGTTATTTTTTAGAATTCTAACACTGCGATTTCATTAAGAACTAATGGATCTATCATTTCCTATACAACATGTATTTTTTACTTATGTTTATGAATAGCTATTTGGTCAGAATATGTGTGTCAGAAAACGTGTCAGAAAAATATCGTTGCTGTTTAGACGTTGTGGGAAAAAGATGCTACGTTAGCACAATGTGTAACCACTGATTTCAGCTCTAAATATGCACATTTTCGAACAAAACATAAGTGTATGTATAACCTGATGTTATAGGACTGTCATCTGATGAAGAAAATCAAGGTTAGTCAAAAATTATATATCTTTTGCTTGTTTGTTACGATCGCTAACTTTTGCTAATGGGAAATTGCTTGTGTTTTTGGCTATTGTGGTACGCTAATATAACGCTCTATTGTGTTTTCGCTGTAAAACACTTAATAAATCGGAAATATTGTCTGGAATCACAAGATGCCTGTCTTTCAATTGCTATACACTATGTATTTTTCAGAAATGTTTTATGATGAGTAATTAGGTATTTGACGTTGGTGTCTGTAAATATTATGGCTGCTTTCGGTGCAATTTCTGATTGTAGCTGCAATGTAAACTATGATTTATACCTGAAATATGCACATTTTTCTAACAAAACATATGCTATACAATAAATATGTTATCAGACTGTCATCTGATGAAGTTGTTTCTTGGTTAGTGGCTATTTATATCTTTATTTGGTCGAATTTGTGATAGCTACTGATGGAGTAAAAAACTGTTGGAGTAAAAAAAGTGGTGTCTTTTGCTAACGTGGTTAGCTAATAGATTTACATAGTGTCTTCCCTGTAAAACATTTTAAAAATCGGACATGTTGGCTGGATTCACAAGATGTGTACCTTTCATATGCTGTATTGGACTTGTTAATGTGTGAAAGTTAAATATTTAAAAAAAATATCTTTTGAATTTCGCGCCCTGCACTTTGAGCTGGCTGTTGTCATAAGTGTACCGACGTCGGGCTGCAGCCATAAGAAGTTTTAAGATCCAGTCCTGAAGTTAAGATCCAGTCCTGAAGTTAAGATCCAGTCCTGAAGTTAAGATCCAGTCCTGAAGTTAAGATCCAATCCTGAAGTTAAGATCCAATCCTGAAGTTAAGATCCAATCCTGAAGTTAAGATCCAGTCCTGAAGTTAAGATCCAGTCCTGAAGTTAAGATCCAGTCCTGAAGTTAAGATCCAGTCCTGAAGTTAAGATCCAGTCCTGAAGTTAAGATCCAATCCTGAAGTTAAGATCCAATCCTGAAGTTAAGATCCAGTCCTGAAGTTAAGATCCAGTCCTGAAGTTAAGATCCAGTCCTGAAGTTAAGATCCAGTCCTGAAGTTAAGATCCAGTCCTGAAGTTAAGATCCAGTCCTGAAGTTAAGATCCAGTCCTGAAGTTAAGATCCAGTCCTGAAGTTAAGATCCAGTCCTGAAGTTAAGATCCAGTCCTGAAGTTAAGATCCAGTCCTGAAGTTAAGATCCAGTCCTGAAGTTAAGATCCAGTCCTTAAGTTAAGATCCAGTCCTGAAGTTAAGATCCAATCCTGAAGTTAAGATCCAATCCTGAAGTTAAGATCCAGTCCTGAAGTTAAGATCCAGTCCTGAAGTTAAGATCCAGTCCTGAAGTTAAGATCCAGTCCTGAAGTTAAGATCCAGTCCTGAAGTTAAGATCCAATCCTGAAGTTAAGATCCAGTCCTGAAGTTAAGATCCAGTCCTGAAGTTAAGATCCAATCCTGAAGTTAAGATCCAGTCCTGAAGTTAAGATCCAGTCCTGAAGTTAAGATCCAGTCCTGAAGTTAAGATCCAGTCCTGAAGTTAAGATCCAATCCTGAAGTTAGGATCCAGTCCTGAAATTAAAAAGAGAAGGATCCCATCAGCTTACTATAGGCTAGGCCTACTATATTTATATCTCAACTTTCCTATTATTAAGCACAATGCTTCTCTTTACAACAGGAGTATAGCCTACCTGGCTGGCAGGAAAATGAACCATGGGAAAAGCATCCTCCATTCGCTATTTGCAGTGCTTTCGGAGAGTATTCAGACCCCTTGACTCCACATTTTGTTACGTTACAGCCTTATTCTAAAATGTATTTAAAAAACAATTGCTCCTGCAATCTAGACATAATACCCCATAATGACAAAGCGAACAGTTTTTTTATGTTTGCAAATGTATTCAAAATAAAACAGAAATACCTTATTTACATAAGTATTCAGACCCTTTCCTATGACACTCAAAATTGAGCTCAGGTGCATCCTGTTACCATTGATCATCCTTGAGATGTTTCTACAACTTGATTGGAGTCCACCTGTGGTAAATTCAATTGATTGGACATTATTTGGAAAGGCACACACCTGTCTATGTAAGGTCCCACAGTTGACATTGCATGTCAGAGTAAAAACCAAGCCATGAGGTTGAAGGAATTGTACAAAGAGCTCCGAGACAGGATTCTGTCGAGGCACAGATCTGGGGAAGGGTACCAAAACAATTCTGCAGCATTGAAGGTCCCTAAGAACACAATTGCCTCCATCATTCTTAAATGGAAGAAGTTTGGAATCACCAAATCTCTTCCTAGATATGGCCGCCCGGGCTAACTGAGCAATCGGGGGAGAAGGGCCTTGATCAGGGAGGTGACCAAGAACCCGATGGTCACTCTGACAGAGCTCCTCTGTGGATATGGGCGAACCTTCCAGAAGGACAACCATCTCTGCAGAACTCCACCAAGCAGGCCTTTGTAGTAGAGTGGCCAGACGGAAGCCAGTCCTCTGTAAAAGGCACATGACAGCCCGATTGGAGTTTGCCAAAAGGCACCTAAAGGACTCTCAAACCATGAGAAACAAGATTCTCTGGACTGATGAAAATAAGATTGAACTCTTTGACCTGAATGCCATGCGTCACATCTGGAGGAAACTTGGCACCATCCCCACGGTGAAGCATGGTGGTGGCAGCATCATGCTGTGGCAATGTATTTCAGCGGCAGGTACTGGGAGACTAATCAGGTTAGTGGCAAAGATGAACGGAGTAAAGTACAGAGATCCTTGAAGAAAACTTGCTCCAGAACGCTCAGGACCTCAGACTGGGGTGAAGGTTCACCTTCCAACAGGACAACAACCCTAAGCACAAGGCCAAGACAACGCAGGAGTGGCTTTGGGACATGTCTCTGAATATCCTTGAGTGGCCGAGCCAGAGCCCGGACTTGAACCTGATCAAACATCTCTGTAAAGACCTGAAAATAGCTGTGTAGCAAAGCTCCCCATCCAACCTGACAGAGCTTGAGAGGATCTGTAGAGACGAATGGGAGAAAATCCCCAAATACAGGCGTGCCAAGCTTGTAGTGTCACATCCAAGAAGACTCGAGGCTGTAATCACTGCCAAAGGTGCTTCAACAAATAACTGAGTAAAAGGGTTGGAATACTTATGTAAATGTTATTTTTATATATACGTGCATATATATATACAGTTGAAGTTGGAAGTTTACATACACCTTAGCCAAATACATTTAAACTCAGTTTTTCACAATTCCTGACATTAAATCCTGTTAAATTCCCTGTCTTAGGTCAGTTAGGATTAGCACTTCATTTTAAGAATGTGAAATGTCAGAATAATAGTAGAGAGAATGATTTATTTCAGCTTTTATTTCTTTCATCACATTCCCAGTGGGTCAGATGTTGACATACACTCAATTGTATTTGGTAGCATTGCCTTTACATTTTTTAACTTGGGTCAAACTTTTCAGGTAGCCTTCCACAAGCTTCCCACAATAAGTTGGGTGAATGTTGTCCCATTGCTCCTGACAGAGCTGGTGTAACTGAGTCAGGTTTGTAGGCCTCCTTGCTCGCACACGCTTTTTCAGTTCTGCCCACAAATTTTCTATGGGATTGAGGTCAGTGCTTTGTGATGGCCACTCCAATTCCTTGACTTTGTTGTCCTTAAGCCATTTTGCCACAACTTTGGAAGTATGCTTGGGGTCATTGTCCATTTGGAAGACCCATTTGCGACCAAGCTTTAACTTCCTGACTGATGTCTTGAGATGTTGCTTCAATATATCCACATAATTTTCCTGCCTCATTATGCCATCTATTTTGTGAAGTGCACCAGTCCCTCCTGCAGCAAAGCACCCCCACAACATAATGCTGCCAACCCTGTGATTCACGGTTGGGATGGTGTTCTTCGGCTTGCAAGCCTCCCCCTTTTTCCTCAACATAACAATGCTCATTATGGCCAAACAGTTCTATTTTTGTTTCATCAGACTAGAGGACATTTCTCCAAAAAGTACGATCTTTGTCCACATTTGCAGTTGCAAACCGAAGTCTGGCTTTTTTATGGCGGTTTTGGAACAGTGGCTTCTTCCTTGCTGAGCGGCCTTTCACGTTATGTCGATATAGGACTCGTTTTACTGTGGATATAGATACTTTTGTACCTGTTTCCTCCAGCATCTTCATAAGGTCCTTAGCTGTTGTTCTGGGATTGATTTGCACTTTCACACCAAAGTACGTTCATCTCTAGGAGACAGAACGTGTCTCCTTCCTGAGCGGTATACTTGTTTGTACAGATGAACGTGGTACCTTCAGGCGTTTGGAAATTGCTCCCAAGGATGAACCAGACTTGTGGAGTTTTACAATTTTTTGGCTTATTTATTTTGATTTTCCCATGATATCAAGCAAAGAGGCACTGAGTTTGAAGGTAGGCCTTGAAATACATCCACAGGTACACCTCCAAATGACTCAAATTATGTCAATTAGCCTATCAGAAGCTTCTAAAGCCATGACATCATTTTATGGAATTGTCCAAGCTGTTTAAAGGCACAGTCAACTTAGTGTATGTAAACTTCTGACCCACTGGAATTGTGATACAGTGAATTATAAGTGAAATAATCTGTCTGTAAACAATTGTTGGAAAAATGATCTGTGTCATGAACAAAGTAGATGTCCTAACTGACTTGCCAAAACTATAGTTTGTTAACAAGAAATGTTTGGAGTGGTTGAAAAACAAGTTATAATGACTCCAACCAAAGTGTATGTAAACTTCTGTAAACTTAATTTATTTATTTCCTTTTTCTTTTTGCAACAATCCTGTGTTTGCTTTTTCATTATGGGGTATTGGGTGTAGATTGATGAGGAAAAAAAACTATTTCAATTTTAGAATACGGTTGTAACCTAACAAAATGTGTAAAAAGTCAAGGGGTCTGAATCCTGTAAGTGCATAGATGACATGTATTTTTCCCCCTTGCTTTGAGACAGTTGCATGACAATGGTGCATTCTAAATCAAAACAAATTTCACACATATATTATTTAGTATATGTAAAGACAAGATTAAATCAAGAATAGTCTGATGGGTGACAATATTAGCCTATGTGAATGACATGTTTTCACTTGTGAATAATGCCCAGCTTGTGTGCAGTAAGGCAAGAAACAGAGCAAGCCTTTTTTCCCCAAACTTTTTCAAGCCATAGTCGCATACCTCATGCAGCCTTGCCCATAGGCCTATGGTTTGATAAGTTTTATATGACAACTAAACATTTTGGAACATTCACCCTTAGAGCCTACGCATTGCTGTGCTAAACATGCAAAAAATGGCCAGTTGATCAACATTTTAAGCTAAATGTTCTGCTCTGCTGCATCAGCCTCATTGCTTAAAAAAAGGTTTTGTCAATCCACTATCCTGCATAGTACAAAAGTCAACCTATTCTATTCTGTTTGAGAAAATAAATATTTCCAAACATAGTCTGGGACAGTTGTGGGATGAGATAGATCCCCCATAATACAACAGTTGATAGGCTTTTGCGGTTCATTAGGCCTACTCATCTTGTTGGCTGATGAAAATTTGGACAGTTCTTCCAATATCTTCAATATGCGCCTCGGAATTGGATAATATAAGGACGCGCGCAGTTGCGTCCCCAATGTGTCTGTCTTCACTTGTAGCCTGTGAGAAAGACATAATCACGTGACAGCATTGGCTAATAAGAATTTAGCTATCTGAGAGAGCCAAGTGAGTGAGAGGTACTTCGGCGCTCGCAGCCGGGAGAAGGGAATTATAAATATTATATTCAGCCAAGGCATGTTTTTTTAGGGGGCATTAAGGCCACACAAAAGAGATGCCGCCGGGAAATTCGAGGAATTATCAAGTGCTTGTTAAATTGTGAATGAGAGACTGATGAAGTGTGTGCAGCCTGCGCAAATAACGCAGATCTCATGCCTATCATGCAACTTTTTTCAAATCCTCATTCGAAATCGTATCATGCAGCCTTAGAATGTATTAAAAATCTAGACATACAGCCCAATGTTTGTATCACAACTAAAGCACATAAATAACGCTAAATTAAGGTTATAGGAGGACTGTTTCTTTGTTAACCTGTTTGGGGTGCAGCCCGACACCGGTACACTTATGACAACATCCAGCTCAAGTGCAGGGCGCGAAATTCAAAAGATATTTTTTTTAAATATTTAACTTTCACACATTAACAAGTCCAAGACACCAGATGAAAGGTACACATCTTGTGAATCAAGCCAACATGTCCGATTTTTAAAATGTTTTACAGGGAAGACACAATATGTAAATCTATTAGCTAACCACGTTAGCAAAAGACACCACTATTCTTAGTCCATCAGTTTTTTACTCCATCAGTAGCTATCACAAATTCGACCAAATAAAGATATAAATAGCCACTAACCAAGAAACAACTTCATCAGATGACAGTCTGATAACATATTTATTGTATAGCATATGTTTTGTTTGAAAAATGTGCATATTTCAGGTATAAATGATAGTTTACATTTCAGCTACAATCAGAAATTGCACCGAAAGCAGCCATAATATTTACAGACACCAACGTCAAATACCTAATTACTCATCATAAAACATTTCTGAAAAATACATAGTGTACAGCAATTGAAAGACAGGCATCTTGTGATTCCAGACAATATTTCCGATTTATTAAATGTTTTACAGCGAAAACAAAATGTAGCGTTATATTAGCGTAGCCACAATAGCCAGAAACACTTGGGCGCCCACGACCAGTTCACATGCACGACAGATATTAGAAATAGCATCATAAAATGTTTCTTACTTTTGGTGATCTTCCGTCAGAATGTTGGACAAGGTGTCCTTTGTCCAGAACAGTCGTTGTTTTGATCTGGAACGGCAAATATCCCTCTTCATTTAGCATGGGCACTTGCCAAGTGGCACAGATCTCTCCAACGTCAACAAAGTCAGAGAACGGAACACGGCAAAACTCCAGAAAAAATTTCAATAATCTGATTAAACTATATTGAAAAAACATACGTTACGATGATATGGTCACATGTATCAAATAAAATCTAAGATGGAGATGTTAGTCGTCCATAACGAGAGCAAAACAGAAGGCAAATTCATGTCCTCTTTCGCGCGCTCCAGAAACAGGAAATGGACGGTCACGTCAAACAAAGAGCTTTAATTCCACCTCAGACCAAGATAAACACGAAATTTTTTCTCTCACCGCCTCTTGACAACCAGGGGAAGGTGTATGAAGTGTATGTAGACTCTTACGTATCACGCCCATGTATAGGCATGAAGTTGAACAGAGTATCGATTTCTGACATTCCACTTCCTGGTCAGGAAGTGTGCTGCAGAATGACTTCTGTTTCACTCAGAGAAATAATTCAAACGGTTTTAGAAACTAGAGAGTGTTTTCTATCCAATAGTAATAATAATATGCATATTGTGCGAGCAAGAATTGAGTACGAGGCCGTTTGAAATGGGCACGATTTAACTGGCTACTCAATACTGCCCCTTGCAGCCATAACAGGTTAACTGCTCAACAGACAATAGCCGCATGTGCGCACTCCCTCAAATCGTTTGGCAAAAAGATCATTTATATTTTATTCAGCTATGTTCAATTGTATTCTTCAAACTATAAAATATTATAAAATAATGCCACGGTATTCTAACAAAATACTGTCTGCTAAATTAACTAGTGTAGCTCACAGCCATATAGCATAGCCAGATCAGGGCCTAACATAAGGACAACTCAGAGTATGCTATTCTGTTCTTCTGAAATAGACTACATTTTCTTCATATCATGCTTCTTTAGACCTGTATAAAATAAATAATGGATTTATTGTGAAGGTGTAGGCTATATTACATGGATTCATTAGACTTTTTAAAATGTAGATGTTCCAAAGGTCTGCATCAGTGGCTTGTAGGCTTGTGTGGAAGCCAGGAGATGCTAATTAATGGTCAATTACCGTGAGACCGATAGTTATTTGCTTGACAATCACCGGCTGACAGAATTTCATGACCGCCACAGCCTTAGTGTTGCTCTCATCTGTCAGAGTGTTTGTCTCTCTCTCTCTCTCTCCTTTATTACAGTATGAAGTGTGTCTCAGCCCTGTGCAACCCCCTTTTCTCAACAGAAATTAGATTTGAAAGCGAATCTGAAGCCCATCTGATGATTCATTCAGCTTAATAACATTTCATCAGAAGCTTTGGAGAGCCCTTCTCTATTTGTTACGCCTTCGATAAGCGCATGATAAAGATTAAACGTATTAACCCGGAGCAGTAAACAGGAGCCAGCCTAAAGGATTAAATGAAATTACAGATTGATTATATTGTTCTGGCTGGCCCAGGGAGGAGGGGGAGAGAGAGAGGGGGAGAGAGAGAGAGAGAGACAAAGAGAGGGGGAGAGAGAGAGAGAGAGACAAAGAGAGGGGGAGAGAGAGAGAGAGAGAGACAAAGAGAGGGGGAGAGAGAGAGAGAGAGAGACAAAGAGAGGGGGAGAGAGAGAGAGAGAGAGACAAAGAGAGGGGGAGAGAGAGAGAGAGAGAGACAAAGAGAGGGGGAGAGAGAGAGAGAGAGAGAGAGAGAGAGAGAGAGAGAGACAAAGAGAGGAGGAGAGAGAGAGAGAGAGAGAGAGAGAGAGAGAGAGAATTGCCTTCAGGGTATAACTGGGGATATGAAATCTCAATGTTCTGTAATTCTATCCTTTAGAACCCCAGGGGAAACCCGTTAGAAGATTAAGTACCCTTATTAGAATGTCGTTATGGATACTGAAGGGAGGGATAAAATAAACACATTTCGGAGTAGGCTACCCCCTCCCAGGGTGCATAGCCAATACAGAGTTTGGGGCGTTGTTGTTGACGCCAACGTGCGACTACACTATATACAAAAGTATGTGGACTCCCCTTCAAATTTCTGGATTCAGCTATTTCAGCCATACCCGTTGCTGACAAGTGTATAAAATCGAGCACACAGCCATGGAATCTCCATTGACAAAACATTTGCAATACCAAAGAGCTTACTGAAGAGCTTAATGCCAAGCGTCGGCTGGAGTGGTGTAAAGCTCGCCGCCATTGGACTCAGTGGAAAGCTCGCCGCAGTGGAAACGAGTTCTCTGGAGTGACGATTCACGCTTCACGTTCTGGCAGTCCATCGGATTTGGGTTTGGCGGATGCCATGAGGATGCTACCTGCCTGAATGCATAGTGCCGAGTGTAAAGTTTGGTGGAGGAGCAATAATGGGCTGGGGCTATTTTTCATGGTTCGGAGGTCCCTTAGTTCCAGTGAAGGGAAATCTTAACATTACAGGATACAATTACATTGTGGACGATTCTGTGCTTCCAACTTTGTGGCAACAGTTTGGGGAAGGCCCTTTCCTGTTTCAGCATCACAATGCCCCTGTGTAGGAAATAGCAGAGGGAGCACCCCCGTATCCACATTGACAGGACCGCAGTGGAGAAGGTGGAAAGCTTCAAGTTCCACCCACACATACAGCGTGGTGAAGAAGGCGCAACAGCCCCTCTTCAACCTCAGGAGGCTGAAGAAATGTGGCTTGGCACCTAAAATGTTCACAAACTTCTAATCAGCTTGGAGCAACAATAGGAGGAGGACTGAGCCTCATAGTCTCAGTTGTTGTCGTAAAACCCAGGGAAAGACTGCAAAGAGATATTTCATATAAAAACTGTAACAGATCGTGACAGTATGGCCACACTTTAGCCACATGAGTGTCAGTTAGTCCCTCACTGCGGTTAGTCCCTCACTGCGGTCCGTCCCTCACTGCGGTTAGTCCCTCACTGCGGTTAGTCCCTCACTGCGGTTAGTCCCTCACTGCGGTTAGTCCCTCACTGCGGTTAGTCCCTCACTGCGGTTAGTCCCTCACTGCGGTTAGTCCCTCACTGCGGTTAGTCCCACACTGCGGTTAGTCCCTCACTGCGGTTAGTCCCTCACTGCGGTTAGTCCCTCACTGCGGTTAGTCCCTCACTGCGGTTAGTCCCTCACTGCAGTTAGTCCCTCACTGCAGTTAGTCCCTCACTGCAGTTAGTCCCTCACTGCTGTTAGTCCCTCACTGCTGTTAGTCCCTCACTGCTGTTAGTCCCTGTGGTTAGTCCCTCACTGCTGTTAGTCCCTCACTGCAGAGTCCTTTTCTTGAGTAGTTTAGTTTCTCTCTCTCTCTCTCTCTCCCTCTCTCTCTGTGAATTCACCAATTTAATTAATCAATTAAAGTCACTAATTTGACAGATCTAATCAGAAACCAAAAAGACGTACACACACACAGACTACATGCCTCTTGGACAGCAGGAGTTTCATTGTGTGTGTGTGTGTGTGTGTGTGTGTCAACTACCAACCACTGGTTCTGTGGTGAATCACCAGCTATGACCTGGAACAGAATGACAACTGAATGTGTGGGTTAAGTCACAACAGTTAACGAGGACTGACGTCACACACACACATTTAAAGTCCCTTCTGTGTTAGAGAGATTGAGTCGTCACCCTCCTTCTCCCTAGGAGGAGTGTAGATTGGCACAAATCAGCTCTATGATATCCCCACTCTGGGGACACCACAGTAGTCTCTGATCATCAGCATCCTGGGGAGACCTGGGGACAGACAGATGAGAAGACACATGCTGAGACAGAGCTAAGGAGAGACAGGTAATGAACAGAAGAGGGAATAAGTAGAGACAAGGCGTATAGTGTACCTCACGGGCTGCTGAAAATATGAAGAACAAGAACAGGCAATGCCACCCGCTTGCCCTGTAGGAACAAGACTTAAGACACCTGCCAATCAAACAGACACAGCCTCTTACTCTTCCCCAGTCTGCTCCCAAAGCCAACACTTAAATACATTTACCTTCCAGCCATAAGTCCTCTTTAGCCTGGTCCCAGATCTGTTTCTGCAGTCTTAACCAACTCCTATGGTCATTTGTGTGACAACGACCATAGGAGTGAGCTAGACAGCAGCACAAAGAGATCTGGGACCAGGCGAACAGTCTTGTTCATAGCAGCCAGACGGAACTGTTAAAACCAGAGGAAACTGTTAAAACCAGAGGAAACTATTAAAACCAGAGGAAACTATTAAAACCAGAGGAAACTATTAAAACCAGAGGAAACTGTTAAAGCCAGAGGAAACTGTTAAAGCCAGAGGAAACTGTTAAAGCCAGAGGAAACTGTTAAAACCAGAGGAAACTATTAAAGCCAGAGGAAACTATTAAAGCCAGAGGAAACTATTGAAACCAGAGGAAACTGTTGAAACCAGAGGAAACTATTAAAACCAGAGGAAACTGTTGAAACCAGAGGAAACTATTAAAACCAGAGGAAACTATTAAAACCAGAGGAAACTATTGAAACCAGAGGAAACTGTTAAAGCCAGAGGAAACTATTGAAACCAGAGGAAACTATTAAAACCAGAGGAAACTATTGAAACCAGAGGAAACTATTAAAACCAGAGGAAACTATTGAAACCAGAGGAAACTATTAAAACCAGAGGAAACTATTGAAACCAGAGGAAACTGTTAAAGCCAGAGGAAACTATTGAAACCAGAGGAAACTGTTAAAGCCAGAGGAAACTATTAAAACCAGAGGAAACTATTAAAACCAGAGGAAACTATTGAAACCAGAGGAAACTATTGAAACCAGAGGAAACTGTTGAAACCAGAGGAAACTATTGAAACCAGAGGAAACTATTGAAACCAGAGGAAACTATTGAAACCAGAGGAAACTATTGAAACCAGAGGAAACTATTAAAACCAGAGGAAACTATTAAAACCAGAGGAAACTATTAAAACCAGCGCCTCTGACCTCAGATGACTGAACTATCCTGACTGACATCAGGCACCCATGTGCTTAATAAGAAAATGATAAACCAATAAGCACAACAGTCTGCCTGCCTGTCTTTTCTCATAAAGAGATTAAGTTACGGATATTAATTTCCTCTAGTCCACACAGGCAGGTATAAATATTTGACTGACCCCAGGAGGAGAGACAAGGGCACAGAGTGAGGCTGGAGAGTTTAACAGCTGGCATCCTATCCTAGGCTTTTCTTAATGAATCAACCCACTTCAATTCACCTCTCTCCTTCTATCCTGGCTCCCACCGTAGAATGGAGCTGGTGGGTAAAGAAGGTATTTTCTAATTTATATTCCTTTAGCACTAGATTCTTAGAAAATGATTATTCTAAGTGTGGATGTTGTGATTTTTCCTGTGTGACCAAGTGTTCCTGTGTTCATGGTCTGTGTTCTTCATCATTACCATCATCGTATCATGATTGTGACCATCGTCATCGTCACTGGCCTTTCTTTCTAGCTCTTACACTTAACAGTAGACTTGAGGTGAAGACGGGAGGAAGGTCTTTTATAATGTTTTACACATTCCTTTAGCACTAGATAGCACTAGTTTTAAACTTGAACACATTCTTGTAAAGCAGTGGATTTCTCCACTAAAACTCTTCTTCATGGCTTTTATATAATTATATAATTTATATTATATAGTTAGCACTGGACTTTAAGAAGGATTTAGACATGCTGACCACACCGCTCGCGCGCGTCTGCGTCGCCAGGTGATAAAATAGAACATAGTTCTATTTGTGACGCTTGAAGCGCTGCAAGTCCCGCCTCTCCCATCTCCTCGTTGGTTTTTAGGAGCATATTCCCACGTGGGTGATTGAAAGATGAACCTGAGGTCCACACACTACAGTTCAGTTGGTGGTGGTAATGCACCTTGAAGTTGGTTGCCAACCGCCATATAAAGTCCAAAGAAGAAGCCTGAAGGAGGAGAGATTACTAGAAACTAACTCGGTTTACCATTTTATCTGTGGATTCATTGTAGAGGACCTTGTGCATTTCAGGTAAAATAACAACCCAAAGTTTATATCCCAGGATAAATTAGCTAGCAACTGCAAGCTAGCTAGCTAAATTGCCATAAATGTTTAATGCCTTTCGACCTGTCCCCAAATTAATATTGTTGGTTCAGAGGTCAACCATCAAGATGTGGATGAAGAGCTGCTTGCATTTGTCAGGAAGCCAATCCCTTCTGCTGCTACCTTGAAGGATGAGGCATTTGTACACAGCCTTGTGCAAGAGCTGAAGTAAATAGGAAGAAACAAGGGACGTCTGAAAGTGCAACTACTTTCATTTATTGTAAACTGGCAAGAAAAGGCTCTAACAACATTGTCCCTCCCCCAAAGTAATGTCATTGGTTCAGAGTTTGTTTTGATATTTCAACCTGCGTGTCCTGATCGCGTCTGGTGTGGGGTGGACAAAATCAACATGCGCGCGATGGCGAACGCAAAGCGCGCGAGCAGTCTGGTCACCTATGTCATGGTGATGATGTGATTATTTCCTGTGTGCCCAAGCTCTCCTGTGTTCATTGACTGTGTTCGTCGTCATCCTCCTCCTCATCATCATCAAATAATTTGTGTCTTTATACTGCAATTCAGCGTTAAGCTGCTAATGTGTACAATATCAAATAAACCTTTATATCATCACAGTCTACGATGCCTGAATCCTTGTAACAGGAACCCTCCTAGAGTACTACTAGAGAGTTTAAAATGAACTTTTGAACTTTTCAGCGAAGACTTAACTTTAAACTGTTAGAGGGATATATAGGCTACTTCCACAGACCCAGCTTTTACAGGAAGTCTCTGCTAAGATTGGTCAGTCGAGCCGTACTAACCTGGGTCATGCTGCTTCCGCACCATTGGAGCCCTCTGTGCAGAGAGAGAAGCAATATCATTCACACAGATGTAACCACTTGGATGCACACGCAGAGACACACACACACACACACACACACACACACACACACACACACACACACACACACACACACACACACACACACACACACACACACACACACACACACACACACACACACAGGCAGTGTGATATCAACTTGACCTGCACTACAGTATGAGTCATGGACATAGGCTATAAATTACCGCTGTAGTCATAGGCGTTCATTCATCTGTGAACAACAGTAAGAGAAGGGACCTACACCACCAGATAAACACACGAAGGGGATATACTGTGCATTACCATCTGTCCTACACACATCTCTTAAAACTTGATAATAACACTACAAATAATAAATTGAATTTAAAGTGTCTTTCAACGACCCCCCCCCCAAAAAACGAGGAAATAAACTGTAAATAAAGAACAATAGAGAAATCTAACTTCACATTTCACGTTCATACTGTACATATATCTATCCATTTATCACACGTGTGTCTGTCTGTGTGAGTGTTACATTTTCTCAGGCTATTGTAAATGTAAAATTGTAGTGCTGATCTTACCGGAGGCCTCAGAGTGACACACTTTATAATGGGGTTGGACAAGTGGCAGAGAGAGAGCTGAATACACTGAAAACACGGAATACACTGAATATACAGCTGAGTTCAACAGCATAACAGTTGGTAAAGAGATATCCCTGGAACATTTTGAGAACACAACTCCACAGTACTAGAGGCACATATTGCTTTTTTTTACCAGTTCTTCCACAGACGCCCCAGTCTAGCCAGACACTCCTTATGAGCTCCTAGTCCACACTTAGGACAGAAATAGCCCTGGTTGAAGATACCCTTGGAGGAGACAGGAGACATTACAGGTTCGGGGAGAGTGGGGTAAGTTGAGCCAAAGGACTAAGTTGAGCCACCCTTGTTTCCAGTAAAAATACTTTAAAGTACTTCTTAAGTACTTTTGGGGCGTATCTGTACTTTACTATTTATATTTTTGACAACTTTTACTTTTACTTCACTACATTCCTAAAGATAATAATGTACTTTTTACTCCATACATTTTCCCTGACACTCAAAAGTACTTGTTACATTTTGAATGCTTAGCAGGACAGGAAAATTGTCTAATTCACGCACTTATTGTAACGATTTTCCTCCTCTTCAGACGAGGAGTATGAAGGATCGGACCAATACGCAGCGTGGTAAGTGTCCATGATAGTTTAATAAAACTGAACACGACAAAATACAAAAATAACAAAGTGAATAATAACGAAAACCGAAACAGTCCTGAAATGTGAAACAAACACTAACACAGGAAACAATCACCCACAACACACAATGGAAAACAGACTTGGAGGTGATCTAACATAATCTTATGTTGTGTTTTCGCTGTAAAACATTTTTTAAATCGGACACAATGGGTAGATTAACAAGATGTTTATCTTTCATTTGCTGTATTGGACTTGTTAATGTGTGAAAGTTCCATATTTCTAAAAAATATTTTTGAATTTCCCGCGCTGCCTTTTCAGCGGAATGTTGTCAGGGGTTCCGCTAGCGGAACACATGTCCTAGAAAGGATAAACTGACATATTGTCCACCCAATCAAAGGATCAGAGAAGATATCTAGTACTGAAAGCATAAACTACTACTGGCTAGCACTGCAGTGCATAAAATGTGGTGAGTAGTTGACTCAAAGAGAGAGAAAGACAACAGTTGAACAGTTTAGAAAAAATACATTTCTGTGTGCAGAGGTCAGCGGTTATGATATGAAGGTTTGGCTTGTATTTTTTTTTCTTTTTGCCTGGTCACAGACAGCTGATGTGTTGTGCACTGATGTCCACAAGGGAAAAGGTGAGAGGAGGAGAGAACGTAGATGTGAGAAGAAAGAAGATATACAACAGGCTGTTTGTATGTGGCTGATGTGAAAGTGAACTGTTTGTGATCAGGGTATATGTATGTATTCATTCTGTTGAGAAAAACTTCTCAAATGGAAACAAAGGGAAAGAAACGGATAGATCTACCTTGAATTTGTCCAATAGAAACTCTTGTTTTGGTAGCAAAATGGAACTGTTTGGACTGATCACACCCTAAAATCAGCTAGATGCAGGCAAGAGTGTGCAAGGCGGTATTGAACGTCACTCCAACTTGTCTCTCCACATGTGCACCTACGTTAAACTTTTAGTTTCCTCGGCTAGGTTGTAGCAAACTCATGATGGGAATAGGTAAAATGTATGTATCATGTAATAGCCTAAATCTATTGATGATACATTGAGCTGGGTTAATGGAAGTCATCCAATGTGATGTAATAGAAATAAGACCATTAAAAAAAAAATGTCACGGACTGCCACTGATGTAGATATCTTTGTAAGAAATAGTACTAAATTTCTCTTGATGGGGTGATGCTGATGGTAAAAGTTGTCAACTTACCCCACTCTCCCCTAAAGGATCTATCCACACCAGTCTCATCAACATTGTTAACCAAAATAATAAATATATCAATACATTTTATGGTATGTAGGATGTTTCCCTCAGGGTAACCAGGTGTTAGCAAAAAAATACACAGAGATACACACACACAACCAAGAAACGCACACACACACACATACTGTAGATTGACAAACACATTAATGGACTCACACACATCTTCCTGAGGAGCAGGTAAATGTGCATGTGTCTGCTCAAACGGTCAGAAACAGACTCCATGAGGGTGGTATGAGGGCCCGACGTCCACAGGTGGGGGTTGTGCTTACAGCCCAACACCGTGCAGGACGTTTGGCATTTGCCAGAGAACACCAAGATTGGCAAATTCGCCACTGGCTCCCTGTGCTCTTCACAGATGCAGGTTCACACTGAGCACATGAGCACATGTGACAGACATGACAGAGTCTGGAGACGCCGTGGAGAACGTTCTGCTGCCTGCAACATCCTCCAGCATGACCGGTTTGGCGGTGGGTCAGTCATGGTGTGGGGTGGCATTTCTTTGTGGGGCCGCACAGCCCTCCATGTGCTCGCCAGAGGTAGCCTGACTGCCATTAGGTACCGAGATGAGATCCTCAGACCCCTTGTGAGACCATATGCTGACACATGCACATTTGTGGCCTGCTGGAGGTCATTTTGCAGGGCTCTGGCAGTGCTCCTCCTAGCACAAAGGTGGAGGTAGCGGTCCTGCTGCTGGGTTGTTGCCCTCCTACGGCCTCCTCCACGTCTCCTGATGTACTGGCCTGTCTCCTGGTAGCGCCTCCATGCTCTGGACACTACGCTGACAGACACAGCAAACCTTCTTGCCACAGCTCGCATTGATGTGCCATCCTGGATGAGCTGCACTACCTGAGCCACTTGTGTGGGTTGTAGACTCCGTCTCATGCTACCACTAGAGTGAAAGCCCCGCCAGCATTCAAAAGTGACCAAAACATCAGCCAGGAAGCATAGGAACTGAGAAAAGGTCTGTGGTCACCACCTGCAGAACCACTCCTTTATTGGGGGTGTCTTGTTAATTGCCTATAATTTCCACCTTTTGTCTATTCCATTTGCACAACAGCATGTGAAATGTATTGTCAATCAGTGTTGCTTCCTAAGTGGACAGTTTGATTTCACAGAAGTGTGATTGACTCGGAGTTACATTGTGTTGTTTAAGTGTTCCCTTTATTTTTTTGAGCAGTGTATAAATGGAAAAAACAGAACCTGCAACACGTGCAAGGTCAGTGAAGGCATATTGGTTATGAACATAGATAAGCCTTGTCGACCAACAGAGCTATAGTGTTTAACCTCTGTAACCTCTCCCCATCTGCCTCCTTTACTGCATCCTGCATGTTGGACAGGAAGAAGCCAAAGCTCTCCAAAGCTGAGTCTTGTCTCAGTATGTTGGTTACTCGTTCAAGGGTTTTTGTTTAACACTTTTTTGGTTACTACATGATTCCATATGTGTTATTTCATAGTTTTGATGTATTCACCATTCAACAATGTAGAAAATGTACAATGTAGAAAATAGTGAAAACAAAGAAAAACCCTTGAATGAGTCCAAACTTTTGACTGGTACTGTATGTATATATATCAATGGAGGCTGCTGAAATGGTATCAACCACATAAAGCACATGGTTTCCATGTGTTTGATACCATTCCATTCACTCCATTCCAGCCATAGTTATGAGCCGTCCTACCCTCAGCAGCATCCACTGATATAGTTATGTATGAGAGACAGAGAGAGAGAGAGAGAGAGAGAGCAATGGCCAGAGAGAGAGAGAGTGAGAGAGAGAGAGCAATAGCCAGAGAGACAGAGAGAGAGAGAGAGAGAGCAATAGCCAGAGAGAGAGAGAGAGAAATAGCCAGAGAGAGAGAGAGCGAGAGAGAGAGAGAGAGAGAGTAATAGCCAGAGAGAGAGAGAGAAATAGCCAGAGAGAGTGAGAGAGAGAGAGCAATAGCCAGAGAGAGAGAGAGAGAGCAATAGCCAGAGAGACAGAGAGAGAGAGAGAGAGAGAGAGAGAGAGCAATGGCCAGAGAGACAAAGAGTGAGAGACAGTGTGAGACAAAGAGAGAGAGAGAGAGAGAGAGAGAGAGCAATAGCCAGAGACAGCAGACTCGTACATTTCCTCAATGAAAACCATGTACTGAGCAAATGTCAAATTGGCTTTTTACCAAATTACCGTACAACAGACCACGTATTTACCCTGCACACCCTAATTGACAACCAAACAAACCAAAACAAAGGCAAAGTCTTCTCATGCTTTGTTGATTTCAAAAAAAGCCTTCGACTCAATTTGGCATGAGGGTCTGCAATGCAAATTGATGGAAAGTGGTGTTGAGGGTAAAACATAAGACATTATAAAATCCATGTACACAAACAACAAGTGTGTGGTTAAAATAGGCAAAAAACACACACATTTCTTCCCACAGGGGCAATGGGGTGAGACAGGGATGCAGCTTAAGCCCCACCCTGTTCAACATATATATCAACGAATTGGCGACGGCACTAGAAAAGTCTGCAGCACCCGGCCTCACCCTACTAGAATCTGAAGTCAAATGTCTACTGTTTGCTGATGATCTGGTGCTTCTGTCACCAACCAAGGAGGGCCTACAGCAGCACCTAGATATTCTGCACAGATTCTGCCAGACCTGGGCCCTGACAGTAAATCTCAGTAAGACCAAAATAATGGTGTTCCAAAAAAAGTCCAGTCACCAGGACCACAAATTCCATCTAGACACCATTACCCTAGAGCACACAAAAAACTATACATACCTTGGCCTAAACATCAGCGCCACAGGTAACTTCCACAAAGCTGTGAACGATCTGAGAGACAAGGCAAGAAGGGCATTCTATGCCATCAAAAGGAACAGAAAATTCAACATACCAATTAGGATCTGGCTAAAAATACTTGAATCAGTCATAGAACCCATTGCCCTTTATGGTTGTGAGGTCTGGGGTCCGCTCACCACCCCAAGAATTCACAAAATGGGACAAACACCAAATTGAGACTCTGCATGCAGAATTCTGCAAAAATATCCTCAGTGTACAACGTAGAACACCAAATAATGCATGCAGAGCAGAATTAGGCCGATACCCACTAATTATCAAAATCCAGAAAAGTGCACCTCAGCCACGCTCAAGGTCCTAAACGATATCTTAACCGCCATCGATAAGAAACAATACTGTGCAGCCGTATTCATTGACCTGGCCAATGCTTTCGACTCTGTCAATCACCACATCCTCATCAGCAGACTCAACAGCCTTGGTTTCTCAAATGATTGCCTCGCCTGGTTCACCAACTACTTCTCCGACAGAGTTCAGTGTGTCAAATCTGAGGGCCTGTTGTCCGGGCCTCTGGCAGTCTCTATGGGGGTTCCACAGGGTTCAATTCTTGGGCCGACTCTCTTCTCTGTATACATCAATGATGTCACTCTTGTTGCTGGTGAGTCTCTGATCCACCTCTACGCAGACGACACCATTCTGTATACTTCTGGCCCTTCTTTGGACAATGTGTTAAATTCTACAACCACCTAAAAGGAAGCGATTTCCAAACCCTCCATAACAAAGCCATCACCTACAGAGAGATGAACCTGGAGAAGAGTCCCCTAAGCAAGCTGGTCCTGGGGCTCTGTTCACAAACACAAACAGACCCCACAGAGCCCCAGGACAGCAGCACAATTAGACCCAAGCAAATCATGAGAAAACAAAATGATAATTACTTGACACATTGGAAAGAATTAACAAAAAAACAGAGCAAACTAGAATGCTATTTGGCCCTAAACAGAGAGTACACAGTGGCAGAATACCTGACCACTGTGACTGACCCAAACTTAAGGAAAGCTTTGACTATGTACAGACTCAGTGAGCATAGCCTTGCTATTGAGAAAGGCCACCGTAGGCAGACATGGCTCTCAAGAGAAGACAGGCTATGTGCACACTGCCCACAAAATTAGGTGGAAACTGAGCTGCACTTCCTAACCTGCTGCCCAATGTATGACCATATTAGAGGCACATATTTCCCTCAGATTACACAGATCCACAAAGAATTCGAAAAAAAAACGAATTTTGATAAACTCCCATATCTACTGGGTGAAATTCCACAGTGTGCCATCACAGCAGCAAGATTTGTGACCTGTTGCCACAAGAAAAGGGCAACCAGTGAAGAACAAACACCATTGTAAATACAACCCATATTTATGCTTATTTATTTTCCCTTGTGTACTTTAACCATTTGTACATCGTTACAACACTGTATATATATATAATATGACATTTGTAATGTCTTTATTGTTTTGAAACTTCTGTACAGTGGGGCAAAAAAGTATTTAGTCAGCCACCAATTGTGCAAGTTCTCCCACTTAAAAAGATGAGAGAGGCCTGTGAGAAAAAATGAGAAAAAAAAATCCAGGAAAATAACATTGTAGGATTTTTAATGAATTTATTTGCAAATTATGGTGGAAAATAAGTATTTGGTCAATAACAAAAGTTTCTCAATACTTTGTTATATACCCTTTGTTGGCAATGACAGAGGTCAAACGTTTTCTGTAAGTCTTCACAAGGTTTTCACACACTGTTGCTGGTATTTTGGCCCATTCCTCCATGCAGATCTCCTCTAGAGCAGTGATGTTTTGGGGCTGTTGCTGGGCAACACGGACTTTCAACTCCCTCCAAAGATTTTCTATGGGGTTGAGATCTGGAGACTGGCTAGGCCACTCCAGGACCTTGAAATGCTTCTTACGAAGCCACTCCTTCATTGCCCGGGCGGTGTGTTTGGGATCATTGTCATGCTGAAAGACCCAGCCACGTTTCATCTTCAATGCCCTTGCTGATGGAAGGAGGTTTTCACTCAAAATCTCACGATACATGGCCCCATTCATTCTTTCCTTTACATGGATCAGTCGTCCTGGTCCCTTTGCAGAAAAACAGCCCCAAAGCATGATGTTTCCACCCCCATGCTTCACAGTAGGTATGGTGTTCTTTGGATGCAACTCAGCATTCTTTGTCCTCCAAACACGACGAGTTGAGTTTGTACCAAAAAGTTATATTTTGGTTTCATCTGACCATATGACATTCTCCCAATCTTCTTCTGGGTCATCCAAATGCTCTCTAGCAAACTTCAGACGGGCCTGGACATGTACTGGCTTAAGCAGGGGGACACATCTGGCACTGCAGGATTTGAGTCCCTGGCGGCGTAGTGTGTTACTGATGGTAGGCTTTGTTACTTTGGTCCCAGCTCTCTGCAGGTCATTCACTAGGTCCCCCCGTGTGGTTCTGGAATTTTTGCTCACCGTTCTTGTGATCATTTTGACCCCACGGGGTGAGATCTTGCGTGGAGCCCCAGATCGAGGGAAATTATCAGTGGTTTTGTATGTCTTCCATTTCCTAATAATTTCTCCCACAGTTGATTTCTTCAAACCAAGCTGCTTACCTGTTGCAGATTCAGTCTTCCCAGCCTGGTGCAGGTCTACAATTTTGTTTCTGGTGTCCTTTGACAGCTCTTTGGTCTTGGCCATAGTGGAGTTTGGAGTGTGACTGTTTGAGGTTGTGGACAGGTGTCTTTTATACTGATAACAAGTTCAAACAGGTGCCGTTAATACAGGTAACGAGTGGAGGACAGAGGAGCCTCTTAAAGAAGAAGTTACAGGTCTGTGAGAGCCAGAAATCTTGCTTGTTTGTAGATGACCAAATACTTATTTTCCACCATAATTTGCAAATAAATAAATTAAAAATCCTACAATGTGATTTTCTGGATTTTTTTTTCTCATTTTGTCTGTCATAGTTGAAGTGTACCTATGATGAAAATTACAGGCCTCTCTCATCTTTTTAAGTGGGAGAACTTGCACAATTGGTGGCTGACTAAATAATTTTTTGCCCCACTGCATGTGTAATGTTTACTGTTAATTTTTATTGTTTATTTCACTTTTGTATATTATCTACCTCACTTGCTTTGGCAATGTTAACACATGTTTCCCATGCCAATAAAGCCCCTTGAATTGAATTGAGAGAGAGAGAGAGAGAGAGAGAGAGAGAGAGAGAGAGAGAGAGAGAGAGAGAGAGAGAGAGAGAGAGAGAGAGAGAGAGAGAGAGAGAGAGAGAGAGAGAGAGAGAGAGAGAGAGAGAGAGAGAGAGAGAGAGAGAGAGAGAGAGAGAGAGAGAGTAATCAGCACATAGGGTTCTAGTCAAAAGAAGTTCACTATATAGGGAATTTAAGACACAAGCCTATCAGTGCCATGTTGGCCGCACCGAAATCATGCGTAGTAATCGCACACAGGCTCAGCCTCAGATTGTTTAGATTAAGATTCAGTTTAGATGAACAAACAATTAGCCTGGATTTACACTGCAAAAAATAAAGCGTGTTGGCCAAATTACAGAGGAGGAACTTTCCGATGCTATTAAAAACTCAGGGGCTTGATGGCAGTTATACTTTAATACTTAATGATCCACTTCTATTATGGAAACTGTCAGATACTCAGACAGAATTATTACTGACCCAGGTGGTATAAAGATTCACTTCTATTCATTTATTTTTAGCAATAAAGATGGCAATGCATAAATAATACACATTTACAATAGGCCTATATCTAAAAATACATGCAGCCAAATGATATATATATATATATATATATATATATATATATATATATATATATATATATATATATAATACACATTTACATATATATATAAATACACACCGGTATACATACTCTTAATAGCAGGACACTGTAAAGTCAATTTTCCCTCTGAAGAGTATGAATTAGGCTGTTTGAGGAGGTTTGAAACCGAAGCAACCTGCCTACACATAGTTTGAAGTACAATACCAACATAGCTACTGTAGTTGGTCAAAGCTGTGGGCTGGAAAACCCTGGTAGAGGATGGGTAGAATAGGCATTGTGGTGCTCATGTGAATTTCCTTTCTTTTACAATGCTTACTTCTCATTTAAAACATAGTTTTTAGTTTCTATGGTTTTTACACTGGAAGATTATTATGCAACATTATTATACAACAGCAATACACGTTATAACAGCAATACAAGTTACGTATAAGTAAACAATAATTACAAATGGTACGATTAATAATGTAGTTATTAGTATTTATTTAATATTAACAGCTGATTTTCCAGAGGGAAGCAAAAAAACAGAAACCCAAAGCCAACATGGGCTTTTTGGGTAAACTGCAGGCTTTTTTGTTCAAGACCATTTCTACCACACGTGATTCTACTATTTATGGTCTCGATCAGCTGAGGCCTTGATGAACAGCTGAGGCCTTGATGAACAGCTGAGGCCTTGATGAACAGCTGAGGTCTTGATGAACAGCTGAGGCCTTGATGAACAGCTGAGGCCTTGATGAACAGCTGAGGCCTTGATGAACAGCTGAGGTCTTGATGAACAGCTGAGGCCTTGATGAACAGCTGAGGCATTGATGAACAGCTGAGGCCTTGAGGAACAGCTGATGCCTTGATGAACAGATGAGGCCTTGATGAACAGCTGAGGCCTTGATGAACAGCTGAGGCATTGATGAACAGCTGAGGCCTTGATGAACAGCTGAGGTCTTGATGAACAGCTGAGGCCTTGAGGAACAGCTGAGGCCTTGATGAACAGCTGAGGCCTTGATGAACAGCTGAGGCCTTGATGAACAGCTGAGGCCTTGACGAGCAGCTGAGGCCTTGATGAACAGCTGAGGTCTTGATGAACAGCTGAGGCCTTGATGAGCAGCTGAGGCCTTGATGAACAGCTGAGGACTTGATGAACAGCTGAGGACTTGATGAACAGCTGAGGCCTTGATGAACAGCTGAGGCCTTGATGAAGAGCTGAGTAGTAGAATCGGGTGTGGTAGCACTGGGCTTGAACAAAAACCCTGTGAATTGAACTCCTGATACAAACACTGTAACAAATGACACACTGCTAAGAAACTCATGCAAAATACAAAGTCATTAGACAAGTACAGAACTTAAAACAAATTATAGACATTTACAAATCTGAAATTGGATAGGTGCTCTTAAACCTTCAATACAAAACTCAGCTACAAGTGTCCTAAGTAATGTTCTTTACAACTCAAGTAAAAGAGCATGAAAACAGGTGGAGGAACTCGTAGATTTGGAACAGAATATGTAAACAACAGCTGGTGCACAATATCTAAGGAAGTCTCAAGGTTTTGCACACCTGAGGTAGAGTATCTCATGATAAGATGTAGACCACACTATCTACCTAGAGAGTTTCATCTGTATTTTACATAGCTGTCTACATACCACCACAGACCGATGCTGACACTAAGACTGCACTCAATGAGCTGTATTCCGCCATAAGCAAACAGGAAAATGCTCATCCAGAGGCGGTGCTACTAGTGGCCAGGGATTTTAGTGCAGGGAAACTTAAATCTGTTTTACAAAATTTCTATTAGCATGTTAAATGTGCAACCAGAGGGAGAACAATTCTAGACCCCCTTTTCTCCACACACAGAGATGCCTACAAAGCTCTCCCTCGCCCTCCATTTGGGAAATCTGACCATAAATCTATCCTCCTGAATCCTGCTTGAGAACAAAAATTAAAGCAGGAAGCATCAGTGGTCAGATGAAGTAGATGCTAATCCACAGGACTATTTTGCTAGCACAAACTGAAAAATATTCCGGGATTCTTCCTATGGCATTGAGGAGTACACTACATCAGTCATTGGCTTCATCAATAAGTGCATCGAGGACGTCGTCCCCACAGTGACCGTACGTACAGTATATACCCCAACCTGAAGCCATGGATTACAGGCAACATCTGCACAGTCTAGAGATGCCACTTTCAAGGAGCGGGACTCTAACCCGGAAGCTTATAAGAAATCTCGCTATGCCCTCCGACGAACCATCAAACAGGCAAAGTGTCAATACAGCACTAAGATCGAATCGTACTACACTGGCTCAGAAGCTCGTCGGATGTGGCAGGGCTTGCAAACCAGAGAATGTGAGAATGCTATTAATTGACTACAGCGTTCAACACCATAGCGCCCTCAAAGCTCAACAATAAGCTAAGGAACCTGGGACTTAACACCTCCCTCTGCAACTGGATCCTGGACATCTTGACGTGCCACCCCACAGGTGGTAAGGGTAGGCAACAACACATCTGGCATGCTGATCCTCAACACAGTTGCCCCTCAGGTGTGCATGCTCAGTCCCCTCCTGTGCTCCCTGTTCACTCATAACTGCATGGCCATGCATGTCTCCAACACCATAATTAAGTTTTCTGATGACACAACAGTGGTAGAGCTGATCACCGACAAAGACGAGACAGCCTATAGGGAGGAGGTCAGAGACCTGGCCATGTGGTGCCAGGACAACAACCTCTCCCTCAACATGATCAAGATAAAGGATATGATTGTGGACTACAGGAAAAGGAGGAACGAGCACGCCCCCATTCTCATCGACGGGGCTGCAGTGGAGCAGGTTGAGAGCTTCAAGTTCCTTGGTATCCACATTACCAACAAACTAACATGGTCCAAGCACACCAAGACAGTCGTGAGGAGGGCACGACAAAACATATTCTCCCTCAGGAGACTGAAAATATTTGGCATGGGTCCTCAGATCCTCAAAAGGTTTGACAGCTGCACCATCGAGAGCATCCTGACTGGTTGCATCACTGCCTGGTATGGCAACTGCTCGGCCTCCGACCGCAAGACACTACAGAGGGTAGTGCGAAGGGCCCAGTACATCACTGGGGCCAAGCTTCCTGCCATTCAGGACCTCTATACTAGGCAGTGTCAGAGGAAGGCCACACAAATTGTCAAAGACTCCAGCCACCCTAGTCATAGACTGTTCTCTCTGCTATCGCACGCCAAGCGGTACCGGAGTGCCAAGTCTAGGTTCAAGAGGCTTCTAAACAGCTTCTTCCTCCCCAAGCCATAAGACTACTGAACATCTAACCAAATGGCCACCCAGACTATTTTTATTGCCCCCCGTCTTTTACGCTGCTGCTACTCTCTGTTATTATCTATGCATAGTCACTTTAATAACTCTACCTACATGTACATATTACCTCGACTAACCGGTGCCCCCGCACATTGACTATCTACCTGTACCCCCTGTATACAGTTTCGCTATTGTTATTTTACTGCTGCTCTTTAATTAATTGTTACTTTAATTTTCTTATTCATATTCATATTTTTTTAACTGCATTGTTGGTTAGGGGTTTGTAAGTAAGAATTTGACTGTAAGGTCTACACCTGTTGTATTCGGCTCATGTGACTAATAACATTTGATTTGATTTGGAGTTCCATTGCTTTCAGAAAGTCTTTATACCATGGTATATTTTCTCTTATTGGTAGATCAGGCCTTGTGTTTTAGGCTTGTCCAATAGGCATGAATGAAGCGTTTTCTGGGACTGGTATATCTTCTCTTACTGGTGTTCGAAACGCCCATCTAGTGGTCTCTCTAGCTCCGTACTCTATCACAATCTTGTGTTATTTATGCTGAGATGTTCACATTGTGTATGTAAATGCATAATTGATGATATTTCTCTGTCCGTATTGGTATATTTAGTATATAATCTAGATCATCCATTCTATTGTACTAGATACTGATTCATAGATTTTCTGATGTAGTTTCTTGCTTGCAATTATCCTTGAAAATAGAAGTCAGGTGTGTGTGCAGACAATTAACACTTATGGCCTGAAGCCGAAACGTTTCATTTTTGAAAAAGTCTCCCATTAAATTGATTGTAATTTCTACTTTAAGTTATTTTCAATTGGATTACAGTGCTTGAACACAGTTTGATACCACATCTTAGTTGATGACTAGAGAACAAGGCAATTTATTCCACAGTTTTGTTTCTTTACACAGCATGGGGTTTACAATTGCAGTAATTCATTTCTTGATTTCCTAGGGCACCGTGATGTTCTAATAAACATCTTTATTTAGGTATTCAAGCCTTAGTTTTGAATGTATTTGTTTTCCCCACAGTGTGCAGGTCCCCAGCTCTTCCAGCTAAAATACACTTAACATGCCGTTCAACACGTTGGAGTCAGTCACCTGCCAAGACTCAAATCTGTCCCTTTGAGATCTGAGCTTTTGTTCTCCTGCTTTCTTCTTTCTCTTTCTTTCTTTCTTTCTTTTTGTTGCTTAAAAGGCAAAGAAACAACAACAACAACAACAACAAATAATGGCAGGTGATTTCACAGTTGAACAAAAGAGCAATTGAAGTCCAAGGCTATCCTACCGCTATGATGAATAACTAACTTTGATGAGATTAACCCAGGGACAGGTGTGGACTGGCAGGCTCTGTTTCTCTAGAACCAAACCTCTGCAACCAAATCCTCTCTACTCCACCATCTACTCTCCTCCATCCTCTCTTCTTCTCTTCTCTCCTTTCTTTCATCCCCATCTCTCCCCATTCCTCTTCTGACTCCTCTCTACGACTGAAGTGTGAGCATCCAAGGAAGAGAGAAAATATGTGGTGGATGTCTCCCCCTAGTGGTCGTTTATAATATAATCTTGTCCCAGTCCCATTGGCTGTGAGTGTATCTGTACACTGTCTGTGGTAAACATACCTGTAGAAGGAGATGATACTCGAGGACTCTCTGCATGGGTAGATAGACCAGTAGATGTCTGAGTAAACTTCCCATTGTTCCCTCTCTTAGAACATAAATAGTTTGAATATGCTGTGATTTCTTAATTGGACACTAGAGGGACCAAACACTTCAAATGACCCCGTAAGAGAAATCCTTCAGCAATCACCATTATAGTGTCTTCTTACCTCTAGCTTCAGATACAATCCAAAACAGCAATGGATATCTCAACTTGGCTGCAATAGATTCCATTAATGAGTAACCTACAATTTGAAGGTGATAAGTATCATTATGGAGGGCAGTTGAAGACAACATTAAGTTGTTTACATTGTGTTACACCAAACTTTAAGGAATCGATGTGTTGTACTGTGTGTAAAACTATTAGATATAATGTAAATGGATGAATATGAATAAATACCTGTCCTTATAGGCGATGTAGATCTGGTAGAGGTTTAAGGTGTTCTTGTTGAGAATGGAGTCTTGCACCTCCACCATGAGACTCTTATGGACTTGTGACCTGACCAGATGTTGCACATTACAACAAGTTTACAACTATTCTCTAACTTGAGTCTATTCCTTAGTGCCAGAGTAGAAATCTAAACCTGGACCAGGTGTTGAAGACACCTGTCGGCCACACTCTGTCTGTGCTCCGACTATCTGTCTCCCTCTCTACATGTGCCACTGTACTGTCAAGACTAATACAAATCCTTTAAAAAAAGATTTTTTTTTTTTTTTTTTAAATAATATGACTCTTGGTCTTCCTTTCCTTTGGCAGTCCTCATAAGAGCCAGTTTCATCATAGCTCTTGATGGTTTCTGTGACAGCACTTGAAGAAACTTTCAAATTCTTGAAATGTTCCGTATTGACTGACCTTAATGTCTTAAAGTAATGTTGGACTGTCGTTTCTCTTTTCTTATTTGAGCTGTTCTTGCCATAATATAGACTTGATATTTTACCAAAGGGCCATCTTCTGTATCCCACCCCTACCTTGTCACAACACAACTGATTGGCTCAATCGTTAGTGGTGCTTTCGCTGAAAAGCATATTTGAAATCGGACACTTTGGTGGGATTAACAACAAGATTAGATTAACAACAAGATTACAACAAGATTACCTTTAAAATGGTATAAGACACATGTATGTCTGAGGGATTTTAATTATGAGATTTCTGTTGTTTGAATTTGGCACCCTGCACTTTCACTGGCTGTTGTCATATCATATCGGGAATGCAGCAATAAGAAGTTAAAGGTCTTGCTCACATCGGCTACCGAGAGTGTTATTCCCAGAGCTGTTTGCTTTTCTAGTTAGAGCCTAATGTTAGGCAGTGTTGGCACTTTGTTCATTGTTGAACTTCTTATGGCTGCCTTCCTGTTAACTTCTTTGATATAGGGGGCAGCATTTTCACTTTTGGATGAATTGCATGCCCATAGTGAACTGCCTCCTACTCTGTCCCAGATACTAATATATGCATATTATTATTACAATTGGATATAAAACACTCTGAAGTTTCTAAAACTGTTTGAATGATGTCTGTGAGTATAACAGAACTCATATGGCTGGCAAAAACCTGAGAAAAAAATCCTACAAGGTAGTGGGAAATCTGAGGTTTGTAGGTTTTCAACTCATCGCCCATCGAATACACAGTGGGATATGGGTCAGTTTGCACTTCCTACGGCTTCCACTAGATGTCAACAGTCTGTAGAACCTTGTTTGATGCTTCTACTGTGAAGTGGGGCAAAAGGAGACAGGAATGAGTAAGGTCTATCATGAGCTGACCATGCTCTGAACATGCGCGTTCACATGAGAGGGAGCTCTGTTCCATCGCACTTCTGAAGACAATGGAATTCTCCGGTTGGAACATTATTGAAGATTTATGTTAAAAACATCCTAAAGATTGATTCAATACATCGTTTGACATGTTTCTACTGACTGTTACGGAACTTTTTTGACATTTCATCTGCTTTTAGTGAACGCGCTTCATGACTTTCTATCCAATAGTGTTTTCTATCCAATAGTAATAAAAATATGCATATAGTAGCAACTGGGACTGAGGAGCAGGCAGTTTACTCTGGGCACCTCTAGGCACCTTTTCATCCAAGCTACTCAATACTGCCCCTGCAGCCATAAGAAGTTTACTAGCTCACTTCAGCTGGCTGGCTAGTTAGCTAACGTTACGTGATGTGTGTACAACACCCGTTGAATATGGCCGGGTGTTGTAAAAATGAATGAATGAAATTGTTGCCAGCAGAGCTGGTTAGGCTGTTTTCATAAGACTTTAAAAATAAAGTCAATGGGGTCTGAATAGTTATACACTGTCATGTTAGCAGCCTTTTATACTGGTGCCTCGTGCTGATGCACTGTATCCCACAGGGCTAGTTTTATAGTTATACACTGTCATGGTTCTATTAGCAGCTGATGCTTTGCTATACAAGACTGGAACATTACGTGAAAGTTGTTATTGTGTTCATGGCTGAGATTGAAATAATGAATTGTGATTTGTTATTTTGTGTAAGGTCAATTATATTTTCTTATTTAGTGAAAATTCAATCAGAGATTAATTTCCTATTTATTTAAAGTTATTTGATATATGAATATTCATTAGTTAAACTTTTGATTATTAAAAGTTGATACATTTAAATCATTCTCCCGGTTGCTTCCCTTTTCCACTGCATTTCAGATTACTATACTATAGTGATTTCTCTAGAAACCTAGGACAAACTGTTTTAAAGGAGGCCTGGGTAAGGCCACAATGTCATCAATATGCTAATTTTGATTATTTCTCGATTATTATTATTTATTTTTCTTTTAGATCCACATTTGTTATATATGTCGACATCCTCCATCAGTTTACTAAGAACATGAAGCAAACTGATTGGATGGCTGTTAGAGCCAGTAAAGGGTGCTTTACAATTTATAGTGGAATTAAAGTTTATTTTTATTTTTAAACAACGCCTCTCTTTCTCACCTAGTTGTTTTGTTCATGTCAATGTTTTAAATGTACTGTATGTCAATTGTAAAGTTTTTTTCTCAAAAAAATGTCTTTGTTATCTGTCAGACCCCCTAGAAGACTAGCTGTTGCCACTTGGCTAATGAGAATCCCAATCAATCCTAAAGGTCTATGAATTTGATAGTAGTTACATTTCTCCAGCCTCATCCCTCAGCTGTTTACAAAAAACAGGTGAAACCTTAAGTTTGTTGGGGTGACCACATCGTTATTGTTGGAATCCCAGATTGCACCTTAAATGAAAGTACAATATGTGTATGATATGAAACAGCTGTTCGCTGAGTAATGAGTCCACAGTCACAAAGGAAGTGTATGTAGGCCGACATGTTTTTAATCAAAGCTCATTTTCACCATGAAAATCATATTTTATGCAACACGGGAAAATGATGTAAGACTTTGGTCTTGTTTATTCAGCAACTTCTTTGCCCTGTAAGGAAGACAGAAAGAAAATAATCGGTGAGTATTAATAATGAACATGCAAAATATATGAATATCTGTACAGTTAGAAATAATGTAATGGATGAAGCATTAAATGCTCAGTGTTAAGCTTTGATTTTCAATTTTGAAGTACCAACTTAGTAAGTACCAATCTATTATTAAGTACCAATCTATTTTTGCCCTACCTGAAATGTGCTTCTTATAGATCTTAAATACATTTTAGTGAGTGTAAAAGGTCAGTATTGACCTCTGAGAAGACTATATCATAGGTGGTGTGGTTGTGGCCATATCTGAACATGAGTCAGGTATAGGTTTAGCAGCAGCTCCGTACCTTTCCAGTGTCGCGGGCCTTGGCTCTGAGCTTGTTGACTTGAGTCTCAGCGATGTCAGCACGCTCCTCAGCCTCCTCCAGCTCATGCTGAACCTTCCTGAACTTAGACATGTGGCTGTTGGCTTGTTCCTCCTGGGTGAGGAAAAGAGAAGGAGAGTGTAAAATCAGCATTCAAAGTTCGAAGCTTCAGGTAGCAAATTAATATAATTATTTCTTGAGGTATTTTAAAGTACTTTTGTTGTTGACAGATTTAGGATAGCAATGTATATAGGGAGATAGATGATCCAGCAGAGAGAATGAGTGGTGAAATGAGGGATCAAACCACTGCCTTCAGGGGTGTTCAGTGTCTTTCATAAGTATTCACACCCCCTTAGATTTCTTCACATTTTATTGGGTTACAAATTCAGATTAAAATTGATTTAAATTTCAGTTTTTTTTTTCAATGATCTATACAAAATACTCTGGAATGTCAATGTGGAACATTTAAAAAGAATTTATGAAAAATAAAACACTAATATATTTGGACTAATTTGTATTCACCCCCCTGAGTCAATACATGTTTTAAACATCTTTGGCAGCAATTACAGCTGTGAATCTTTTTGGGTAAGCTTTCTAAGAGCATTGTACACCTGGGTTGTGCAATTTTTTTAAATCTAAATGTGTTTATTCGCAGAAATGCCTTCTGGAACATGTGAACTTTCATGTACCTTAATAGCAAACTTCTATATGCCATCGGTAAATACAAATAAGTTGTTAAATTACGAACCTAGTTGGTTTAGCCACGGAAAAAGGCAAGGGAACCTTCCCGCTAGCCATGATTGGCTGAGATTATGGATGGGCTGGACATGCTGAGAGATGAGTTCTGATTGGTCTGCCATGTAGCATGCTTCTGTCTATAACATGAGCTGCTCAGTATGTGTAGATAATCCTCGCTACTGTGGCTTTTTTGAAAGATATAACATTAGCCATGGAGAACTGCAAAAAGTGTTGCTACTGCTATCAACAACATTGCTGTCCTTAACCTAGTTGGTTATCTTTAGCTACCTGCAGATTCATACTACAGCATGTCATGCATGGTGGCTAGCTATGACAATCAGTTTGTATTGATAGTAGTATGGGTTGGGATTATGGTCCATTGTTTAGCTAGCTAGCTAGCTACATGTCTAAACAAAAGACTCCACTTCGCCAGAGGATTACATGACCCATCAAAATGAACCATGTGTGTCTCGGCGTGATTACGGCCATCTATTGTATTTCATGAACACGTGTACATGTCAAGGCAATAGTGACCACTTATCTTTTTTATAGCATAGGGGTTATGGCATTTCTTTCATATGACCCATCAATTTAGACAAGTACGTCTGGGTAAGCATCATCTACTAATTATAAAATAATTATAAAATATATTTTATCTGGACACTTTCTATTTTTGATATTGCTATATTGCAAATATGCAAGTAACCATTTCACTGTACCATTTACACCTTATGTAACCTGTGCATGTGACAAATAAACTCTGATTTTATTTGATATTGTCACGTTCCTGACCTGTTTTCTGTTGTTTTGTATGTGTTTAGTTGGTCAGGACGTGAGCTGGGTGGGAATTCTATGTTGTGTGTCTAGTTTGTCTGTTTCTATGTCAGCCTAGTGTGGGTTCTCAATCAGAGACAGATGGTAGTCGTTGTCTCTGATTGAGACTCATATATAGGAGGCTTGTTTTGTGTTGGGATTTTGTGGGTGTTTGTTACCTGTCTCTGTGTTTGTGTTCTGCACCAGATAGGTCTGTATCGGTTTTGCACATTTGTTATTTTGTAGGTTGTTTGTAGTGTTTCTCTTGTGTTTGTATTAAACATGTTTAACACTAGCCGCGCTGCATGTTGGTCCTCTCCTTCACCCCTGGAAGAGAACCTTTACAGATATAGTGTGTGTTTACCAGAGACGGTAATGTGAAGAACAACATGACCAACACCAAAGTCAGATTAGGATATAGGCCAAGGACTAGATAAAGTGTGTTTTTACTACTACTTTCTGCTACTACTTTTACCACTTTTAGTCTTGAAATCTTTGGTTGTTTACTATGAGGCACATTGTGTGATTCAGGGGTGGTCGCACTACCACTAGACCAGTCCCCAGTATAGTACTACCACTAGACCAGCCCCCAGTACAGTACTACCACTAGACCAGTCCGCAGTACAGTACTACCACTAGACCAGCCTTCAGTACAGTACTACCACTAGACCAGCCCCCAGTACACTAGACCAGCCCCCAGTACAGCCAATGAATATTCCTTTAAGTTGGTGACACATAGAGATAGGGGGCGCTCAGTGATGTGCATCATTTCTTCAGCAATAACTTGCACTATCAATTGAGTCATTGTTGACTGATGCGCAGTAGTAAAACTTACTTCAACTTTTAATGTCTACTAGGGAAATAATATGTTTTTGAATGTATGCTTTCAAAGTATTTGACAAAGTATGTGACTCACCGCTTCCTCAGCCTGCCTCTTGTAGGCCTTGACTTTCATCTGCAGCTTATCTACCAGGTCCTGAAGTCTGGCAACGTTCTTCTTATCCTCCTCGGTCTGTGGGACAAGATCAAAGAATCAATGGCCAATAGTTTTATACGAAAACCTGTCCGTGTTAGTGTCAAGTTTGGGAAGAAGGCACTTTCTGACTTCTCTGTTACCTGGTAGGTGAGCTCCTTGACTCTGCGCTCGTACTTGCGGACTGCTTTGATCGCGTCTGCACCTCTTCTCTGCTCAGCCTCCACCTCATTCTCAAGCTCACGCACCTTTGTGGAAGAAATTAACACAGGAATTTGTTTGAGGTGGTGAAATCAGACGTAACAAATCTTTGTAAAAATAGAGGTATATTATTCTACTCAGTCAAGGAGGCACAATTGTTTTCTGCACCTATCTACTTTACCAATTGTAATTGAAGGGATCTGTAATGATAACAACAGCTTTTCATTATCTAGGTGGGTTATTGAGAGAAAGTCATTACACAATGCTCCTGTGTATTTGCATGATTAAATACATTTCCAGCAGTTAGTCTTTCAATCCACCTTAATCCACCCTGCTGTTAACTCACCCTGGACTCCAGTTTCTGGAGCTGCTTCTTGCCTCCCTTCATGGCCAGGTTCTCAGCCTCATCCAGGCGGTGCTGCAGGTCCTTGACTGTGACCTCCAGGTTCTTCTTCATCCTCTCCAGGTGAGAGCTGGTGTCCTGCTCCTTCTTCAGCTCCTCAGCCATCATGGCCGCCTGGAATCGTAGTTTGTTTCATTAATGTCCCTCTGATGACTTTGTTGTGGTAAACCATCCCAGCTACCATTGGCCCATGGATACAAATGAAGTGAATGTAATTGAATAGATCATAAGGACTCACGTCAGTGATGGCCTTCTTGGCCTTCTCCTCTGCATTCCTGGCCTCCTGGACGATGTCTTCGACCTCTCCCTGCACCTGCACCAGGTCAGACTCCAGCTTCTTCTTAGTATTCAGAAGGCTGGTGTTCTGAAGGAGTTAAAACAATTTTTTTGACTATCAAGAGAACTTTCAGGTCACAAGGCAGAAATGGTATCCCTGGTTGAGTTTCATTCAAAATGGATTTTGACCCATACCTGGGAGTGCAGCAGTCCAACACGCTCGCTGGCGTCTACCAGCTCAGTCTCAGCCACTTTGCGGCCTCTCTCCGCCTGCTCTAGAGCAACTCTCAGCTCCTCGATTTCAGCCGCCATCAGACCGTTCCTGCGCTCCACCATGGCTGCCTGCTCCTTCATATCATCTGCGACTCGGACAGCATCATCAAGGTGCAATAGGGCATCCTGGGGTTCACAATGACATGGGTTCATTAGGACTTGTGGAAGTAGAGGTGATTGGGTCATTGATATAAATGCTCCTTGGTAAGAATTTCCCAATATCCTTACATTTTTACAGCATATTAGTAAACGCTATTCAAATTCCTCTGTGCTATTATTTTCTACAGATTCACCAACAAATCTCTCCCCAGTCCCTTTACCTTGAGCTGTCCCTGAACGTTCCTCAGCTGTTTCTGGGCCTCAGCGGCCTGCCTGTTGGAGTGGCTCAGCTGGACCTCCATCTCGTTCAGGTCTCCCTCCATCTTCTTCTTCACCCTCAGGGCATCATTCCTGCTCCTGATTTCAGAGTCCAGGGTGCTCTGCATGGAGTCCATCATCCTCTGGCTGTTCCTCTTGATCTGCTCCATCTCCTCGTCCTTCTCAGCCAGCTTCCTGTCCACCTCACCCTTGATCTGGTTCAGCTCCAGCTGCACTCTCAGAATCTTGGATTCCTCGTGCTCCAGTGTTCCCTGGACAAAGAGAAGCAGTCAGGCGAATTGTGTTCAATACATTTGGATGTGTATAACACAAGGAATTAAATATATATGACTACAATAAACACCAATACAGGGATCGTGGGTCTGTAGCTGGAGTTGGCTAGTGTACCACTTTAGTTGTATTGTTTGTATATTGTATTTTACATTTGTGTGACTGTCCTTCTCTATCAGTGTTTTGTTATTTGTTGTGTTTTGTGTTTTTTGTGGACCCCAGGAAGAGTAGCTGATGCTTCTGCATCCAAATAATACAAATGATCAAATTAACACTGCTTATCCCATCAAACAGCTGTAGTTTGTACCTCAGCCTCCTCCAGAGCTGTCTGGATCTCAGACTTCTCTGTCTCCACGGTCTTCTTGGCCTTCTCCAGCTCATGGATGCTCTTGCCAGTCTCTCCGATCTGCTCAGTCAGGTCACCGATCTCCTCTGCACACACAAACACAGGAGCAGTTTAGACTTGGGAGATTTTCAGTGGGTATTGCCAATGCAACAAAGTTGACATTGAATCATAATAATTAATTCATTAATCAGAATATCATATGATCTTGCAAATCTAACTGCCACGTCTTCAGCAATATTAATGCAGTTTACACAGTTTTAAAAACCTAACAATACATTCACAGACTGTGTGCCCTCTGGCCCCTACTCCACCAGTACCACATATCTACAGTACAACATCCATGTGTACATGTGTGTATAGTGCATATGCTCTCGTGTGTGTGTGTGTGTCTGTGCCTATTTTTGTGTTGCTTCACGGTCCCTGCGGTTCCATAAGGTGTTTTTTTAGTCTGTTTTTTAAATCTAATTTTACTGCTGCATCGGTTACTTGATGTGGAATAGAGTTCCATGTAGTCATAGCTCTATTTAGTACTGTGCGCCTTCCATAGTCTGTTCTGGACTTGGGGACTGTGAAGAGACGTCTTGTGGGGTATGCATGGGTGTCCGAGCTGTGTGTCAGTAGTTCAAACAGACAGCTCGGTGTATTCATGTCAATACCTCTCATAAATACAAGCAGTGATGAAGTCAATCTCTCCTCCACTTTGAGCCAGGAGAGATTGGCATGCATATTATTAATATTAGCTCTCTGTGTGCATCCAAGGGCCAGCAGTTACTGTACTAGCTGACGTGTATAGTTTGAGTTTCCGCAAACATAGATACAGTAGCTTTACTCAAAGCCAGTGGCATGTCGTTAGTAAAGATTGAAAAAAGTAATGGGCCTGGACAGCTGCCTTGGGGAATTCCTAATTCTACCTGGAGTATGTTGGAGAGGCTTCCATTAAAGAACAGCCTATGTGTTCTGTTAGACAGGTACCTCTTTATCCACAATATAGCAGGGGGTATAAAGCCATAACACAAGTTTTGCCAGCAGCAGACAATGATCGATAATGTCAAAAGCTGCACTGAAGTCTAATAAAACAGCCCCCACAATCTTTTCATCATCAATTTCTCTCAGCCAATCATCAGTAATTTGTGTAAGTGCTGTGCTTGGTGAATGTCCTTCTCTATAAGCATGCTGAAAGTTTGTTGTCAATTTGTTTACAATAAAATACCATTGTATTGTCAGCCACAATCTTTTCAAAAAGTTTACTAAGGGTTGGTAACAGGCTGATTGGTTGACTATTTGAGCCAGTTAAGGGGGCTTTACTATTCTTAGGTAGCGGAATGACTTTTGCTTCCCTCCAAGCCTGAGGGCACACACTTTCTAGTAGGCTTAAATTGAATATATGGCAAATAGGAGTGGCAATATTGTCCGCTATTATCCTCGATAATTTTCCATCCAATTTGTCAGACCCCGGTGGCTTGTAATTGTTGATAGAGAACAAAAAAGCATCACCTCTTCCACACTAACTTTACGGAATTGATCATTACAGTGCTTGTCTTTCATAATTTGGTCAGATATACATGGATGTGTAGAGTCAGCATTTGTTGCTGACATGTTATGTCTAAGTTTGCTAATCTTGCTAATGAAAAAAATCATTCAAGTAGAGTTGGCATAAATCTTTGGATTGTTCAAGTCCAAATAATAAAGTAAGTATAATACTTTTTATAAAATGGTGTTGATGATTCCCTCCATTTTCAAAACACTAGTCAAACATGAGCCCAAAAGAAATGCTGTCAAATGCTCACGTTGCAGGTTCTTGTTCTCTCTCTTCAGAGTCTCCAGATGATCCAGAGCCTCCTCGTAGGAGTTCTTCATCTTGAAGAGTTCAGTGCTCATAGAGCGAACCTCCTTCTGAGCTCCTTCCAGCTCAGCCTGACCCTCCTCATACTTCTGCTTCCACTCTGCCAGAACCTGGGAAATCAATGGGATTTTCATTACGTCTTGATGAAGAGTTTTGAATCAGAAAAATGCTACAATTATGCTACAATAGATCATGTAGCAGACAGAAAATGTCACTCTAGGTTGAGGATAATTCATTTTCACCTTGTCAAAGTTCCTCTGCTTCTTGTCGAGGTTGGCGGCCATTGCGTTAGCTCTCTCAACGTCAATCATGAGGTCCTCCACCTCTCCTTGCAGCCTCTGCTTGGTCTTCTCCAGGGAGGCACACTTGGAGTTGGTCGCCTCAATGGTCTCCTCAGCGTCCTGCAGACGCTGGGCCAGCTTCTTCCTTTTGGACAACAGAGTGTGTACAAATGTTAAAATACATAGCGAAATAATAATTTCTTAGAGCCCCCTACTGCCCTCACCATCCACACCGAATATTTGAGTTTTTGCTGTTCCGTGCAACTCACTTGGCCTCCTCCAGCTCCTCCGTGCGCTGGATAGCATCAGTTTCATACTTAGTCCTCCACTGAGCCACCTCACTGTTTGCCTTGGACATGCCGCGTTGCAGCTCTGCCTTGGCCTCCTGCTCCTCCTCAAACTGCTCTCTCAGGAGGTCACAGTCATGGCGGGCAGACTGGACACTGTGGGCCAGTGCATTTTTAGCCTGTGAGAGAGAAAAGTGAAAGACAAAGAGAGATAAGAGAGATAGTTAAACAAATTACAGTAAAAGTCTCAGAGGGTGGCGTAGTCACTGTCTATATGAAGATCTAAACTCTGGAGTCCGTTTTGAGTCCCTTACCTTGACCTCCTCCTCAATCTGCCTCTTCAGCTCCTCCACCTGCTGGGTGAAGGCCTGTTTGCCTCTGGTCAGCTGAGACACCAGGGATTCCTTCTCCTCCAGCTGGCGGCCAAACTCACCTGCAGGGACAGAGGGACATCTTGTTAATTGGGTCTCTGTTCTCTAAGATTGAAAATTGATTTTAAGGTATCATAGGGCAATGTTAGGTGTGAAACTGTGGACTATACTATGTGAATACAGCCCCCAATATATGTGTTTTATTGAAGAAATAATTGGATTGTTGTTCATTGTTGATGATGGTACCATTTTCTGTCAGGAGTCTGGCCCTCTGTCCACCGATGTCGTTGATCTGGCGAACATTCTCCTCATTCTTAGTCTTGAGCTCACTCAGCTGGTCCTCAAGAGTACGGCACATCTTCTCCAGATTGCCCTGTTAGTGAAACATGTTCCATCAGTACTTTATATATGAGACTCCTGTCAACTTCAGTTCACTTGAATGGTAATGTAGTTGACCCTCCTCAACACTGCTTGATCAAAACATCACTACTCACCTTAGACTTGGCGATGGCCTCCATGTTGCTGGAGAGGTCATCAATCTCCATCTTGTACTCACTCTTCTCCTTCTCCAGCTTCTGCTTGACGCGCTGCAGGTTGTCGATCTGCTCCCCGAGCTCAGCCACACTGTCGGCCTGCTTCTTGCGCAGAGCGGCGGCTGTGGACTCATGCTGCAGGGTGGACTCTTCAAGATCACGACGCAGCTTCTGGAACTCAGCCTCGCGCTTCTTGTTCATCTCAATCTGAGCAGAAGTGGCGCCTCCGGCCTCCTCCAGCCTCTCGCTGATCTCCTCAAGTTCCCTGGAGAGATCGGCCCTCTGCTTCTCAACCTTGGCCCTGGCAGCACGCTCAGCTTCAATTTCCTCCTCCAGCTCCTCAATACGTGCCTAGAACAGTGGGCAGGAGCACGGTTGATGAATACTACAATACATAAAACAATAATAGTATACATTTTTGAAACAACTGAACCAAATAAATAATAAACAAATTAATAAGAATTTGTATATTTTTCATAAATGTTAAATTAAAATATTTTTAAATGTGTTCATACAAAGCCAGTTACACAAATATATTAAGTAGATAGTGTCCCATGCGGGAACCAAAACTACAACGGTAAGAAACCACATCTTGCAACCTTCAAGCCACCAGGAGAAATGTGTGCTACCAGAATATTTGGGGGGGAAATGTTTCAGGTATGTGCTTTCCTGCACTGGAGCTGAGGTCCTGTACTGTACCTGGAGTTCCTTGATCTTCTTCTGTAGCTGAGCTCCCAGAGACTGCTCATCCTCAATCTTACTGTGGAGCTGGGATGTCTCAAACTCCTTCCTAAGAAACACAAACACGTCAATTTTCTAAGACGTTTTGGGTTCAATAGTGTGAAGAGAGAGTATTGTACGAATCACATGTAAATGTTAATTCATAATTACAAGAATTAAACAAGAACAACCGTTCTTTTGCTCAATATTGCAGGTAAATCTGTAGTAATTTGTTTTTGCTTACTTCTTGATTTTCTCATCAGACTGCTGCTTGTCATTCTCCAGGTCCATTAAGGACTCCTGGGCCAGTTTCAGATCTCCCTCCAGCTTTCTCTTTGCTCTCTCAAGGTCCATACGGACCTTCTTCTCTTGCTCCAGAGAACCCTCAAGCTACAACATAAAAATAGACATGTATTGTTCAAATCTAAACAACAGAAGATAATAACATCTTACATACTATCACGGCCAAAATGTCAAACTCCACTCACGTCGTCCACTTGCTGTTCCAGCTTGGTCTTGGCCTTGGTCAGAGTGTTGACTTTGTCCTCCTCTGACTGCAGGTCGTCCAGTGTCTGCTGGTGGGCCTCTTGGAGGGCTTTCTTCTCCTTGGTCAGCTTGACAACGCTCTCATCCAAAGACGCCATCTCTTCTGTCAGGTTTTTAACCTGAAAACGACCACAACAAAATGTGTCTTTGTTCACTTCACCATAAAGGGGAGATTTAGTTTCATATGTTTTGCATTCATTTAATTCAGATTAGAAATGTGTCAACAAGTACTGTTCTATAGATTCAACACTAGGTGGCAGTGTACTCCATGCCAGTGTACTGAATGGAAGTTATAAACGAGGGGCAGCTGAACATACAATGAATGTGGGGAGTACCACTATTCCACTATTTTGTGTCTTCATTTTTCCGCCACCCACAATACATCTGGAATTCCATTTCTGTTGAGCTATGTTTTGAGTTGATGATAGTTTGGGTTATACTGTCTATTGTAAGACACAAGACCTTGTTTTCAGTGGCATGCTTCTCCTTCTCCACTTTGGCCAGGGTGAGCTCCAGGTCATCAATGTCCTTCTTCAGCTCAGAGCACTCATCCTCCAGCTTCCTCTTCTTGGCAGTCAACTCAGCATTCATCTCCTCCTCATCCTCTAGCCTCTCAGCCGTCTCTTTGAGTTTGGCCTCCAGCTGGATCTTGCTCTTGATGAGCCCCTCACACCTTTCCTCAGAATCGTTCAGACTCTCTGATTCCTGATTTCAGAACAGGAGAAAAATTTGAGGACTCATGTTGTTTATCAAAATATAGACTTGGTTTAGTCATAGAGGTCAGAGCAAATCAACATTCATGAAATATATATTTAACATGGGCAATAAAAAAATGGTGCTCGTTTGTGTATTCATGTGTATGAAAATATGATCTTATGAGGATCATTTCTCTCTCACAGATGCAACTTGGAGTGACAGGTCGTTCTTCTCTTGCAGAATGGACACCATCTTCTCCTCCAACTCCTTCTTCTTGGCAAGAGCCTTGGCCAGGTCTGTCTTCATCTTGTCGAAGTTCTCCTTCATGTTGGCCAGCTCCTTCTCAGTCTCAGCGCTCTTCAGCAGGGGCTTGATCTTGAAGTACACCTTCATCCATGGCCAGGTTTTCACATTCATGAATGAACGGATGTTGTACTGGATGGTGAAGATGGCATCTCTGGTCAACAGAAAGGATAGAGTGGCATGGTGAGTGACAAGGCCCAGTGCAGTCAAAAACATGATTGTCCTGTGTTTTATATATATTTCCACACTATGAGTTTGAATAATACTGTGAAATTGTGAAGAATATGATAATGCCCTTTCAAGTGTAAGCTTTGTTTGAAAAGATTGCCTGAAATTGGTGGGATGTAAACTAGTTTATAGACCAATAAGAAAGAGCTTTCCAAACCCCTCTGCCAATAACAGATCGTTTTCAATTTTCACCTCCCCACTAAGACCACTCCCAGACAGTCAAAGATAAATTCTTGCTTGAGAAATTGCTCTTTGCTAAGAAGCTTTTTTTTTTTTTTTTCAATTAAAATCTTCGTACGGTCCTTAATTGTTACCCATAAATGACATGATATTGAGACAGAAACGGTTGCTTTGGACCTTTGAAGCTACATTCAGGGATACAAGGACTTACAGCTTAGCTCATGAGACATTTTATATTCTTTAAGAATTAATGAGTAAATCCTTTTATTTATTTATTTATTGTCCTATCACGACTAAACAGTCCCCAACCCTATATCCTAGACACCCAACTGAGCGACCCACACACTAAGGAGAAGTCCTTATCTGTTTTATAGGCCTACTGCAAGTAACCTACCCATAGCTGAGACAGAAAGATAAACTTGGTCAGAGACAGACAAAAGCAGCACTGCCCCATCAGGAGTCTGAGCCTGCCTGGCAGGGTTGGTCCAACAAAGCCAAAGCCCCCGGGTAGGTGAGCATAATATACAAGGAATTTTCTCAAAGCTGCTAATGAGAACCTTGACGACCTCGTACCTAGCCGATGGGAATTCCGGTGGAGAACCCCACCTAGGTAGTGGCAGTGCTGGCAACATTAGCAGCAGTAACCCATGGGGAAGGGATCACTCTCGGACAATCAGAGAAGGGGCATAATAATCGAATGGTCTGACTGCATCGAGGTGCTTGGTTAAATGGTCACAGCAGGGGACCTGTGTGTGTGTGTGTTTTGGGGGATAGGGGTGTATCCGAGCTCCATCAGACATTATTTAATCAAATCTCCCCATTCTTGCCCAATTTGGAATGCTTTCTCAAACCGCTACTACAGTATATGCTCTCAACCAAATTCACTTCTCAGAAAGTATTAAATTGTCAAGAGGAGGAAAACAAGGTTGTCCATAATCGGCATATTTATTATGGCCATGAAAATATTAGCTATTAAAATCAGATCGAACAAAAATCCAGGGCTAAAAAGGTGTCATTGTACGCTGATGATTCGTGTTTTCTTTTAATACAACAATTTGGATGAGGATACATCATTTTTCTAACCTCTCTGGGTATTGGATCTACACATTAACGTGTAGTTTACCAATAAAAAGGTCAGACGTTGAAGTGGACATACTAGGTATTTATATCATGTAAGAAATAAATTATCTCACTACAACACATTTGAATAGAAATTAGATACTATTTTGCTACTATGGAAAGGACAACACCTCTTTTTTTGTGGAAAAATCACCCTGATTAACTCTTTAGTCATATCCCAACTTACCTATTTGTGTATGGCCCTGCCTACAACTTGTTTTTAAAAATTATATGAGCAAAAAATGTTCAATTGTATTTGGAAAGACAAGCCAGACAAAATTAAACGAGCATATTTATATAATAAATATGAATTCAGAGGGCTGAAATTATTAAATATTAAAGCATTAGAGCATTGTTTTTGGTCGCAGGTTCAGGAGTGGCTGAAAATGTGCAACATTTACTTGGAGCTAACTCTGCAAATAGCACTGCTGGGAGATTTAAAAAAGTCATAGTCAATCGATCAATAATAAAATAATACAATCTGTAGAAACTATGAGAAGAGAAAGGTTCAGGACTATGTGAAACTTCACACCACAGTTGAAAAATATATGGCTAACAGAAATCCAATGAGAGGAGGGATGCTAGGGTTAGAAAAGAATAAAGAAGCTAAATATATATATATGTTTAAATATATATTATATATGGGGGATTGGAAATGATGTAGACAATTACACTAATGGAAGCCACAATCTGCAATATTAAAGCTGATCTACCCCCCCCCCCCCCCCCCCCCCCCAAAAAATACAAAATAATGAATGGGTAAATATCACCAATATAAATGACAACTGAACAGCTTTGCCAAATCCCAAACTGCAGCACTAATAGAGCATTATAGACCTACTTTCTCTTTCTGATCAACTCACAGCATATACATTATGTGATCATAATGCATTACATACAGCAGGTCCACAGAAAGCTTTGCCAAGATGTCTACTCTTCCTCACCTCCTCTCCATCATCTTGGTGAACTCTTTTCTCATGAGGAATCCACGGCTGAGAGCCTGGACCATGCCGATCAGAACAGCCAGCTTCTCATCTCTCATCTCCTCCAAGACACCCAGCAGACCGGCTTTGAAGAACACCTGAGACACAGGTAAACATGGCCGTTGGAACCACAGTCAGATGGTGACAGATAGAAAGGGTTGGATCAAAACAGGGGAACAACACCTCTAGATTCATTTGAACATAAACATTGCAATGCTAACAAACAAACCATAGGATAGCTTGTTTAAAAGTTGTAAGTTCTTGCAGAGTTGTAGATGAATAATGTACACAGATACAGATAACTGAAGCTATACCACTCTAACTCAATGCACATGATAATGAGTTGAGTTTCTATACTTGTATGAATTTGAAGAAAAAAATGGTACAATGTTTTTCCATCTTTTGAAGAAAGAAAAAAAGGATGGTTAACCAACTGGTGAGATGTTTTTGTTATATACCTGACATTGACACACCGGTGCGTCAAACGACTCTAGGAGTTTAAATTATCATTGAAGTTAGTTTTTGTTGTCAGCTTTTGCTGGGGGTATTTGACTGACCTTGGTGTGTCCAAACTTGTAATCATCGTGATTTATATCAATGGACCCAAGCAGCTTCTCAGAAGCCTTCTTGTTGTCCATGAACTGGCCCTCGGGGATGACACTGGCATTCAGTACTTTGTACCTGAATGAGGAGACAGTTTTAACATATGTCAAGTTGTAATAGGTTGGTTATATTACATAAACGCTAAGCCTATTCTGATGCTGGGAAAACCCTTGGAGCAGATCTTTCTGTGGTTGTGTGTGTGTTGTAAGTTGTGTGTGTTGTGTGTGTAGGTTGTGTGTGTGTGTGTTGTGTGTGTACCTCTGCTTGAAGTCAGCATAGATGATTCTGCTGGGGAAGCCCTTCCTGCAGATCCTGATCCCCTCCAGAACACCATTACACCTGAGCTGGTGGATAACCAGGAAGTTCTGCATCAAACCTGGAAAAACAAACCAAGTCTCTTTAATACTTATTAACAGACTAAAGGATTGGGCTTGTTAAGGTTACTCATACTGTATAGATAAGATGTAATATTCAAGTCAATATTTCTTGTACCTGGAGTCTTTGACTCGTTGGGGATCAGGCAGCGTACAAAGTGAGGATGAGTGCTCCTCAAATTGGTCATCAGCTTTTGTAAGTTCTCCTGGAAGAGGATTACAAACCATGTTCTCAGAAATCATTTATGATAATCAATGCACCTTTTGGAGGACTGAATATAGACATTTCAATATCTCACCCTGAACTGGGAGGACACAGTCTGCATGGAACCACCCTTCTTCTTGCCTCCTTTCTTGGTTGTATCTGTTCAAATGTGGATAAGTTAAAGATCATTAGAAATGAGATAATCAAATGCAAATACTGCCAATGAGACTGTGTAAAATAACACCTCTTGACTTTAAAAACAATACGGTTCTGAGTTGTAACAAGTGCATTTGTTGTGATGCTAGTCTTACCCTCAGGTGGTGCAGCAGGGTACAGGGTAGCCATCAGTTTGACTGAGGACTTCCCGTACATCAGAAGAACTGATTCGTTCAGGGGGTCCTTGTTCTTCTCCAGCCAGCCAGTGATGTTGTAGTCCACAACACCGGCATAGTGCACCAGGGAGAAGTGGGCCTCTGCCTTGCCTTTGGCTGGCTTGGGCTTCTCATATGCCTTGGTTTTGCCAAGATGCTGGTCGTTCAGCTTGTTCTTGAAGGTAGTGTCTGAAGCCTTGGGGAACATGCACTCCTCTTCAAGGATGGAGAAGATGCCCAATGGCTTTACAAAAAGAGATGGATATCAAATGAGTGATTTTACATTTAGGATCACATGTATTCCTTTAGCAAACATCATTTTATAGGATTACATTCATTTAGGGGGACATCATAGGAAACATATTGAGTTCTCAACAGTCAGATATGTTGTACCATTATGATAATATCTATCAATGCGCTCCCTATGAGCTTTGCTGTTGTGGTCCAGTATAATCCTTACAGACAACTGACCTTCTCAATAAGCTCAATGCAGGCAGCCAAGTCCATGCCGAAGTCAATGAAGGCCCAGACGATTCCCTCCTTCTTGTACTCCTCTTGTTCCAGGACGAACATGGTGTGGTTGAAAAACTGTTGCAGTTTCTCATTGGTGAAGTTGATGCACAGCTGCTCCATGCTGTTGTACTGTTGATGGAATTTCAGAAGGGATCATTTCATCAGACTGTAATCCCTCTCAATCACAACTAATTGTCTTGTTCTGGTCTCAGACTCACATCAAAGATCTCAAACCCGGCAATATCGAGCACACCGATATAGAACTGCCTTGGATTCTTGGTGTCCAACATCTCGTTGATACGGATGACCATCCACAAGAACATCCTCTCGTAGATGGACTTGGCCAAAGCCATGACTGCATTATAAACCTGCAAAGATAATACCTCAAATTAATACATGAGGTACTGACCATGTCCAGTGATAAGGTTGGGAAAAACAACAGAAGTATTTTTAAAAAGCAATGCAATTGTCCCCAAAATAATTCAGATAGTAAGAAAATGTTTGATGCTGTGTTTAACCGCCTTACCTGAGGCACAGTCTGTCCCTTGGTCACGTACTCGTTACCGACCTTCACTCTGGGGTAGCACAGACACTTCAACAACTCAGCTGAGTTCAGGCCCAGCAGGTAGCCGATTTTATCAGCCACTGGAGAGAAAACAAACAACAGATTTCTTGTTTCTGATGTCACACTGACAATATTGTTTGGTCAACTCTTTTGATTTTAACCCACGTATATTATTCAAAATAATTTCTGGGGTTTTGAGTTTGTATCTCCTGCCTGACTTTCATGTGGCACTGTCTGTCTTACGTGCTTGGGACTGGGAAAGGGACTAATGCTTTCCATATTTTATATCTATGAGTGGGACTCACCCTCTGTGCCGTCTGGCTCGGCCTGCTCCTCACGCTGCTTCTGCTTGAATTTCAAGTTGCCATGGTGCATTACAGCTCCTGTCAGCTTGTAGATGGCCATTTTCTCATCGTTAGAGAATCCCAGGATTGTAATGGCATCCTGGCATTAAAGAGGAAGTACAACAGTGAAGAACTGAACGGTAGTTTACTCAGTTACAGTTCTGTGTTCAGTCCAGAACAAATGGGATGGTTAGAATTAACTGGCTTCTCTGTTCCACATGATTGCTCTTGGCCAACACACTAGTATATGACAGCACAACAAGAGTTTTACACAGTTCCACAGGGCGCTTAGAGGCAGTCTCTTGTGGAAGTCTTACAGGTATGTGCCTCAAGGTGAAGTGTGAAGGCATGACGAGTGGCCTTGAAGCACATGCCTAACTAACACAAGGTGCCCAGCTGCTATCAAGCAGGATTTGGACTGTGCATTCAGTGTGTATTGTGGTCCTACCCATTCCATATCTAGAGTTTGGTTCACACTTTGTATCACTCACATCGGTGGCATCCAGCTCGACCTTGTCGTCGATGCTGGCCACACTGATCTGACCCTGGCTGATCATGGGGAAGTCGTAAGGGTTGGTGGTGATGAGCGTCATTTCTGTGGACAACAGAGAATGGCTTGTCAGTTAAATATCTTAGAATTCTGCTGTCCTACCTTTACAGTATCTCTCCCTCCTTTACTCAATAGATGGACTCAAGGATACATGCAGTATATAATACATAGCATCAAAAGGGGGGGACTGAGGCTCCTGGACTAGTGCATCACAGTGCATTACTTGATCTTTCCCATGAAAGACCTTGAAAGACCTGACCCATGTTTAGATGCCTTGTTACCTTGGATGTACTCATTGTAATAATATTACCAGTGTTGACTAGGAAACATTTGAATAAGTTCCACAGATGGAGGTGTGAATAATTTCACCTAAACCTTTACTTTGCCTTACCAACTAGCTCAGGTTTGTGGTTGGTCATCATCTGGTAGAAGATATGGTAGCCTCGCTCAGCGGGCAGCTGGAAGGCCACTCTGGACTTCTCTAGCAGGTCTGAGAGAGAGCGAGTGAGAAAGAGAGAGAGAGATATGGCGAGAGAGAGAGAGAGGGAGAGAGAGAGATTACATTATGTGTGATGATATGATCTCCCCAAAATGTTGTGCGTGAATTTAAAAAGATTCTCCGGTACTTTTGTATACGTCATAGCCAGTAGTTCTGAAAGTAGTGCTCATGGGTCAAAAGTGGTCCCTGACAATTACGTACTACCTCACATAGGTGCAGATATGAGGCACCATGTCATTGCTCTATCTTTTGCTCTGCTGTGAGTGCAACTTGCTAGCTGTCACTCAAATGGTGAAGGGCTGAAGCTCTTTGGCTGAAACTTGAAACACTAAGGGGGCTGGCCCACACAACTTCCAGAAAACATTTCATGGCTAATTAAGGTAAGAGAGATTGTGCATGTATGAACTACATATTGACACCTCTAGCCCAAAGCGGGAGGTTGATACTTGCTAGTCTTCAAAGTGCCACAGCATGTCTTTAAGGAAAGCATTGAGAAACACGGAAAACCAACTCACAGGTCTCAATATCAGCTTTAGCCAGTTTACCACCTTGGAAGTGAATCCTGATGAATTTACCCTGTAGTAGAGCATGGGGGATAGAAATAGGTCAACTAAATACATCTAGCATTTTACTTTGATAAACCAGTTTGTTGGAAAGCTGATGATACAACTATAGTGAACTACTGACATTTTCCCACCCAATATAAGGTAACTTCCACAGTAAATTCTTCATACTTACGAAGCGAGACGAGTTGTCGTTCCTCACTGTCTTGGCATTACCGTAAGACTCCAGCAGAGGGTTAGCTGCAATGATCTGATCCTCAAGGGACCCCTGATTGAGACAAACATAAGTTGCTCAGAAACTAGCAAACACTTCTCTTAAAACAGTATTCACCGCTTGAAAAACAAAGTTTACACAGCACACCAAACTGAAATATGTTATAAAAGCACAACCAACCTGCATTTTGGTGGGGTCTACTTCCTTCTTGACACCAGAAACTGCAATGGTGGCGAAGTACTGGATGACACGCTTGGTGTTGACAGTCTTTCCTGCACCGGATTCTCCGCTGGTTTATATGACAGATGGGTTTAAGTGTCAGATTGTTTTTTGCTAATCTGCATTGACAAATACACTGTTCACCTGTTTTCTAACAAGAGTAAATTATTAACTAAATATTTCCACTCATTGGCTCATTATAACGCACAACCTAATCCGTTCATAATGTAATGCAAGTGTCGCTTCAAGTGATGTAGGACCTGATGTCAGTAAGGCTGGTTTTCACGGAGGCGTTAAGACCCTTCCTCCTCCTGGATACTGAACAAAAATATAAACGCACCATGGAACAATTTCAATGGTTTTACTGAGTTACAGTTCATGTAAGAAATCAGTAAATTTAAATAGATGAATTAGACCTATTCTATATCCTAATCTATGGATTTCACATGACTGGGCAGGGGCGCAGCCATGGGTGGGCCTTGGAGGGCATAGGCCCAAACACTTGGGAGGCAGGCCCACCCACTGGGGAGCCAGGCCAAGCCAATCAAATTGAGTTTTTCCCTACAAAATGACTTTTTAACAGACAGAAATACTCCTTAGTTTCCTCAGCTGGTCTCAGAAGATCCTGCTAGTGAAGAAGCCGGATGTGGCGGTCCTGGGCTGACGTGGTTACACGTGGTCTGCGCTTGTGAAACCGGTTGGACATACTGCCAAATTCTCTAAATCGATGTTGGAGACTTATGGTAGAGAAATGAACATTAAATTATCTGGCAACAGCTCTGATGGACATTCCTGCAGTCAAAATGCCAATTGCAGGTTCCCTCAAAACATCTGTGGCAATGTGACAAAACTGGTGTGTGACAAAACTGCACATTTTTATTGTCCCCAGCGCAAGGTGCACCTGTGTAATGATAATATTGTTTAATCAGCTTCTTAATATGCCAATTTGGTCCCATTCTTAATATTAGACCAACACTTTACATGTTGCATTTATATTTTTGTTCAGAATATTTTCATCACACCCAAGTCACACGACATACCAGAATAGAAACACTTTCTCAAGTGAAATGATAGAAAACAACTTACGTAATCAGGACGGACTGGTTCTCCTTATCTGGAACCAAAAAACATGCTGCTTATTATAATCAATCAACATTAGGAGTACATCATTGTATTCATAAGCATCATCATGAATATCGTTTTGGAATAATTTCCATTCAAGGATAGTGAAACGAGAGATTCCCAGCAGACTGTTCTAACTTAGACTAGAAGACAGTAGATTCCATCCATTTCCCCATGAGAGCTCGTACCAATCATCATGAACTGGAAGGCGTTGTCAGAGACGGAGAAGATATGGGGTGGAGCCTCCATCCTCTTCTTCCCTCTGTAGGCGTTGACAACGACTTCGTCGTACACGGGGAGCCACTTGTAGGGGTTCACCGTGGCACAGAAGAGCCCAGAGTAGGTCTGGATGAAAGGGATCCAATTAGGCGATTAGCAAAGTCAGATTGACTTTTACCTGGATTTATGTGAGGATGTGGGTGTACTATGGTATACTAATGTGGGTCTACTGTATTGGTATGTTTTGGTTTCTACTGTTCATTTATGTGTAGTACTGTTTGTGTGTATTTATTAGGTTAATTTACAGTGTGTATGTTTATGCAGGTTTCTTACATAGATCATCCATGCTGCATAACGCTCTTTGAGGTTATACAACACAGAGGCTTCATTCAGGTAGGTCATCATGGCCATGTCCTCAATCTTGTCGTACTTCGGGGGGTTCATCTGGTAGATGTCTGCTTCTTTGAACTCTTTATCCTGAAACAGTCAGAAATATAGATTACACACGGATCAAACTGGACATGACTCAATGCTTTTTGCTGATTAAAATACCCACATTTAATCAAACTACTTTGTTATAACCTACTGACAAATACATGTGATTCTTGACTTGTCATTATCAATAATTTCATGCCAATTTTAAATAGCCGCAATACAAGTGTTTTGTTTGAGGGTTATATTCTGCTTAAAAAAGAACAAAGAAATGCTTCTTAATCTATTTTTGTTACTATTTTCATATTGGCTTTTGGAATGTTTTTGATAATTTTTTTACTTCAATACTTTTCAGATAAGACTTACCATTGTAGTGCCGTCAGCATTTGTGACTTTGACAGTACACTTCCCCTCTGTCCTGCCAGTGATCAAACCCTTAAGGTACAGCTCCTTGACGTCTGTCACATAGCAGGCGTTCTTTGAATCAAAGGGTGCGGCTTGTGCCTCAATCCTCTCCCTCTCGGGTTTACGAAGGTACAAGGCAGCCTTGCCGTAGATTTTCATCTCCGCGTCCGTACTCATGTTGACGGCTCACTAGGAAAGAGATGAAACAAAAAACAGGATTGACTCTGTGGTGCTTCCTCCACAGTCAAGAGAGTGAGCGATACTATATCTCACACAGAATATTTTCATCACTTTTTATGTGAAGACAAACCATGTCTCACCTTCTTTTTTCCCTCCTACAGATGTATTTGTACGTCTTGGAGGACCCTGTGAAACATTAGGGTGTTGTGAATACGCACAAGTCTAAAGCCTTGTAATTTAGCCCCTGAAGGGTAAGAAACATTTTGAACGGCATCAGTCAACTCCATCATTATAGTCCTATTCAACTACAAGTAAAACCATACACTTTCATTTACCTAGTTTCAATTCACTTTACATTCTCTCAAGGATTCTAATAAATAGCCCTGAAAACCCAGTTACATTCTAGACCACCCCCTCAATTTACAAAAAGAGTGCAGAAATACCACATTTGACTGTGAATGAAAGTTATACTTTACAATTTAAGTAAAACACATGTAAACTAAAACAATTTAAATCAATGCCACTTGATTGCATATTGTAAAATCTTACAAAAGACATGTAAAGAAAAAATTGCAGAATTCAAACAATGCAGTTAGCTACTGCCTTAGATGCAAAAGTGAAAATATGAGACTGTATGTACACACTAAGGAAGTGGAGAGAGTCTTACCACAGAGGAAGAAGGTATCTATCTGACTTATGAATGCTGGGGCCTCAGCCTCCTTATATCTGGTTGGAAGTGCCAACCAAGCAAAAGTTAATTATGGACCACTCTGGTAAAGGAAATGGATTGGATGTGAGACCTCCGTGTGTCTGTGTCTCTCTAGTCCCACCCACTTCGAGGAGCACCACACTCCTTATTCTTTTACCAGTGATTGTTCTAGACTATTCTGAGACCTTAAGGAGGATCAGGTTGCCTACTGCAGGAATGTCTACAACTGACATGTCCATCTAACTTGCTACTAGAGTAGAGCTCTGTGGCTGACCTTGAGCTGCTGTACATACTAAACATGTACACACTGTAATTTACATAAATACAACACAATGCTTTAGTTTAGAACTTGACCTACTGCTTCCATGTAAATCTCAGACTGAGAAAAATGTGATCTCCCGCTATCTGCAAGTTTGGCCAATGGCATAACACCTTATTGACATGTAAATTCATCCAACCAATCTGAATACATAAACGTTAGAATACATACTTGTCTTTAATATAATATAATATTACATTTCACAGAATTTACGTAAATGAGACATGTCATAACTAATAATTATGCCAATGTCAAACGTTTTATTCATCAAATTGATTCCAATATTACTTTCAAATGCCCCTCAAATACTGTAATGGAGTGTGTCCATGTTGCCCCCACAACCACAGTCATAATTCTTTATATAAAATATAATCTGACCTTATTTAGTTGAATATCAGTAATTAATTAATCCTTATCAACAACTATATAATATATATTTTGAACCTCTCCTCACCTCATGCTGACGGAGTTGGCCGTTACCTCTTTTGCTTAGTTTGATTTATGACCCTGGTGAAACCATATTAAATAAATATTTGAAATCTAGAACAGGCCCATTTAGGCTTTTATATAGCTTATAACACTGTAAACTCCAGTGTGTAGTTATTCATCTACATTATGAATGAGATGAAGATGCCGCAGGCGCTTAAAACAGTCCAGTAGGATTCTTGCGACTTAAGGTTAGAATTCCTATGGCCCATAACACTGGTACACTATTTCATGACTCTTATCCACTCATATGGCTGAGAGAGGTATAATATAGCTGCCTCAAACTTTTATGACACTCTGAAGTAAATCGCTTAGCAGCTGAGCTGGCTTCAATAAAACTGATATGAAATGAATAGGGGTAGCACTTAATACCAACATTTGTAATAAAGAATGTATCATGTATTATTCAATTGTTTATTCATCATTTATTAATCATTACTCACACATGTTAGTAAGCTAGTTATTCACACATTTATAAACCAATTTTAATGTATTTAATAATGATTTATAAGATTATTCATAAGATGTTAAATTAAGGCATGTCATGCCCTGACCTTAGAGAGCCTTTTTTATGCCTCTTTTTGGTTTGGTCAGGGTGTGATTTGGGTGGGCATTCTATGTCCTTTATTTCTATGATTTGTGTTTCTATGTTTTGGCCGGGTATGGTTCTCAATCAGGGACAGCTTTCTATCGTTGTCTCTGATTGGGAATCATACTTAGGTAGCCCTTTTTCCCACCTGTGATTGTGAGTAGGTATCTTTGTTAGTGGCACTATAGCCCTCGGAAGCTTCACGGTCGTTTCTTTGTTTTCTTGTTTGGTTGGCGACACTTCTTCCGACGGCCGTCCACTTCTTTCGACGGCCGTGACAAGGCAGCTGTAAACCTGTAAACTTAATCATTAGTTAAGTCTTCTTGCAAGGCCTTATCAAAAGGCTATTTATACTTCATAAATACTTTATAAAAGTAAAAGTTTTGAGTGTAATTTCTCACAAAAAGATGGGCAAGCCATAGGTACAGATTCCAGCTATACATGTGTTTTGAATGTTGCCATAAGTGGTACTAAAACACTTGCTTAAAGGTGTTATGAATGGTTTCACAAAAAGCTTATGAATTTTTTATTTGACCTTTTATTTAACTAGGCAAGTCAGTTAATTAAGAACAAATTCTTATTTTCAATGACAGCCTAGGAACAGTGGGTTAACTGCCTTGTTCAGCGGCAGAACGACAGATTTGTACCTTGTCAGCTCGGGGATTCAATCTTGCAACCTTTCGGTTACTAGTCCAACGCTCTAACCAGTAGGCTACCTGCTGCCCCATGTATAACCCCTTCAAATAAAGTGTTACCAAAAGAACCACTAATCCTGAAACAATTCATTTGTTTCTCCAAATTGGATATTACATTTGAGATGTATCTTTAAGATTTGATGTACTAATGTGATTTGAATTTGTTAAAAGACATTGGTTCCTGGTATCAAATCAACACTTTTTTCAAGTCAATAATTTTACAGCTTTTAATATCTATGGTATATTTTCTGTGAAACATCTGCAATCAATTGTTGTGTAAAAGTTATTTATTTCCAATTGGTTCAGATGAATTAATGTGGCATTCTGTTCAGATGCAGAGTCTCATTCCATCCCCCTACTAGCAAAATGAAGATGTCACAACGTTCTCCCAACTTATTAGCAACAATGTGACAATGTCATGTATTAATAAAGTCACTGTTGGAAACATCATAGGGGGCGCTGCAGGAGACACATGTTGAGTAGGCAAGGCAAACAATCTTTTAATTTCTTAGGCTATGCTATTCTCATCTCTGCAGTCAAGGCGTATTGTTTAAAGCCTTTGAAGTGATTGAGTATCGGCCAACTCTTCCAAACAGCTGCCACAACATATTTTCTAGACACATTTGTGGGTAGAGAGAGTCTTCGTACCATGCAGATTATTAAAATGGAGTTCAAGGTATTTTAATGGGTATGTGTGTAGATATTGTACATGATATTTGACATTTGTCATTGTATCCGCAGGACATTTTTCTCTTAGATCCACAGTTGGGTATAAGCTTTCCTTAGAATCAGTTTAGCAAGTCCTCAACTTAACCATTACGGGGGAAATTACAAAACAGATCTTAGATCAATGTAAAAGTTGTGCTGTAGATGAATGCAGTGGACCAAGCCCGGGCCTGGAGAGCTGCTGGCAGTGAGCACAGGCTTTTTTCACTGACACACCTGATTGGTTCGAATCAATACTATGAGGAGTTGATTCGCTGAATCAGCTGTGATAGAGATGACACACCTGATTGGTTCGAATCAATACTATGAGGAGTTGATTTGCTGAATCAGCTGTGATAGAGATGACACACCTGATTGGTTTGAATCAAGACTATAAGCTGTTGATTCGCTGAATCAGCTGTGATAGAGCTGACACACCTGATTGGTTTGAATCAAGACTATGAGGAGTTGATTCGCTGAATCAGCTGTGACAGAGCTGCTGTGGAACAAAAGTCTGTACACCTTGCTGCCGTCCAGAACCGTTGCAGAACCCTGATGGTAACATCATAAGGACATCAATGATATCACAGAGTGGCAAACCCTGATGCTATTGTTAACAGCCAGCTGTCCAGAACCGTTGCAAAGCGCTGATGGTAACATCACAATGACATCAAGTATATCACAGAGTGGCAAGTAGCTTATAGTGTTTGACTAATAATAGAAAGTTTGCTAGTTCTAATCCCTGAGCTGACAAGGGTTTCTCAGGGGTTAGTTAGGAAGAAAAAAATTAACATTTCTAATTCACAAATGTAAATCACCCATCACAATATACATGTTTAAATCAGACCAACTCCTTGAAGTTTGCAGTTGTCTAAAAATACAGTAATATACTCACATTTTTACCCTTAAGCGTGTGTACATTACTGTATTTTTACCTGAGATATTGTTTTTCTACAGGAAAATTACAAATAAATAGCTGGAGTGACTCTTTAAGGGTGTTGTATCTCACAAAGTCGTGTTATTGTGACAGGCATGAGTTGCCTGCGAGTCCTCAGCCATTGGCTTACAACAGCGGGTTTTTTTTGTAACGTGATTTAATCCATTACAATGTCCCCCCGGTAAAGGTCTAAATTGGGATGTATAATGTCACATGCAGTGGCAGGGATCCACATAACAGTCCTGGTATCCTTTTGAAAGACTTGGAGTGGCCAGAGCAAAGGGCTCAGGGCTCAGAACTTATTTTCCATGCAGGCCACATATCTCAGTGGTAATACAGTAGCCAATGTCAGCCAAAGTGAGGATAGGGTTGACTAAAATGGTCCAAAAAAATGGTGCTGTCCTACACCGGATTCCTCCTGTGTTCCACAGGCTAGGTTGTCTGAGCTTTACTTTTACAACAAGTCTATGAAAGGATGACATGTCTAATTAAAAAAATATTGTTTAAAAGTATAAAGAAATGAATCGAAATGTAAGTTATTGTGTCTTTTAGAAAAGATTTACATCCCCATAACCACCCAATCGAACAGCTCTGTTAAACCTTTGGGGAAACAAACCGTGTTTGTAGAGCAAAGCAGGATTATTTACCAGCCCTATCAATGACCTTGTCTTCAATATGGCCATATTCACAAACTGGGTGTCAGGATTAAATGTAACCACCACAGCACAATTGTTTGGCACTGCTTTATTTACCCCCCCCCCCCCCCCCCCCCCCCCCCCGCCCCGTGTCACAGTGATGAGTATAAAACCAGAACTAATGCACCAGTGGGATATGGTCATATACAGACTAGATGTCAAATACGCGCTTCTTTTTTGGACGGCTATATATTTAGCCGTTCACATGTAATGACAACACAGATCCTTTTAAAGACAGGACAAGTTCCTAACAAAAGAGAGCATTGATGAAAGCGGTAATCCCATCCCCTCCCCTCAAGGGTTAGGGTTGTCCTGCAGCTGTTGAGTGTACATACATCTTGGGTAGCAGGAGACTGGTCCAGACCAGCCTTAGGAAAGAGTGACATCACAGTCCCCTAGAGCAGTGGTTCCAAAACTGTGTACCAGTACCAGTCAAAAGTTTAGACACACCTAGTTATTCAGGGTTTTTCTTTATTTTTATTATTTTCTACCTTGTAGAATAATAGTGAAGACATCAAAACTCTGAAATAACACAAATGGAATTATGTAGTAACCAAAAAACTATTAATCACTATTAATTTTTTATTTTGGAGATTCTTCAAAGTAACCACCCTTTGCCTTGATGACAGCTTTGCACACTCTAAATAGTACCTGCAAAACACCAGTCTCAACGTTAACCGTGAAGAGGCGACTCCGGCACGCTGGCCTGATGACTTGTGAGGCGTCTGTTTCTCAAACTAGACACTCTAATGTACTTGTCCTCTTGCTCAGTTGTGCACCGGTGCCTCCCACTCCTCTTTCTATTCTGGTTAGAGCCAGTTTGTGCTGTTCTGTGAAGGGAGTAGTACACAGCGTTGTACGAGATCTTCAGTTTCTTGGCAATTTCTCGCATGGAATAGTCTTCATTTCTCAGAACAAGAATAGACTGACTAGTTTCAGAAGAAAGGGCTTTGTTTCTGGCCATTTTGAGCCTGTAATCGAACCCACAAATGCTGATGCTCCAAATACTCAACTAGTCTAAAGGCCAGTTTTATTGCCTCTTTATATCAGGACAACAATTTTCAGCTGTGCTAACATAATTGCATAATGATCAATTATACTTTTAAAATTATAAACTTGGATTAGCTAACACAACATGCCATTGGAACACAGGAGTTGCTGATAATGGGCCTCTCTATGCCTATGTAGATATTCCATAAAAAATCACCCGTTTCCAGCTACAAAATTAATTTACAACATTAACAATGTCTACACTGTATTTCTGAACAATTTGATGTTATTTTAATGAACAAAAAATGTGCTTTTCTTTCAAAAACAAGGACATTTCTAAGTGACCCCAAACTTTTGAATGGTAGTGTATATTTTTCTTAATTCCATTTCTTTATTTTTAGATTTGTGTGTATTGTTGTGAATTGTTAGATACTACTGCACTGCTGGGTCTAGGAACACAAGCATTTCGCTACTCCTGCAATAACATCTGCTAAATATATGTATTTGAACAATACCTTTTGATTTGATTTTGATTTTGAATTCAAACCACAAGTCCGGACGTTAATGAACCATTTCTTTGTGGATTTTGAGGTTATTGTATTGTTTTCTTCCCGTCTCACCGACACGCCTCTTCCCCCTCAGAACATTAGACATGGGCCCTCAGATCCTCAGAAAGTTATACAGATGCACCATTGAGAGCATCACCGCTGGCTGCATCACCGCTTGATATGGCAACTGCTTGGCATCCGACCGTAAGGCGCTACAGAGGGTAGTGCGAACAGCTCAGTACATCACTGGGGCTGAGCTCAATGCCAATCCAGGACCTCAATACCAGGCGGTGTCAGAGGAAGGCCCTAAAAATTGTCAAAGACTCCAGTCACCAAATTCATAGACTGTTCTCTCTGCTACCGCACAGGAAGCTGTACCGATGTACCAAGTCTGGAACCAATAGGTCCATGAAAAGCTTCCAAGCTATAAGACTGCTAAAATAGCTACCTGTATTAGTTTTCATTTTGGACCTGACATCATGCGGCATGGTAGACATAGTGGAGATCTGAGATCAGACGATTTTGATTTAATACCTGTTGACAAAGATCTACAGGCTGGGCTCATTGAAACTTGAAGCCCCTGGTATAAGTGTAACATTACTGAATACATGAAATGATTTTGTCTTGGTCGTAAACTGGTATAGACTAATGTTATCATTATAGGAGTATGGTTCAAGTGAAGACTGACAGCATAATTCCACCGTGTCCTATAATAAATGTATTATCATAATGAGGACAGTGGAAGGCAAGTTGATAAATATATTTCATGGGAGCATTGAGAGTAACATTTACTGTAATTTCACAAACCAATTATGCTGATACTAGATTGCACTGGTCATCCTTTTCCATTAAGAGTGTACGACACAGGCACATTCTCACTCACACAGACAGGCACACACACTGGTAGACCAAGAATGTAAAGTACCAGGGGAAGCCCTGGCAGCATGCGGACTACTGCTGTGATTCTCTACAACACACACACAGGTTCTGTCACTGACTCACAGACAGTCAGGAGGAGAGTTTCTGTCACTGACTCACAGACGTCCAGGAGGAGAGTTTCTGTTACTGACTCACAGACAGCCAGGAGGAGAGGTTCTGTTACTGACTCACAGACAGCCAGGAGGAGAGGTTCTGTCTCTGACTCACAGACGGCCAGGAGGAGAGGTTCTCAGATTTTTTTCCCGACTAGTTCAGTCAAAAGAACATATCTATCGACACATTTTGTTCATTTGATTCAGTAATGCCGCCCTACTGGTGAACGTTGAACTGAAGACTTGAAAGAGTCAGGATTCAAGAAACCTCTTGTTCTCATGTCGTTCACCATGGGGAGCTTATTCATTGGAGCGATCATTTGTGACTGAGCCTTGTGTAATGTGTGTTTTTAAACAATGTACAATTTGTTGATTGCTAGGCACACAAATACAATTATTTCTTGATGCATTTGAAACGAGATCTAGTTGCGGCCACAACCGGACTAGATCATGAACAACTTTAGGCGAAACGCAGGATGATAAGCACAAATATCTGCCGCTCCCCAAACGACTCATTCACCAGTTTGAGTTTGTTGAGCAGAGGCTGTGTATGTTCTGGTTCTATAAAATGATGTGTCCATAATAACATTCAATAATCAATTAATTGAATTCATTATTGCATCATAAGATCAATCATCAGTTCTAAATATGTGTTTTCTTCTCCATGCTACACTGAGTGTACAAAACATTAGGACTATTGAATTGCCTGTTGCCCTCAGAACAGCCTCAGTTCGTCAGGGCTCTAAATATGTAACGAACGTCGTCTGGAGAAGGAGATGAGGACCAAGGTGCAGCGTGGTAAGTATTCATAAATACATTATTTTAATAAATATGAACACTCTAACCAAAACAACAACATGACAAACGAACAGTTCTGTAAGGTGACGACAAACACTAAACAGAAAATAACTACCCACAAACACAGGTGGGAAAAAAGGATACCTAAGTATGGTTCTCAATCAGAGACAACGATAGACAGCTGCCTCTGATTGAGAATCACACATGGCCAAACACAAAGAAATAGACAACATAGAACACCAGACATAGAATGCCCACCCAAACTCACGTCCCGACCAACCAAAATAGAGACATAAAAAGGATCTCTACGGTCAGGGCGTGACAAAACGGTGTCGAAAGTGTTCCACAGGGATGTTGGCCCACGATGACTCCAATGCTTCCCACAGTTGTGTCAAGTTGGCTGGATGTCCTTTGGGTGGTGGACCATTCTTGATGCACATGGAAAACTGTTGACCTTGAAAAAACCCTACAGCGTTGCAGTTCTTGACACACTCAAACCGGTGCGCCTGGCACCTACTACCAGACCCCATTCAAAGGCACTTTAATCTTTTGTCTTGCCCATTCATCCTCTGAATAGCACACATACAAAATCCATGTCTCAATTGTCTCAAGGCTTAAAAATCCTTCTTTAATAACCTCGCCTTCATCTCCTCGCCTTCATCTACTTCATCTACACTGATTGAAGTGGATTTAAGTTACATCAATAAGAGATCATAGCTTTCACCTGGATTCACCTGGTCAGTCTGTGTCATGGAAAGAGTTTCCTAATGTTTTATACACTCAGCTTATTTTCCTGTGCATATACAGTTGAAGTCGAAGTTTACATACACTTAGGTTGGAGTCATTAAAACTTGTTTTTCAACCACGCCACAAATTTCTTGTTAAAACAAACTATAGTTTTGGCAAGTCGGTTAGCACATCTACTTTGTGCATGACACAAGTCATTTTTCCAACAATTGTTTACAGACAGATTATTTAAATTATAAGACGTGTTCTGTCTCCTAGAGATGAACGTACTTTGGTGCAAAAAATGCAAATAAATCCCAGAACAACAGAAAAGGACCTTGTGAAGATGCTGGATGAAACAAAAGTACCTGTTTAAAATCTATATTCACAGTAAAACGAGTCCTATATCGAAAACCACTATAAAAAAAGCCAGACTACGGTTTGCAATTGCACATGGGGACAAAGATCGTACTTTTTGGACAAATGTCCTCTGGTCTGTTTGGCCATAATGACCATCGTTATGTTTGGAGGAAAAAGGGGGAGGCTTGCAGGCCGAAGAACACCATCCCAACCGTGAAACACGGGGGTGGCAGCATCATGTTGTGGGGGTGCTTTGTTGCAGGAGGGACTGGTGCACTTCACAAAATAGATGGCATCATGGAGGGGAAATTATGTGGTTGGAATAGTATGTGGATATATGGAAGCAACATCTCAAGACATCAGTCAGGAAGTTAAAGCTTGGTCACAAATGGGTCTTCCAAATGGACAATGACCCCAAGCATACTTCCAAAGTTGTGGCAAAATGGCTTAAGGACAACAAAGTCAAGGTATTGGATTGGCCATCACAAAGCCCTGACCTCAATCCTATAGAACATTTGTGGGAGGAACTGAAAAATCGTGTGCGAGCAAGGAGGTCTACAAACCTGACTCAGTTACATCAGCTCTGTCAGGAGGAATGTGCCAAAATTCACCCAACTTATTGTGGGAAGCTTGTGGAAGGCTACCCGAAACGTTTGACCCAAGTTAAACAATTTAAAGGCAATGCTACCAAAAACTAATTGAGTGTATGTAAACTTCTGACCCACTGGGAATATGATGAAATAAATAAAAGCTGAAATAAATCATTCTCTCTACTATTATTCTGACATTTCACATTCTTAAAATAAAGTTATGATCCTGACTGACCTAAGACAGGGAATTTTTACTAGGATTAAAACTTTGTCTAAGGTGTGTGTAAACTTCCGACTTCAACTGTATATGACAGACAAGTTGTTGGTTGAAGCATGTCTCGGGAGCCATATATATGACATACAAGTTGTTGGTTGAAGCATGTCTCGGGAGCCATATACATGACAGACAAGTTGTTGGTTGAAGCATGTCTCGGGAGCCATATATATGACAGACAAGTTGTTAGTTGGAACAGAGTCTACAGTCTAAGGTGACACCAAACAGTTTAGTCCCCTCTACTTACTCAACAGCCAATCAATCATTACCAGATTCAGCTGAGGTCTAGAACTTAAGGAATTATTTGTACCAAATAGAATGCTTTTAGTATTAGATATATTCAGGACCAGTTTATTACCGGCAACCCATTCCAAAAACAGACTGCAACTCGTTGTTTAGGGTTACAGTGATTTCACCCGCTGTGGTAGCTGACGTGTATAATTCTGAATCATCAGCGTACATAGATACACAGGCTTATTTTAATGGTGGGGCTGACATTCAGTGTCAGAGGATATACCCAACTTGACAACTGTGTATTTGGCCACAAAAGACCTCATCAACTGACGTGACAGCCATGGGTCTTCTCACAATCTACTGAGCACTGTATCGAGATCAGGGCCGGTATGTATCAAGCGTCTCAGAGTAGGAGTGTTGATCTAGGACCAGGTCCTCCCTGCCCATGTCATTTTATGTATTGTGATCTAAACAGCAAACCAGGGATGGGTTCATTTCAAGTCAATTCAGGAACGTAACTAAAATTATTTCTCATTCAAAAGCATTGTGAACAGTTTACTTCCCGATTGAACTGAATTGTATTTATTCCAATCCAGCACTAACATACTGAACCTAATTTTAAGTAATTAAGGGCTAAATTAAAGATTATGATCTGTTGATTTAGCTGAACCCGCTTTGTTTGTGCTTGAGGTTTTGAATAGAACCCTTCACACCATGTGGATGGGCTGTCCAGAACAGGAGATGCAGGTCCTTGATATACTGTTATTAAAGCAGAAATCTGCAGTTTAACAAAAATGGTAAAGTAGGGACCCCGCCATTGATTTGGTAAAGAGCTGATGGATGGGGCTGGTGGTAATGTAACCCATCTCAAATGTTTAGATAGAGCTATGGGAGCTAAGGACTGATCATCCATGAGATCAGATTAACAGTTTTAATGATGTTTTGAAGCTATACAGTGTTTGTTTACAATTACATTGTTTATAAACAGTGGAATAAAAAAAAACATAGATTTTGTGTTCTGATTGGGTTCTGATCGGGTTCTCATTGGGTTCTGATTGGGTTCTCATTGGGTTCTGATTGGGTTCTCATTGGGTTCTGATTGGGTTATCATTGGGTTCTGATTGGGTTATCATTGGGTTCTCATTGGGTTCTGATCGGGTTCTCATTGGGTTCTCATTGGGTTCTGATTGGGTTCTCATTGGGTTCTGATTGGGTTCTGATTGGGTTCTCATTGGGTTATCATTGGGTTCTGATTGGGTTCTCATTGGGTTCTCATTGGGTTCTGATCAGGTTCTGATTGGGTATGACAGTTGAACTAAACTCATGAGGCATTCATAAGTTATATTCTTCAAGAATCAATGAAGATAACATTAATATAAAAGTCAACAAATGTATGTGGCAATCACATAACTTTAAATGTCCTTATACCACGGCTATGGTCTGTATCCAGGCACTCTGTGTTGCGTCGTGCTTAAGGACCATCCTTAGCTGTGGTATATTGGCCATATACCACACCCCCTCAGTCCTTAGTGGTTAAATATACAACTGGCGTTCTACAGTATATATTTGAGGTATTCAGGCAGGGCCTTTGGAGGATTGAACAGTAACTCTTGATCCTATACATTTTAAGGGTACGATTTAGTGCTCGATTCAATCCGTAGCCCATAAGATCTGTGTTGTAGTGCGATTGACATTTAAAGGCAATGTTACCGCAATCTCTGAGACTGTATTTACAGTAAATGCTGCATATGTCGGCTCAATCACAATCGTCATTCCGTTTTGTTTTGTCAACCGCGTTACAACTGTGATACGGATTGAATCGAGCCCCTAGTCTGTGCTCGCAAAGTAGTTTTATCACCACAGACAGGAGTTTGCCTGGGACACCCCAACGCCTTGGCTCATGTCAGCATTTTTTTTACATGATTTCATCCATTCAAATGCCGCAAGTCGCAAACATCTAAATCTGGATGTATAATGTCACATGCTGTGGCATGGATCCACAAAACAACTGATCTGGTTGTTTTTTACCCCCTGTCAGTGACCTTTTCCTTGGCCAATGGCCATGTTCCTGAAACTGGATGTCAGAAATACATGCAGCCTTAAAGTTGTTTGGGATTGCTTTATGACCCTCTGTCATAGGGACGGTATCAAACCACATCTGCTGAGCTGTTCTTGAATCTCCCATTTGATCCCATACAGTCAGAGTTACAATAGCAACAAAGGATGTACAAGCCCAATATGGCCATGTTCAGAAACGGGTGTGTCAAGGGGCGGACTGGGACCAGAAATCGGCCATGGCATTTCAAACACATCGGCCCGTAGTTTTCCTCAAGGGCCCCACACCGGCCCATTTTTCTTCTTCCTCAAGGCCCCCTCGCCGAACCATTTTATTTCTTTAGGCCCCTAATATAGGCCAGATAATAATACATTTTGTGCAAGAAACCCAAGTTAAACAGGCCCACTGAAGAAAAAAAATAAACTAACAGCCCATCTGAGAAAAATGCATCCAGCTTCCACAGCAATATATCTAAAGTAATTTAGCATTTCTTTATTGTCTATTTGCCATTTTGAGCTGTGCACCAACGGATAATGACCTGATATGGCCATTAAACGGACCAATCAAATACCTGTTTCTTTTTAGACAGCTTTATTTTTAGACTTTCAAATGTCAAGACAACACCGATTGTAAGAAGATGCAGTCAAGGACAAGAAAAGTAAAGGCCATAAGAGAGAACATGAATAAAACTGGGAAGCCCACACCATCCCTTCAGCTGCAGCTGTTGGAACACAAGCGTCTGGGGGAGCAGGGGACTCATCCTAGCCAAGCATTTGGAAGAGGCAGGATAAGTGGGCAGCCTAAATCCACTAGGTAACCCTGCACCTTAGAGGCTGCCGCTCCATATACATAGACTTGAAATCACTGGCCACTTTAATAATGGAACATTAGTCACTCTAATAATGTTTACATACTGTATATACTGTATTCTATTCTACTGTATTTTAGTCTATGGCACTCCGTCATTGCTCATCCTAATATTTATATATTCCTTAATTCCGTTCTTGTTACTTTTAGTTTGTGTGTATTGTTGTGAATTGTTAGATATTACTGCACTATTGGAGCTAGAAACACAAGCATTTCGCTACACCCTCAATAAATAAAATTAAATACAATTGTATTTGTCACATGCGCCAAATACAACAGGTTACATTCAAATGCTTACTTACAAGCCCTTAAAACCTCTACAGGATTAGTGGGTTCCCCGCGGGATGGTTGAGCTAACATAGGCTAATGTGATTAGCATGAGGTTGTAAGTAACAAGATAATTTCCCAGGACATAGACATATCTGAAATTGGCAGAAAGCTTGAATTCTTGTTAATCTAACTGCACTGTCCAATTTACAGTAGCTATTACAGTGAAAGAATACCATGCTATTATTTGAGGAGAGTGCACAGTTATGAACATGAAAATGTATTAATAAACTAATTAGGCAAACTTTATACAAACGTTTTAACAGATATTCATTGGATCAGTCTACAACTTTGCACATACACTGCTGCCATCTAGTGGCCAAAATCTAAATTGTGCCTTGGCTGAAATAATACATTATGGCCTTTCTCTTGCATTTCAAAGATGATGGGAAAAAAAATATACAAAAAAAACGCATGTTTTTTTCTTTGTATTATCTTTTACCAGATCTAATGTGTTATATTCTCCTACATTCATTTCATATTTCCAGAAACGTCAAAGTGTTTCCTTTCAAGTGGTATCAGGAATATGCATATCCGTGCTTCAGGTTCTGAGCTACAGGTACGTAAGAGATTTTAACCAACGATGCTTTAAGAAGTTAAGAAAGAAAACGTGGTAAGTAAAAAATAGATGAGTAAATTTTTTAAAATAAAAGTAACAAATAATTAAACAGCAGCAGTAAAATAGCAATAACGAGGCTATATACAGGGGGTACCAGTACAGAGTCAATGTGCGGGGGTACCGGTTAGTCGAGGTAATTGAGGTAATATGTACATGTAGGTAGAGTTAAAGTGACGACAGCATAGATAATAAACATAGAGTAGCAGCAGCATAGAAGAGGGGTCTGGGTAGCCCTTTGATTAGCTGTTCAGGAGTCTTATGGCTCGAGGGTAGAAGCTGTTGGCGCTCCGGTACCGCTTGCCGTGCGGTAGCAGAGAGAACAGTCTATGACTAGGGTGGCCGGAGGCTTTTGCCAATTTTCAGGGCCTTCTTCTGACACTGCCTGGTATTGAGGTCCTGAACGGCGTTGTCGTACCTTCTTCACAACTGCCTTAGTGTGTTTGGACCATGATAGTTTGTTGGTGATGTGGACACAACTGCCTTAGTGTGTTTGGACCATGATAGTTTGTTGGTGATGTGGACACAACTGCTCCACTGCAGCCCCGTCGATGAGAATGGGGGTGTGCTCGGCCCTCCTTTTCCTGTAGTCCACAATCATCTCCTTTGTCTTGATCACGTTGAGGGAGAGGTTGTTGTCCTGGCACCACACGGCCAGGTCTCTGACCACCTCCCTATAGGCTGTCACATTGTTGTTGGTGATCAGGCCGACCACTGTTGTGTCATCGGCAAACTTGATGATGGTGTTGGAGTCATGCCTGGCCATGCAGTCATGAGTGAACAGGGAGTACAGAAGGGGACTGAGCACGCACCCCCTGAGGCCCCCATGTTGAGGATTAGCGTGGCAGATGTGTTGTTACCTACTCTTACCACCTGGGGGCGGCCCGTTAGGAAGTCCAGGATCCAGTTGCAGAGGGAGGTGTTTAGTCCCAGGATCCTTAGCTTAGTGATGAGCTTTCAGATCACTATGGTGTTGAACACTGAGCTGTAGTCAATGAATAACATTCTCACATAGGTGTTCCTTTTGTCCAGGTGGGAAAGGGCAGTGTGGAGTGCAATAGAGATTGCATCATCTGTGGATCTGTTGGGGCGGTATGGAAATTGGAGTGGGTCTAGGGTTTCAGGGATAATGGTGTTGATATGATTCATGACCAGCCTTATACAGCACTTCATGGCTACAGACGTGAGTGCTACGGGTCAGTAGTCATTTAGGCAGGTTACCTTAGTGTTCTTGGGCACAGGGACTATGGTGGTCTGTTTTAAACATGTTGGTATTACAGACTCAGACAGGGAGAGGTTGAAAATATCAGTGAAGACACTTGCCAGTTGGTCAGCGCATGCTCGGAGTACACGTCCTGGTAATCCGTCTGGCCTTGCGGCTTTGTGAATGTTGACCTGTTTAAAGGTCTTACTCACATCGGCTACGGAGAGCATATTCACACAGTCATCTGGAACAGCTGGTGCTCTCATGCATGCTTCAGTGTTACTTGCCTCAAAGCAAGCATAGAGGTAATTTAGCTCGTCTGGTAGGCTCCTGTCACTGGGCAGCTCGCGGCTGTGCTTCCCTTTGTAGTCTGTAATAGTTTGCAAGCCCTGCCACATCCGACAAGCGTTGGAGCCGGTGTAGTACAATTCAATCTTAGTCCTGTATTGATGCTTTGCCTGTTTGATGGTTAATCTTTTAAAGTGCCTTGTTGCAAACACAACACATGTTTTGGAATATTTGTATTCTGTACAGGATTCCTTTTTTTCACTCTGTCATTTAGGTTAGTATTGTGGAGTAACTACAATGTTGTTGATCCATCCTCAGTTTTCTCCTATCACAACCATTAACCCATCAGAGTCTAAGCCTGGGGTGGGGTTCTACTATGCTATATGGAATTGTTTTAACCCTTGTGTAGTCTTAACATTCTGTATACTTCCATTTTCCTAATGGTAAAAAATTACCCACATTCACTAAACCCCTAAAATAAAGCAGCTTAATTTAATGTTAAAGTTCAAATCTATTTTTCAATGAACAAACGACCTTTCATTCATCACAAACTTTGAGAATATCTGGGTTTTCCCTCTTCACAATGCAGAATGACTGCACATTTAATCAGTGGACACCACTCGTTTTTATTACAACACACCTGTCATAATTGTTTTATTTACTAAAGTAGAGGTTTATTATTATTATTGCTAAAGGTACTGCATAGGTGTAAACATAATTTTTTAGCAAGAGATAGCACTTATATAGAAAGTAGCAGAAATGTGCAGAAAGTCGTTTTGAATGCATTTTATTGAAGGGAAACAGTAATTCTTTAACTTTTTTGGCAACATAGTGATATATTCTTATATACTGTACAATGTGCAATTCAACTACAAAAATACTAGTCTTCTTCCATTTTTTTAACCATACCCACAAGGTGCATGAACAACAACAATAAATAAGAACAAAATAAGATAATAGATACAAAACAAAATCGTGAAGAACATAAATCAATCAACTCTAATTAGCACATGTAGGACAGTATGCAAGTGTGTGTGCATGGACTTTGCAGATGTATTTCTCACATGTGCAGCACATAGTATTTGTTTGACTGTCCTTCTTTGGGGGGCAGAATTGGCATCTCCTCTTGCCTCCCCAGCTGCAGCCTCAGGTGGATCAGGACAAGATTCAGCCCCTGAACAGCTTTCACAAGCACTGCAGAGGCTGCTGTGCGGGGATGGCGCTCTCTTCTTTGAATGTGTGGGGTTACAAGTGCCTTTCCCATTTGCTCCAGGAACACCCTCCTCTTGTTCCGCTTATCAGGCATCCAGGTAGGGTTGGTCTTGTTCCATATCACGAAGGCATTGTATGAGAACACATCAATGATGCTATGAAAGATGACCAGGGGCCAGCGGGCAGTCATCCTCCTGCAGCTGTAAGTTCCAATCCCCTTGTCCAGGTTGTCCACGCCTCCTTTGTTGTGGTTGTCGTCCAGGATGATGACTGGCTTCCTGTCCTCACAATCACTGATCTGAGCCGTTTTGTGCAGTGTGCTCAGGAGGACCACATTCTTGTTCCTCTTTGGGAGGTAAGAAACTAGAAAGGTGGTGGGGGTGAAGGCTAACTTTGATGAGAAGGCCTCTCATCCCCCTTGTTGCGAGGAGTGCAGGGGGGAGCTCAGGCTGTTCTTTCTAACTGTGCCAATCATGGTGATCTTCCTCTTCAGGAGCTGCTGGCTGAGTTCATAGGAGGTGAAGAAAAATCACTTACGTTGAAAATCACTTACATTACAGATATGAAAATAAAAATGTACCTCTGAGTGGAACCAGTTGCTCATACACTGTTACTTCAGGCCCAGAGTTGTAGAGGTAATGGCAGACGCTCCACCCACTTCTCCCAGACCTTATGGCCGCCAGTTTGTCTCTCACACGTCTTTCAGGTCTTGTCTGACGGTTATCAAATCGTAGCGTTCTTGAGAAAGTGTGAAAGACTTTCAGTGGCATCGTGGCATGGAAAATCGCCCTTCCACTCTCTGCATCCCAGAGACTACATGTAGCCTCGCCTCGGGACCTATACACACCCGCTAAGATTAGCAGCCCTATGTAGGCACGCAGGTCAATCTCATCCATCCTTTTCCAGTTGTCTCCATATTTACGGAAACCCTCCAAACGTGGGGTAGAGAGAAAATGTTGCCGTTTTTTAAAGGGCTCCTGAGTGGTGCAGCAGTCTAAATGACTGCATATCAGTGCTAGAGGCATCACTACAGATCCTGGTTTGATTCCAGGCTGTATCACAACCGGCCGTGATTGGGAGTCCCATAGGGCGGTGGACAATTGGCCCAACGTTGTCCGAGTTAGGCCGGGGTAGGCAGTCATTGTAAATAAGAATTTGTTCTTAACTGACGTGCCTAGTTAAATAAAGGTTAAATAAAATACATTTAAATTCAAATTCTACACTTTTTGCCCTAGGATGGAGGCAAATGTTTGCAGCTTTTAATGTGATAACTGATTATCAGTGGGTTCTAATTCGACATACTACAAGTTTAGATACTGTAGCTGGCCGTTAGACTAATTTACAAATCTAATAAATGTTTAGCTCACATGGGCTTATTGAGTGACTGATGCACAACTAAATTTCTAAAATTACACATTGTGTATTCTATTCTATTATTCTAACTCAACAGTAAGTTGATAAATTGAGTCAAATTGGTCCACGGGCTTTAGCCACTAGCCATGCAGACAGTGTGGGCAGTGTTGAGCTATAATCCACCAATCACAAGACGTGATATAAACAACCAATCAGATTCCCCACACGTGGGGGCTGCATGATCTCTGTGACGTAGGCTACCAATGCCACATCTGGAATCTACCTACTACATCAATATTGGATTAGCTGACTCTCCCCCAAGGTCCTTTCCCCTCGGATCTTCTCTGGTAGCGAACTCAGCCGTCAACACACCCCACTCAGCTGTAGGATCTCAGTAAAAAATTCATTATTGGTTTCAGGTGTGTTAGGCCAAGGCCAGAGTGACAACAGTACAGCAGACCCTCTGAGCCAGGACTGAGCAGCCCAGCAGCTAGGGATTGCCTAAATAGGTATCTCCCCTAACGTGGGCATATTTTCAATACAGACTCCTTTTGTCGTACAGTATTCCACATAAGGCATCCAGACCTTCTGAAAATTGAACAGTATACAATTAATCTTAAAACAAATCTACAGGAGGGCCCTAAAAATTGCCAAAGACTCCCTAGTCATAGACTGTTCTCTCTGCTACTTAGACTGTTCTCTCTGCTACTTAGACTGTTCTCTCTGCTATTTAGACTGTTCTCTCTGCTGCTTAGACTGTTCTCTCTGCTACTTAGACTGTTCTCTCTTCTACTTAGACGGTTCTCTCTGCTATTTAGACTGTTCTCTCTGCTACTTAGACTGTTCTCTCTGCTACTTAGACTGTTCTCTCTGCTACTTAGACTGTTCTCTCTGCTACTTAGACTGTTCTCTCTACTACTTAGACTGTTCTCTCTGCTCTTTAGACTGTTCTCTCTGCTACTTAGACTGTTCTCTCTGCTACTTAGACTGTTCTCTCTGCTGCTTAGACTGTTCTCTCTTCTACTTAGACTGTTCTCTCTGCTACTTAGACTGTTCTCTCTGCTACTTAGACTGTTCTCTCTGCTACTTAGACTGTTCTCTCTTCTACTTAGACTGTTCTCTCCTCTACTTAGACTGTTCTCTCCTCTACTTAGACTGTTCTCTCTTCTACTTAGACTGTTTGCGCTTCTACTTAGACTGTTCTCTCTGCTACTTAGACTGTTCTCTCTGCTACTTAGACTGTTCTCTCTTCTACTTAGACTGTTCTCTCTGCTACTTAGACTGTTCTCTCTGCTACTTAGACTGTTCTCTCTGCTATTTAGACTGTTTGCGCTGCTACTTAGACTGTTCTCTCTGCTACTTAGACTGGTCTCTCTGCTACTTAGACTGTTCTCTCTGCTACTTAGACTGTTCTCTCTTCTACTTAGACTGTTCTCTCTGCTACTTAGACTGTTCTCTCTGCTACTTAGACTGTTCTCTCTTCTACTTAGACTGTTCTCTCTGCTACTTAGACTGTTCTCTCTGCTACTTAGACTGTTCTCTCTGCTACTTAGACTGTTCTCTCTGCTACTTAGACTGTTCTCTCTGCTACTTAGACTGTTCTCTCTGCTACTTAGACTGTTCTCTCTTCTACTTAGACTGTTCTCTCTGCTACTTAGACTGTTCTCTCTGCTACTTAGACTGTTCTCTCTGCTACTTAGACTGTTCTCTCTGCTACTTAGACTGTTCTCTCTGCTATTGTTTATTTAGTAAATATTTTCTTAACTCTTATTTTTCTTAAAACTGCACTGTTGTTTAAGTGCGTGTAAGTAAGCATGTCATGGTAATTTCTACACCTGTTGTATTTGGTGCATGTGACAATAACATTTGATTTGATTTTCCAGGAATATTATTTTCATGTTACTGTATATTTTCAGAGGATTTTCCAATTTTGTTATCAACAAATGTGGTGAAATATACTTCAAATGTAAAATGCACATAAAATCAACAGTGTAACGTTTGGATTCAGGCTTGTCGGGTGAACTGTTGTGTCCTCGCCTTTGGTCGAATCATTTCCCCATAATCTCCAAACTGTTCCCTTTTAATTGCTACCATGTTCATGCATTTTAATATTTCTTCTGTAAGAAACATTTTAATTTGGCCTTATCCATATAGGCCAATTCCCACCAATGTAACGGGTTAATGGGTTCAACGCCAGCCATAAGAACACAGTGGTCGACAATTTAAATGCTACTGCTCTATAACCATTTCAGCTACAAACATCAAAACAACTTACAAATGTTGGAAACATAATAAATTCTACATTACACCATTTTGGGATGTAGTCCGCCCTAAAACCAAGAAGAATGATGAAGAGCCTCATTTTTAATTCATTCATTATTATAATTCCTAGTTAAACCTCTGGACAATGCTTTTCTTACGTTTTGTAATGTGCAATCCAAGGGTGTGCTCGCTTTTCATATTTCATAGACTTTAATCTATCCCAGGTTAAAAAGTTAGAGGGAACTCTGCCTCAGTCTTTTGAATACCAAACCCTGGGATGTATTTTTCAACTTACATAAATATTATCTTGACAGAAAAGTGAGTGAGAACAAAAATGTACATATCTACACACCCCTTGAACAGTTGTCAAATGTTGTTACCTTTAAAATGGATTAAATTAAAGAGTTTCTACCGAACTACTCAACCTACTCCACATTTTCCAACGTAAAAGAAAGATTTAAGAACATTTCCTAAATTATTGTTTTGATTCCACCGAGGTTATTACTTTTGGCTTTGAATCATTTGGAATACATTTCTACCACCTCCTAGGGGAACATACAGGTAAATGGCAAAAATAAAGGAAGAACTTGAGTAAATTAGTGATACAAAAAAATGTTGGAAGCACATGCTTCCACACAGGTGTGATTCCTGGGTTAATTAAGCAATTAACTTCCCATCATGCTTCGGATCAGTTTCCCATTATTTTTGGCTACCAACGCTAAAAGAAGAGATCTCAGTGACTTTAAAATAAGAGTCTCAAATGAGCATAGGGGGTTTAAAGAGTGTGTGTGTGTGTGTGTGTGTGTGTGTGTGTGTGTGTGTGTGTGTGTGTGTGTGTGTGTGTGTGTGTGTGTGTGTGTGTGTGTGTGTGTGTGTGTGTGTGTGTGTGTGTGTGTGTGTGTCACCAGATCACAACCCGATTGAACACTTATAGGAGATTCTGGAGGAGTGCCAGAGAGAATGTTTTCCACCACCATCAACTAAACAGCAAATTATTGAATTTCGTCTGGAAAAATTGTTGCATCTCTACATTGATCTTCGGTCTGCAGTACTTCCTGGGTAAGTACCGCAGCTCATATACAGCTTCCTCTAAAGTTGTTGTGGTTGGTGCGTGGACTCCTGACATAAATGTAATCTTAGACGTTGACCTCCATATTGAGTCTGTCTGTTTAAATACGCGTATCTCTTTTCCCCCTCCCAGTGTTTCTGTTTTGAGGAGCAGCATTTGAACCGAGTTTGATGAGGACCTGCGTGTGACCCGTGTTGACACCATCACCCTCTCATAAGTCTTCTTCCAGGTCAAGGAGGGACAGAAATTACCCCTCTCTGGAAAAGGTATATCTGCTGAAAAATCTGTTGGAAATGCAAATTGGCTAACGCTAAATCAACATCACGTTCGTAATTTATTTTCCCATGTATAGTCAGTTAAATCTCACGTAATTTGGTCAGATGCTCGACAACCATTTGTGTTTACATAGTCTGACCACGAGAGATGAATGTGCATGTGACAAATCTGGTCTGTTTCCTGAGAACCCCACAATCTTCAAAGTGTTCCCTTTCAATTGCTACCATGGTTATGCAAATGCTTCTCTTATTATATATATTTTTGAAACATTTCAGTTTGGGCCTGTCTTTATAGACCGATGGTGTCAAACTCATTCCATGGAGTGCCGAGTGTCTGCGGGATTTTCCTTTCAATTAAGCCCTAGACAACCAAGTGAAGGGATTTCCTTTCTAATTAGTGACCTTAATTCATCAATCAAGTACAAGTGTAGAGGATAAAACCTGCAGACACTCGGCCCTCTGTGGAATGAGTTTGACACGTGATATAGGACAATTCCTCCAAGTGTAGAGGATAAAACCTGCAGACACTCGGCCCTCTGTGGAATGAGTTTGACACGTGATATAGGACAATTCCTCCAAGTGTAGAGGATAAAACCTGCAGACACTCGGCCCTCTGTGGAATGAGTTTGACACGTGATATAGGACAATTCCTCCAAGTGTAGAGGATAAAACCTGCAGACACTCGGCCCTCTGTGGAATGAGTTTGACACGTGATACAGGACAATTCCTCCAAGTGTAGAGGATAAAACCTGCAGACACTCGGCCCTCTGTGGAATGAGTTTGACACGTGATATAGGACAATTCCTCCAAGTGTAGAGGATAAAACCTGCAGATACTCGGCCCTCTGTGGAATGAGTTTGACACGTGATATAGGACAATTCCTCCAAGTGTAGAGGATAAAACCTGCAGATACTCGGCCATCTGTGGAATGAGTTTGACACGTGATACAGGACAATTCCTCCAAGTGTAGAGGATAAAACCTGCAGACACTCGGCCCTCTGTGGAATGAGTTTGACACGTGATACAGGACAATTCCTCCAAGTGTAGAGGATAACAACAATCACTTTAATGTTATTATATTAATTATTATTAGTTATTAATGTTATAATAGTCAGTTCTTGCATCCATCACTATGAATTTGAGTGGTAACATTTTTCCAGCCTCATCCCTCAGCTGTTTACCAAAAAAGGTGATCCCTTCGTTGGGGTGATCCCTTCGTTGGGGTGATCCCTGCGTTGGGGTGATCCCTTCGTTGGGGTGACCGCTTTGTTGGGGTGATCCCTTCGTTGGGGTGATCCCTTCGTTGGGGTGACCGCTTTGTTGTTGGAATCCCCAGATTGCTTCTTTAAAGTAGAATAATTTAATGCTATGAATAAGCTGAGAACGGGAGACCTGATTCCCAAGGCAATTTAAATTGCAAATTCTCGTTTGAACGACTTAGTAGAAAAATACATTAAAATTAGATACTAAGTCGTTCAAACAAGATACTAAGTAGTTTGAACGACTTAATTGTGATTTTTTTTTCTTAATTATGCCTGATTTGTTATTGCAGCTTCTCAGACTGTAATGTTGCTGCAGCCATTCCTTCACTGATTCCATCCATTGATATGATCATTCATTGACAGTAAAGCCTAAAGAAGGGCTGCTTTTGAATGTCTGGGCATATAAGTGGGAGAATGTAGAAGGAGGAGCAGAGCGTATTTCGAGAGGATTAAATAAAAAATGGTGTCGGCCTTCTCTCCCACTCCAATATCGCTCTGGTACAAGCTCTGGGCTCTCTCTAGCACTATTTAGATTTTCAATTAACTATTCGGTTGTAAAAATAAAATAAAATAGTCTCATTTTAACAATTTTTTTTACGAAGTCGTTTCAAATGAGATACTAAGTCGTTTGAACGAGCATTCCAATAGTGTTTTGTTTTTCTTCTCCAAAGTCACAAAAGTGTAAATGTAGGCTTACATGTGTTAGTTGAGTAATGAGTCCACAGTCACAAAAGAGAGTATGTAGGCCGACACGTTTTTAATCAAAGTTAAACATTTTCACCATGAAAATCATATTTTATGCAACACGGGAAAATGATGTAAGACTTTGGTCTTGTTTATTCAGCAACTTCTTTGCCCTGTAAGAAGAAAGAAAATAATGGATGAGTATTTATAATGAACATGCAAAATATATGAATATATGTACAGTTAGAAATAATGTAATGGATGAAGCATTAAATGCTCAGTGCTGAGCTTTGATTTTCATTTTTGAAGTACCATCTTAGTTTGAATTCATCTATTTCTACCTGAAATGTGCTTCTTAGAGATCTTAAATACATTTTAGTGAGTGTAAAAGGTCAGTATTGACCTCTGAGAAGACTATATCATAGGTGGTGTGGTTGTGGCCATATCTGAACATGAGTCAGGTATAGGTTTAGCAGCAGCTCCGTACCTTTCCAGTGTCGCGGGTCTTGGCTCTGAGCTTGTTGACTTGAGACTCAGCGATGTCAGCACGCTCCTCAGCCTCCTCCAGCTCATGCTGAACCTTCCTGAACTTAGACATGTGGCTGTTGGCTTGTTCCTCCTGGGTGAGGAAAAGAGAGGGAGAGTGTAAAATCAGCATTCAATGTTCGAAGCTTCAGGTAGCAAATTAATATAATTTTTTCTTCAGGTACTTTTTGTTGTTGACATATTTAGGATAAATAATCCAGCAGAGAGAATGAGTGGTGAAATGGGGGATCAAACCACTGCTTCCAGGGGTATTCAGTTACAAATTCAAAATAAAACGGATTTAAATTAGTTTTTTGTCAACGATCTGCAAAACATACTCTGTAATATCAAGTAGAAGAACAAGTTAAAAAAACAACATTTGTATTAATAAAAAATAAAACTCTATATCAGGACTAGATAGGTATTCACCCGCCAAGGTCAATACATGATATAAACATCTTTAGCAGTGTCTTTATGGGTAAATCTCTGGATTGTGCAATATTTTCATAATTCTTCAAGATCCGTCGATTTGGATGTTGATCATTGCTAGACAGACATTTTTAAGTCTCGCCATCATTTTTCAAGCAGATATAAGTCAAAATCCTTCTCGTTAGCTACCCACAGTTAATACTGAGCCACAGATAGCCAAGCGGTTAAGAGCGTACGGCCAGTAATCGAAAGGTTGCTGGTTTGAAACCCCCTAGACGACTAGGTGAAAGTCTGCCAGTGTTCCCTTGAGCAAGGCACCTAACCCTAATTGCTCTGGATGAGTGTGTCTGTTTAAAGAATGTGTTTGTTGTGAGTAGTTGTATTTGTCTGTAAGCTATTTTATCTTCATTTACAGGCTGTTAAAAATGTTTTTTAGTTGAGTGTATCAACCGACGGCCTGTACAGGTTCGGAACGATAGACTCGTTTTTTGTTTTGCTTTTGTAGCCTCTTTTAGCGATCAATATGGCTGTAAGCAGAAGCCTGGCTTTGGCGTTTCTGTTTTACTCTACAAGTCAAAGTTTATCCCCCACTCCCGTTCCACCTACACCCGAAAGAAGTGGATGGCGAATGGGATGGAAATCTTTCCATTCACAGTGTGAATTTGGGCCTTGAACAACTTTAGCGACAACTGATATCACCGTTCCTCCTCTCCTTTCGTTTCTTTACTAGGCCACTCCGGAACATTCACTGTCTTCTTGGTAAGAAACTCCAGTGTAGATATGTCCTTGTTTAAGGTTATTGTCAGCTGAACGGTTAATTTGTCTCCCAGTGTCTGGTGAAAAGCAGACTGAATCTGTTTTTTCTCTAGGATTTTGTCTGTGTTTATGTACAATCCGTTTTTTTTCATCCTGAAAAACTCCCCAGTACTTTCCGATGAAAAGCATACCCGTAAAATGTTTATTCCTTTGCCATTTTTTTGGACCTATCTACCAATCAGTGCTCTTCTTTGCGAGGCATTGGTTAAAGCCTAAACTAAACTGTATGGATATTAAGTTTTGTAATATCTACAAGGAGAAAAAATAGGTTTACCAATGTATAATGACTAAGTATGTGACTCACCGCCTCCTCAGCCTGCCTCTTGTAGGCCTTGACTTTCATCTGCAGCTTATCTACCAGGTCCTGAAGTCTGGCAACGTTCTTCTTATCCTCCTCGGTCTGTGGGACAAGATCAAATAATCAATGCACCATAGTTTTATACACAAACCTGTCTGTGTTAGTGTCAAGTTTGGGAAGAAGGTACTTTCTCTTACCTGGTAGGTGAGCTCCTTGACTCTGCGCTCATACTTGCGGACTCCCTTGACTGCATCTACACCTCTTCTCTGCTCAGCCTCCACCTCATTCTCAAGCTCACGCACCTTTGTAAGAGAAAGTCATTACACAATGCTCCTGTGTATTTGTATGATTAAATACATTTCCAGCAGTCAGTCTTTCAATCCACCTTAATCCACCCTGCTGTTAACTCACCCTGGACTCCAGTTTCTGGAGCTGCTTCTTGCCTCCCTTCATGGCCAGGTTCTCAGCCTCATCCAGGCGGTGCTGCAGGTCCTTGACTGTGACCTCCAGGTTCTTCTTCATCCTCTCCAGGTGAGAGCTGGTGTCCTGCTCCTTCTTCAGCTCCTCAGCCATCATGGCCGCCTGAAATCGTAGTTTGTTTAAATTATGCACCAATTGGCACCAATCATAATGTCCCTCTGAGATCTTTGTTGTGGTAAACCATCCCAGCTACCATTGGCCCATGGATACAAATGAAGTGAATGTAATTGAATAGATCATATGGACTCACGTCAGTGATGGCCTTCTTGGCCTTCTCCTCTGCATTCCTGGCCTCCTGGACAATGTCTTCCACCTCTCCCTGCACCTGCACCAGGTCAGACTCCAGCTTCTTCTTGGAGTTCAGAAGGCTGGTGTTCTGGAGGAGGTAAAACCATTTTTTTGATTCTCAAGAGAACTTTCAAGTGACAAGGCAGAAATGGTATGCCTGGCTGAGTTTCATTCGAAATGGCTTTTGACCCATACCTGGGAGTGCAGCAGTCCAACACGCTCACTGGCGTCTACCAGCTCAGTCTCAGCCACTTTGCGGCCTCTCTCTGTCTGCTCCAGAGCAACTCTCAGCTCCTCGATTTCAGCCACCATCAGACCGTTCCTGCGCTCCACCATGGCTGCCTGCTCCTTCATATCATCTGCGGCACGAACAGCATCATCAAGGTGCAATTGGGCATCCTGGGGTTCACAATGACATGGGTTCATTAGGACTTGTGGAAGTAGAGGTGATTGGGTCATTGATATAAATGCTCCTTGGTAAGAATTTCCCCAATATCTCTGCCTTTCTACACTATATTAGTCAACTCTATGTATTTCTCTGTTCTATTATTTTCTACAGATTCACCAACAAATCTCTCCCCAGTCCCTTTACCTTGAGCTGTCCCTGAACGTTCCTCAGCTGTTTCTGGGCCTCAGCGGCCTGCCTGTTGGAGTGGCTCAGCTGGACCTCCATCTCGTTCAGGTCTCCCTCCATCTTCTTCTTCACCCTCAGGGCATCATTCCTGCTCCTGACCTCAGAGTCCAGGGTGCTCTGCATGGAGTCCATCATCCTCTGGCTGTTCCTCTTGATCTGCTCCATCTCCTCGTCCTTCTCAGCCAGCTTCCTGTCCACCTCACCCTTGATCTGGTTCAGCTCCAGCTGCACTCTCAGAATCTTGGATTCCTCGTGCTCCAGTGTTCCCTGGACAAAGAGAAGCAGTCAGGCGAATTGTGTTCAATACATTTGGATGTGTATAACACAAGGAATTAAATATATATGACTACAATAAACACCAATACAGGGATCGTGGGTCTGTAGCTGGAGTTGGCTAGTGTACCACTTTAGTTGTATTGTTTGTATATCATATTTTACATTTGTGTGACTGTCCTTCTCTATCAGTGTTTTGTTATTTGTTGTGTTTTGTGTTTTTTGTGGACCCCAGGAAGAGTAGCTGATGCTTCTGCATCCAAATAATACAAATGATCAAATTAACACTGCTTATCCCATCAAACAGCTGTAGTTTGTACCTCAGCCTCCTCCAGAGCGGTCTGGATCTCAGACTTCTCTGTCTCCACGGTCTTCTTGGCCTTCTCCAGCTCATGGATGCTCTTGCCAGTCTCTCCGATCTGCTCAGTCAGGTCACCAATCTCCTCTGCACACAAACACAGGAGCAGTTTAGACTTGGGAGATTTTCAGTGGGTATTGCCAATACACTGAAGTTGACAGTGAATTATAAAAATTATTGGGGCCGAGTTCTCTGCCATCCAGGACCTCTATACCAGCCGGTGTCAGGGAAGGCCCCAAAAAGTGTCAAAGACTCCAGCCACCCAATTCATAGACTGTTCTCTCTGCTACCTCACGGCAAGCGGTAACGATGCAGCAAGTCAGGAACAGACAGGACCCTGAACAGCTTCTACCCCCAAGCCATAAGACTGCTAAATAGTTAGTCTGGGTAGCTATTGGTTACTATGTAACTATCTGTCTCTTTTTGCATTAAATCACCACGTGTTGCTGTTACTGTTTGTCTATGATGTTGCCTAGTCACTTTATGCCTAACTGTATGTACGTATCTACCTCAATTACCTCGTACCCCTGCACATCGACTCGGTACTGGTATCTGTGTATATAGCCAAGTTATCGTTACTCATTGTGTATTTCTTCCTCGTGTTATTATTTCTCTATTTCCTTGTTTTCTCGCTGCATTGTTGGGAAGGGCCATAAGCACCTGTTGTTTACGAAGCATGTGATTTGATTTGATTCATGAATTAATCAGCACTTCATAGGGTCTTGCAAATATAATTGCCCCCACTTCTTTGGGTTGTTCAAAGGGATACCAATTATAAGTTGGAAAAAATGTAAATGTTAATTACACTAGTTAAACATGAGCCCAATAAAACTGCTGTCAAATGCTCACGTTGCAGGTTCTTGTTCTCTCTCTTCAGAGTCTCCAGATGATCCAGAGCCTCCTCGTAGGAGTTCTTCATCTTGAAGAGTTCAGTGCTCATAGAGCGAACCTCCTTCTGAGCTCCTTCCAGCTCAGCCTGTCCCTCCTCATACTTCTGCTTCCATTCTGCTAGAACCTGGGGAAATCAATGGGATTTTCATTAGGTCTTGATGAAGAGTTTGGAATCAGAAAAATGCTACAATTATGCTACAATAGATCATGTAGCAGACAGAAAATATCACTCTAGGTTGAGGATAATTCATTTTCACCTTGTCAAAGTTCCTCTGCTTCTTGTCGAGGTTGGCGGCCATTGCGTTGGCTCTCTCAACGTCAATCATGAGGTCCTCCACCTCTCCCTGCAGCCTCTGTTTGGTCTTCTCCAGGGAGGCGCACTTGGAGTTTGTCGCCTCAATGGTCTCCTCAGCCTCCTGCAGACGCTGGGCCAGTTTCTTTCTGTTGGACGACAGAGGGTTTACAAACATTACAAATCAACGTAAAAAGTTTTTAGAGCCCCCTACCACTCACTATTCACACCCTATATTTGAGTTTTGCTGTTCCGTGCGACTCACTTGGACTCCTCCAGCTCCTCTGTGCGCTGGATAGCATCAGTTTCATACTTAGTCCTCCACTGAGCCACCTCACAGTTTGCCTTGGACATGCCGCGTTGCAGCTCTGCCTTGGCCTCTTGCTCCTCCTCAAACTGCTCCCTCAGGAGGTCACAGTCATGGCGGGCAGACTGGACACCGTGGGCCAGTGCGTTTTTAGCCTTTGCGAGAGAAAGAGAGAAATACAAAGACTAAGGGAGATAGTAACACAAATGACAGTGGAAGTCTCTGAGGGTGGCCTAGTCACCGTCTATATCAGGGGTGGGCAATCATTTTGTCTCGAGGGCCACATTGGGATTTCAAAATTCCCTTACCTTGACCTCCTCTTCAATCTGCCTCTTCAGCTCCTCAACCTGCTGGGTGAAGGCCTGTTTGCCTCTGGTCAGCTGAGACACCAGGGATTCCTTCTCCTCCAGCTGGCGGCCAAACTCACCTGCAGGGACAGAGGGACATCTTGTTAATAGGGTCTTTGTTCTCTAAGATTGAACATGTATTTCAAGGTAACTGTCACGCCCTGGCCATAGAAAGGCTTTTATTCTCTATTTTTTATTCTATTTTGGTTAGGCCAGGGTGTGACTAGGATGGGCATTCTAGTTTCCTTATTTCTATGTTTTCTGTTTCTATGTTTTGGCCGGGTATGGTTCTCAATCAGGGACAGCTGTCTATCGTTGTCTCTGATTGGGAATCATACTTAGGCAGCCTGTTTTGCCACCTTAGTTGTGGGTAGTTGTCTGTGTTAGTGGCCTGTACTCAGCTTTGTTGGTTCTTGTTCTTGTTTTTGTTTGGCGACATTCATAAATAAATAGAAATGTACGCTCACCATGCTGAACCTTGGTCCTGTCATTTCCACCCTGACGTGACAGTAACGTAGGGCAATGTTAGGTGTTAAATAGTCAGGGTTTGGTAGGTTACTTTCTAAATGTAATCCATTACAGTTACTAGTTACCTGTCTAATTGTAATCAGTAACGTAACTTTTGGATTACCCAAATTCAGTAATGTAATCTGATTACTTTACGTTACTTTTGGATTACTATCCCATTAAGAGGAATTAGAAGCAGACAAAAAGCATCCATCAAACCCATTTGGTGTGTCATCATAGTGGTCTCTGACTATTGGTCAGACTCGCTCAGGTGGAACTAACAAACTTGCGAGAAAACAAAACGAAGTCAATGTGTTTTTTGCCAAACATAATGTCTGAATTTCAAAGTAATCAAATAAGTAATAATCTAGTTTTTCAAAAGTATTAGTAATCTGAATAAAATATTTTTTCTGATAATGTAACAAAGTGCTTGAAAGAGCGATCATTACAGTTTAAGTCAGAACAGTAGAAACTATGTGGACTGGACTACATGGATACAGCCCCCAATACATGTTATTGTGTTTTACTGAACAAAGAATTGGTTTGTTGTTCATTGTTGATGATGGTACCATTTTCTGTCAGGAGTCTGGCCCTCTGTCCACTGATGTCGTTGATCTGGCGAACATTCTCATCATTCTTAGTCTTGATCTCACTCAGCTGGTCCTCAAGAGTACGGCACATCTTCTCCAGATTGCCCTGTTAGTGAAACATGTTCCATCATTACTTTATATATGGGACTTCTGTCAACTTCAGTTCACTTGAATGGTAATGTAGTTGACTCTCCTCAACACTGCTTGATCAAACCATCACTACTCACCTTAGCCTTGGCGACGGCCTCCATGTTGCTGGAGAGGTCATCAATCTCCATCTTGTACTCACTCTTCTCCTTCTCCAGCTTCTGCTTGACGCGCTGCAGGTTGTCGATCTGCTCCCCGAGCTCAGCCACACTGTCGGCCTGCTTTTTGCGCAGAGCGGCGGCTGTGGACTCATGCTGCAGGGTGGACTCTTCAAGATCACGACGCAGCTTCTGGAACTCAGCCTCGCGCTTCTTGTTCATCTCAATCTGAGCAGCAGTGGCGCCTCCGGCCTCCTCCAGCCTCTCGCTGATCTCCTCAAGTTCCCTGGAGAGATCGGCCCTCTGCTTCTCAACCTTGGCCCTGGCAGCACGCTCAGCTTCAATTTCCTCCTCCAGCTCCTCAATACGGGCCTAGAACAGGGGGCAGGAGCACGGTTGATGAATACTACAATACATAAAACAATAATAGTATACGTTTTTAAAAATGTGTTCATACAAAATCAGTTACACTAATATATTCAGTAGATGGTGTCCCATGCTGGAACCAAAACCACAACGGTAAGAAACCACATCTTCCAATCTACTGACCCACCAGCAAAAAATGTGTGCTACCAGAATATTTTGGGGGGAAATGTTTCAGGTATGTGCTTTCCTGCACTGGAGCTGAGGTCCTGTACTGTACCTGGAGTTCCTTGATCTTCTTCTGTAGCTGAGCTCCCAGAGACTGCTCATCCTCAATCTTACTGAGGAGCTGGGATGTCTCAAACTCCTTCCTAAGAAACACAAACACGTCGATTGCAAAGTTGGTTTAAGTTCGATAGAGTAAAGAGAGAGTATCATGTAAATTCTAATTCATAATTACAATAATTAGTCAAGAACAACCATTATTGTCAATATGGCAGGTATTGTTTGCTTACTTCTTGATTTTCTCATCAGACTGCTGCTTGTCATTCTCCAGGTCCATTATGGACTCCTGGGCCAGTTTCAGATCTCCCTCCAGCTTTCTCTTTGCTCTCTCAAGGTCCATACGGACCTTCTTCTCTTGCTCCAGAGATCCCTCAAGCTACAACATAAAAATAGACATGTATTGTTCAAATCTAAACAACAGAAGATAATAACATCTTACATACTATCACGGCCAAAATGTCAAACTCCACTCACGTCGTCCACTTGCTGTTCCAGCTTGGTCTTGGCCTTGGTCAGAGTGTTGACTTTGTCCTCCTCTGACTGCAGGTCGTCCAGTGTCTGCTGGTGGGCCTCTTGGAGGGCTTTCTTCTCCTTGGTCAGCTTGACAACGCTCTCATCCAAAGACGCCATCTCTTCTGTCAGGTTTTTAACCTGAAAACGACCACAACAAAATGTGTCTTTGTTCACTTCACCATAAAGGGGAGATTTAGTTTCATATGTTTTGCATTCATTTAATTCAGATTAGAAATGTGTCAACAAGTACTGTTCTATAGATTCAACACTAGGTGGCAGTGTACTCCATGCCAGTGTACTGAATGGAAGTTATAAACGAGGGGCAGCTGAACATACAATGAATGTGGGGAGTACCACTATTCTACTATTTTGTGTCTTCATATTTCCTGCACCCACAATGCATCTGGAATTCCATTTCTGTTGAGCTATGTTTTGAGTTGATTATGGTTTGGGTTAGACTGTCTATTGTAAGACACAAGACCTTGTTTTCAGTGGCATGCTTCTCCTTCTCCACTTTGGCCAGGGTGAGCTCCAGGTCATCAATGTCCTTCTTCAGCTCAGAACACTCATCCTCCAGCTTCCTCTTCTTGGCAGTCAACTCAGCATTCATCTCCTCCTCATCCTCCAGCCTCTCTGTCGTCTCTTTGAGTTTGGCCTCCAGCTGGATCTTGCTCTTGATGAGCCCCTCACACCTTTCCTCAGCATCGTTCAGATTCTCTGATTCCTGATTTCAGAACAGGAGAAAAATCATCCTCCTCACTTTGTTTATCAAAATATAGATTTGATTTAGTCAAAAAAAGTCTAAACAAATCAATATAAATAATTAAAGAATAATTAAATGTGTGCTCGTTTGTGTATTCATGTGTATGAAAATATGATCTTATGAGGATCATTTCTCACTCACAGATGCAACTTGGAGTGCCAGGTCGTTCTTCTCTTGCAGCATGGACACCATCTTCTCCTCCAACTCCTTCTTCTTGGCAAGCGCCTTGGCCAGGTCTGTCTTCATCTTGTCGAAGTTCTCCTTCATGTTGGCCAGCTCCTTCTCAGTCTCAGCGCTCTTCAGCAGGGGCTTGATCTTGAAGTACACCTTCATCCATGGCCAGGTTTTCACATTCATGAATGAACGGATGTTGTACTGGACGGTGAAGATGGCATCTCTGGTCGACAGAGAGGATAGAGTGGCATGGTGAGTGACATGCTTAAAGCTACATTCTGGGATTTGAAGAATAACCCCCCGCCCCCCCAACACTTTGTGTATACAGCTGAGGAACGGAGCTAAGAAAATGGAACAACTCTTAAAATCATAGACAGAGTTCTAGATGCAAGGACTGACAGGTCATGCTTAAATCAGGAGGCATTTTATGTTATTTAAGAATGAATGGGTAAATATCACCAATATAAATGACAACTGAACAGCTTTGCCAAATCCCAAACTGCAGAACTAATAGAGCATTATAAGACCTACTTTCTCTTTCTGATCAACTCACAGCATTTACAGTATGTGATCATCATGCATTACATACAGCAGGTCCACAGAAAGCTTTGCCAAGATGTCTACTCTTCCTCACCTCCTCTCCATCATCTTGGTGAACTCTTTTCTCATGAGGAATCCACGGCTGAGAGCCTGGACCATGCCGACCAGAACAGCCAGCTTCTCATCTCTCATCTCCTCCAAGACACCCAGCAGACCGGCTTTGAAGAACACCTGAGACACAGGTAAACATGGCCGTTGGAACCACAGTCAGATGGTGACAGATAGAAATGGTTGGATCAAAACAGGGGAACAACACCACTAGATTCATTTGAACATAAACATTGCAATGCTAACAAACAAACCATAGGAGAGCTTGTTTAAAAGTTGTAAGTTCTTGCAGAGTTGTAGATGAATAATGTACACAGATACAGATAACTGAAGCCATACCACTCTAACACAATGCACATGATAATGAGTTGAGTTTATATACTTGTATGAATTTGAAGAAAACAATTGTTCAATGTTTTTCCACCTTTTTCATAAGTTTAAAGGTCAATCAGCAGTTGAAGCATTAACAAAGTTTCCTCCCTGCCCCTTTTTCAGTTAAAAAGAAAAGGATGGGGCTGGAGATATGTAACCACTCTCAAATAGACAGAGCTATGGATGCAAGGACTGACCATGCTATTACATGATAGGTTGAACCAAGTTTTGAGGCTATACAGTGTTAGTTTACATTTATTTAGTTTACAAACCATTGGAGTAAAACAAGCATATACTTTGGGTTCTACAGCTGAACTAAGCTCATGAGGCATTTATAAGTTATATTCTTCCAGAATCAATGGGTACAAATCATTAATGTATCATTCAGAAAATGGATGCAACTGCAGATTGACCCTTTAAATGAAGAAGAAGGAATGAAAGGATGGATAAACCTACTGGACAGATGTTGAATGGTTCATGTTTAAATCATCATTGAAGTTGTGGTTGGATGTCAGCTTTTGCTGGGGGTATTTGACTGACCTTGGTGTGTCCAAACTTGTAATCGTCGTGATTTATATCAATGGACCCAAGCAACTTCTCAGAAGCCTTCTTGTTGTCAATGAACTGGCCCTCTGGGATGACACTGGCATTCAGTACTTTGTACCTGAATGAGGAGACATTGTTATCATATTTCAAGTTGTAATAGGTTGGTTATATTACATAAAAGCTAAGCCTATTCTGATGCTGGGAAAACCCGTGGAGAATTGTGTGTGTGTGTGTGTGTGTGTAGGTTGTGTGTGTGTGTGTTGTGTGTGTACCTCTGCTTGAAGTCAGCATAGATGATTCTGCTGGGGAAGCCCTTTCTGCAGATTCTGATCCCCTCCAGAACACCATTACACCTGAGCTGGTGGATAACCAGGAAGTTCTCCATCAGACCTGGAAAAACAAACCAAGTCTCTTTAATACTTATTAACAGACTAAAGGATTGGGCTTGGTAAGGTTACTCATACTCTATAGATAAGATGTAATATTCAAGTCAATATTTCTTGTACCTGGAGTCTTTGACTCGTTGGGGATCAGGCAGCGTACAAAGTGAGGATGAGTGCTCCTCAAGTTGGTCATCAGCTTTTGTAAGTTCTCCTGTAAGAGGGTTACAAACCATTTTCTCAGAAATCATTTATGATAATCAATGCACCTTTTGGAGGACTGAATATAGACATTTCAATAGCTCACCCTGAACTGGGAGGACACAGTCTGCATGGAACCACCCTTCTTCTTGCCTCCTTTCTTGGTTGTATCTGTTCAAATGTGGATAAGTTAAAGATCATTAGAAATGAGATAATCAAATGCAAATGCTGCCAATGAGACTGTGCAAAATTACACCTATTGAATGAGTAAATTATCCCAGTGAATAACCCTGATAAATTGTGATACATTCAAAGAATTTAAAGCATTGGTCACCAACAGGTCGATCGGGATTTTGAACCGTTTCATGTCTGAAGGTAGAGAGCAAATCAACTACACGTATAGGCCTACCGCTGGCCAATCAGATAGCTCAGATCCCCGTGCATTTACAGTTTCCTCGCACCATAGATTGTAAAAAGAAGAATCAGATGCACAACAGAGTTGATACTTTGAGATGTAAAAACCATTGATACCATGACTATAGAGAGACTCAACGAATACAGCAGAGAGATGCTGTTTTTATGAGTTAGTTCATGTTTAAGTTGTTATTCAACACTTTGTTCAACACTTTTATGAGACATAAAATGCGCGTTCACCCTACTTCCACTCGTGCTACAACCAGCACTGCAGCTGTAATGAATGAGTACAACCAGCACTGCAGCTGTAATGAATGAGTAGAGCAAAGTGTTCTGATACACTTGTGTCTTATTTAATATCGAGGAATATTTCACTTTCTCTGGTGACAACAGTAACAACATGAATTGGTGCATGAGGCAGAAATAATGCAGTGCGACTTGAGTTTCACCATCAGCTGGAAGACTGTGTCCCCTTTTCTCTTTACGGAGGAAGGGAGAGCGGAGGGACAGTGAGTCGGGGGAGAGGCAGCATCACCTCTGCTCCCTCCCTCCCCTCAGACTGACTATCAGATGCAGGCCGTCAGTCCAGTAAAAAAAAAGGAAACTATTATGCTCACTCAGCTGTGGATCACAAGTAATACGACAAATGATCTGTGTTACCAGTGTGATCATATACCCATTTTCTTTATATATATATAATTTCAAAATGGTCTGAGAAGAATCACATTGGCAGGGCAATTCCAGTATAACCTGTATACAGTGATACTATATTGGGCCTATAGCCGACTGAACAAACCTCATTGCTACAGATCTGTTTTTAATTGATGAATGTTGCATAGGCTTGTGTTTTCTAAGTCATTTAAAAAACATCTCAGCAGGATATCTTGGCCTGCATTTTGACTCAGAAAGTGATCTTGACTCTGAAAAGGTTGGTGGCCACTGCTCTAAAGACAATGTGGGTCTGAATTGTAACTATCGCTTAATTTAATCTTTTGACTTGATGCTGGTCTTACCCTCAGGTGGTGCAGCGGGATACAGTGCAGCCAACAGTTTGACTGAGGACTTCCCGTACATCTGAATAACTGAGTCGTTCAGGGGGTCCTTGTTCTTCTCCAGCCAGCCAGTGATGTTGTAGTCCACAGTGCCGGCGTAGTGCACCAGGGAGAAGTGGGCCTCTGCCTTGCCTTTGGCAGGCTTGGGCTTCTCATATGCCTTGGTTTTGCCAAGATGCTGGTCGTTCAGCTTGTTCTTGAAGGTAGTGTCTGAAGCCTTGGGGAACATGCACTCCTCTTCAAGGATGGAGAAGATGCCCAATGGCTTTACAAAAAGAGATGGATATCAAATGAGTGATTTTTACATTTAGGATCACATTTATTCCTTTAGCAAACATCATTTTATAGGATTACATTCATTTAGGGGGACATCATAGGAAACATATTGAGTTCTCAACAGTCAGATATGTTGTACCATTATGATAATATCTATCAATGCGCTCCCTATGAGCTTTGCTGTTGTGGTCCAGTATAATCCTTACAGACAACTGACCTTCTCAATAAGCTCAATGCAGGCAGCCAAGTCCATGCCGAAGTCAATGAAGGCCCAGACGATTCCCTCCTTCTTGTACTCCTCTTGTTCCAGGACGAACATGGTGTGGTTGAAAAACTGTTGCAGTTTCTCATTGGTGAAGTTGATGCACAGCTGCTCCATGCTGTTGTACTGTTGATGGAATTTCAGAAGGGATCATTTCATCAGACTGTAATCCCTCTCAATCACAACTAATTGTCTTGTTCTGGTCTCAGACTCACATCAAAGATCTCAAATCCGGCAATATCGAGCACACCGATATAGAACTGCCTTGGATTCTTGGTGTCCAACATCTCGTTGATACGGATGACCATCCACAAGAACATCCTCTCGTAGATGGACTTGGCCAAAGCCATGACTGCATTATAAACCTGCAAAGATAATACCTCAAATTAATACATGAGGTACTGACCATGTCCAGTGATAAGGTTGGGAAAAACAACAGAAGTATTTTTAAAAAGCAATGTAATTGTCCCCAAAATAATTCAGGTAGTTAGAAAATGTGTGATGCTGTGTTTAACCGCCTTACCTGAGGCACAGTCTGTCCCTTGGTCACGTACTCGTTACCGACCTTCACTCTGGGGTAGCACAGACACTTCAACAACTCAGCTGAGTTCAGGCCCAGCAGGTAGCCGATTTTATCAGCCACTGGAGAGAAAACCAACAACGGATCGCTTGATTCTGATGTCTTTTATAGGTTAAGTTTTCATTTTCACCCACATCCATTATTCAAATCATTTCTGGAGGTTGGAATTTGGTCTCAAATGTATATCCTGCCTGACTTTCATGTGGCACCGCCTGTCTTGGTCGTTTCCCTGTAAAAGGACCAATGAGCACCAACTCGGGAAGTTCATAGGAGGATGTCAAATTGGTTGTCAAATGAAAGCTAAGAGTCTATCTTTTTCTAGAAATAAAGGAATATATATATATATATGTATATATATATATATATATGTTTTACCATTTGCCATCCTGAAAATGAGGAATAAGCAAACGCTTTGATTTCTGGTCAAACAGATGGACAAGTTGTCATGTAAAACAGCTGGCAGGAAAAGTCTTAAAAGGTATTAGAAATACAACTAATATTTTAGATTTTGTTTTGGAGAAATGTTTCTGCCTTCTGTAAGTTTCAAAAACATTGCCTTGTGCTTTAAAATTCTGTTACCTCATGAGGAGGGAGAACAAAGAAACTTTACAGAATTAACAAGTTAAGGTAGACCTACCAATTAGTTAGTGTTTTTACTCATGTCAATTTTGTTTATGAATTATTAATCAGTAACAGAATTTCTTGAATGAAATTGAATTGGCTACAATGGAAAATCATAGTAGTCATAAACCACAGTTAGGTTCACAAGTTTGTACAATACAGTAGTGTATAGTTCAGTACAGTAGTGTTTAGTTCAGTACAGTAGTGTATAGTTCAGTACAGTAGTGTATAGTTCAGTTCAGTAGTGTATAGTTCAGTACAGTAGTGTATAGTACAGTACAGTAGTGTATAGTTCAGTACAGTAGTGTATAGTTCAGTTCAGTAGTGTATAGTACAGTACAGTAGTGTATAGTACAGTACAGTAGTGTATAGTACAGTACAGTAGTGTATAGTACAGTACAGTAGTGTATAGTACAGTACAGTAGTGTATAGTACAGTACAGTAGTGTATAGTACAGTAGTGTATAGTACAGTAGTGTATAGTACAGTACAGTAGTGTATAGTTCAGTACAGTAGTGTATAGTTCAGTACAGTAGTGTATAGTTCAGTAGTGTATAGTACAGTACAGTAGTGTATAGTTCAGTACAGTAGTGTATAGTTCAGTACAGTAGTGTATAGTTCAGTAGTGTATAGTACAGTACAGTAGTGTATAGTTCAGTACAGTAGTGTATAGTTCAGTACAGTAGTGTATAGTTCAGTAGTGTATAGTACAGTACAGTAGTGTATAGTTCAGTACAGTAGTGTATAGTACAGTAGTGTATAGTACAGTACAGTAGTATATAGTTCAGTACAGTAGTGTATAGTACAGTACAGTAGTGTATAGTTCAGTACAGTAGTGTATAGTACAGTACAGTAGTGTATAGTACAGTACAGTAGTGTATAGTTCAGTACAGTAGTATATAGTTCAGTACAGTAGTGTATAGTACAGTACAGTAGTGTATAGTTCAGTACAGTAGTGTATAGTTCAGTACAGTAGTGTATAGTTCAGTACAGTAGTGTATAGTACAGTACAGTAGTGTATAGTACAGTACAGTAGTGTATAGTACAGTACAGTAGTGTATAGTTCAGTACAGTAGTGTATAGTACAGTACAGTAGTGTATAGTTCAGTACAGTAGTGTATAGTTCAGTACAGTAGTGTATAGTACAGTACAGTAGTGTATAGTACAGTAGTGTATAGTACAGTACAGTAGTGTATAGTACAGTACAGTAGTGTATAGTACAGTACAGTAGTGTATAGTTCAGTACAGTAGTGTATAGTTCAGTACAGTAGTGTATAGTACAGTAGTGTATAGTACAGTACAGTAGTGTATAGTACAGTACAGTAGTGTATAGTACAGTACAGTAGTGTATAGTACAGTACAGTAGTGTATAGTACAGTACAGTAGTGTATAGTTCAGTACAGTAGTGTATAGTACAGTACAGTAGTGTATAGTTCAGTACAGTAGTGTATAGTTCAGTACAGTAGTGTATAGTACAGTAGTGTATAGTACAGTACAGTAGTGTATAGTACAGTACAGTAGTGTATAGTACAGTACAGTAGTGTATAGTACAGTACAGTAGTGTATATTTCAGTACAGTAGTGTATAGTTCAGTACAGTAGTGTATAGTACAGTAGTGTATAGTTCAGTACAGTAGTGTATAGTACAGTACAGTAGTGTATAGTACAGTACAGTAGTGTATAGTTCAGTACAGTACAAAGTTGAAAACACAAGTTGAGTACTCTATAATGTACTGTATTGTACTATACTGTATTGTATTGAACTATGCTCTACTTTGCTGTACTGTACGGAACTCTACTCTACTGTACTGAACTCTACTCTACTGTACTATATTGTGCTGTACTCTACTGAGCTCTGTGCTGTACTGTGATGTCCAAAGTCGTTATGTTCCCCTAACCCGACCACCCCTCCCCTAATTGGAGTAAACTAATGGACAACAACACTCAGGCTTCTACTTCCAGCTTATACATACTATATACATTTCATGGATATTTTACAATACTTATCTTTTGTTTGTTTTTAGTCCCATCCTTTAGCTTCCCTCCTATCTATCTCTGAACACCATCCACTTTCTATTTGACATATATTTTTAACTGTGCTGTGATGCGTCACAAAAGTACTGAACCTTTCTATTCTCAGAGTTTCTAAATATTGTAAATTAAAGATAAAATTTTTTGCTAATATTATTGATTTACTATGACTTTTCAAATCACCCAGCAGTGTTATTTGCCGACATCGTTGAATCTTAATTCAGAGCAGATATTTAAGAGTGTTTTTGAAAAAAGTGGACACAGAAAAAACTGAGGGAGATTTTACCAAAGTTCTTTTTTACCAAACTTTGCATCTGCACAGTTCTTCCTGTAAATCTGTTTTTGTTTGATGTTCAGTGTAAATTGTTGAAAGTGTTCATTGTACATAGAGTTTAATGGTTTGTTAAACTGTAAAATGTATGATTTTTGTTTGTCATACATTTTAAATGAAAAATCTCAACACAATTCCGTTAAAATGGAATTAACTTCTTACGTGTTGTATTTCTACGTTGGGGACTGGGAAAGGGACAAATGCTTTCCGTATCTTACGTCTATGAGTGGGACTCACCCTCTGTTCCATCTGACTCGGCCTGCTCCTCACGCTGCTTCTGCTTGAATTTCAAGTTGCCATGGTGCATTACAGCTCCTGTCAGCTTGTAGATGGCCATTTTCTCATCGTTAGAGAATCCCAGGATTGTAATGGCATCCTGGGATTAAAGAGGAAGTACAACAGTGAAGAACTGAACGGTAGTTTACTCAGTTACAGTTCTGTGTTCAGTCCAGAACAAATGGGATGGTTAGAATTAACTGGCTTCTCTGTTCCACATGATTGCTCTTGGCCAACACACTAGTATATGACAGCACAACATGAGTTTTACACAGTTCCACAGGGCACTTAGAGGCAGTCTCTTGTGGAAGTCTTACAGGTATGTGCCTCAAGGTGAAGTGTGAAGGCATGACGAGGGGCCTTGAAGCACATGCCTAACTAACACAAGGTGCCCAGTTGCTATCAAGCAGGATTTGCGCAATGCATTCAGTGTGTATTGTGGTCCTACCCATTCCATATCTAGAGTTTGGTTCACACTTTGTATCACTCACATCGGTGGCATCCAGCTCGACCTTGTCGTCGATGCTGGCCACACTGATCTGACCCTGGCTGATCATGGGGAAGTCGTAAGGGTTGGTGGTGATGAGCGTCATTTCTGTGGACAACAGAGAATGGCTTGTCAGTTAAATCTCTTAGAATTCTGCTGTCCTACCTTTACAGTATCTCTCCCTCCTTTACTCAATAGATGGACTCAAGGATACATGCAGTATATAATACATAGCATCAAAAGGGGGGGACTGAGGCTCCTGGACTAGTGCAGCACAGTGCATTACTTGATCTTTCCCATGAAAGACCTTGAAAGACTTGACCCATGTTTAGATGCCTTGTTACCTTGGATGTACTGATTATAATAATATTAAAAGTGTGGACTCGGAAACATTTGAATAAGTTCCACAGATGGAGGTGTGAATAATTTCACCTAAACCTGTACTTTGCCTTACCAACTAGCTCAGGTTTGTGGTTGGTCATCATCTGGTAGAAGATATGGTAGCCTCTCTCAGCAGGCAGCTGGAAGGCCACTCTGGACTTCTCTAGCAGGTCTGAGAGAGAGAGAGAGAGAGAGAGCGAGAGAGAGAGAGAGAGAGAGAGAGAGAGAGAGAGAGAGAGAGAGAGAGAGAGAGAGAGGGAGAGAGGGAGAGAAAAAGAGAGAGAGAACATAAGATAACATTACATTTGATGATTCAATCTCCAACAAATATTCTGTTTGATTTAAGGAAAGCATTGAGAAACACGGAAAACCAACTCACAGGTCTCAATATCAGCTTTAGCCAGTTTACCACCTTGGAAGTGAATCCTGATGAATTTACCCTGTAGTAGAGCATGGGGGATAGAAATAGGTCAACTAAATACATCTAGCATTTTACTTTGATAAACCCCTTGAAAAGTTACAGTTTGTTGAACATCTATTGACGAAACTATAGAGCACCACAGTATCAGTCATAATACCCATAAAACCTAGCGGTCAAATAGGGAAATGGTTCCAAACGTTTTTACACCATTCATTTCCCCAATAGTGGATTTTAGCGTGTAGTTAGCGTGTCGTTTTGATAACCGTGTAAGTCTATCTAAGACAAGGTGACTTTTAGCTAAATATATTTGCCTGTATTTACCCACAACAAATGAAATGCTAATTAACTGCTAATGTGGCTATCATAAAGAACTACAAATGCCATGATGATCTGGACGAGACTGCCTAATTTAGGCAAAGGTCAGAATCTCTGGATAAACTATCTAATGTTAGCTAAATTTATTAATGAATAAATTGGCTACATTTATTTAAATGGTACATTCTGTCTTGTATAAGTTATAAATCGACACAATAGCTGTTAGCGAAGGTGTCAGCTAGAGATGAAATGCAAGATCTTGCAGGGATTTGTAGTTGTTCATGATGTCTACTTTGATGCTAATTAGCATTTTGAAATCTGAGAGTAGATAGAGACAAATATATTGATAAAAGTCACCTTTTCTGATTTACATGGTTATCAAAACGTCACACCTGGGTAAGCCTACACGGAACACAAACCTTATTTTAACTGTTGCTAAAATCCCCGATTGGAGAAATAAATGGTGGAAAAACAATTGGAAGCATTTCCCTGTTTGACCGCTAGGTTATGGGTATTATGGCACCTATAGGGAACTTTTAAAATATGTTTTCCAATTGAAGGTCACTTCCACAGTATGCCCTTCATACTTACAAAGCGCGACGAGTTGTCGTTCCTCACTGTCTTGGCATTACCATAAGACTCCAGCAGAGGGTTAGCTGCAATGATCTGATCCTCAAGAGACCCCTGATTGAGACAAACACAAGTTGCTCAGAAACTATCAAACACTTGACTTAAAACAGGATTCACCGCTTGAAAGAAAGTTTACACAGAGCAACAAACTGAAATGTGTTACCTTCATTTTGCTGGGGTCTACTTCCTTCTTGACACCAGAAACTGCGATGGTGGCGAAGTACTGGATGACACGCTTGGTGTTGACAGTCTTTCCTGCACCGGATTCTCCGCTGGTTTATATAACAGAGAAAGATGGGTTTAGTCACATGTTTGAGTGTCAGATTGGCTTTCACTGAGAAATAGCTTTGAACCCAGTCATTACTACAGATAGCCTAATCCATTCATAATATCATGTATTTTATAACACCCAAGTCACACAATATATCAGAATAGAAACACTTTCTCAAGTGAAATGATAGAAAACAACTTACGTAATCAGGACGGACTGGTTCTCCTTATCTGGAACCAAAGACATGCTGCTTATTATAATCAATCAACATTAGGAGTATATCATTGTATTCATAAGCATCATCATGAATTACATTTTGGAATATTTTCCATTCAAGGATAGTGAAACGAGAGATTCCCAGCAGACTGTTCTAACTTAGACTAGAAGACAGTAGATTCCATCCATCCATCCATCCATCCATATCTCCATGAGAGCTCGTACCAATCATCATGAACTGGAAGGCGTTGTCAGAGACGGAGAAGATATGGGGTGGAGCCTCCATCCTCTTCTTCCCTCTGTAGGCGTTGACAACGACTTCGTCGTACACGGGGAGCCACTTGTAGGGGTTCACCGTGGCACAGAAGAGCCCAGAGTAGGTCTGGATGAAAGGGATCCAATTAGGCGATTAGCAAAGTCAGATTGACTTTTACCTGGATTTATGTGAGGATGTGGGTGTACTATGGTATACTAATGTGGGTCTACTGTATTGGTATGTTTTGGTTTCTACTGTTCATTTATGTGTAGTACTGTTTGTGTGTATTTATTAGGTTAATTTACAGTGTGTATGTTTATGCAGGTTTCTTACATAGATCATCCATGCTGCATAACGCTCTTTGAGGTTATACAACACAGAGGCTTCATTCAGGTAGGTCATCATGGCCATGTCCTCAATCTTGTCGTACTTCGGGGGGTTCATCTGGTAGATGTCTGCTTCTTTGAACTCTTTATCCTGAAACAGTCAGAAATATACATTACACACGGATCAAACTGGACATTACTCAATGCTTTTTGCTGATTAAAATACCCACATTTAATCAAACTACTTTGTTATCACCCACTGACAAATACATGGAGATTCTTGACTTGTCATTATCAATAATTCCATTACATTTTTAAATAGCAGCAATAAAAATGGTTTCTTTGAAGGTTATATTCTGCTTAAAAAAGAACAAAGAAATGCTTCTTGATCTATTTTTTGTTACTGATTTCATATTATCTTTTGGCATGTTTTTGACAATTTGGATAATTTTTTAACTTCAATACTTTTCAGATCAGACTCACCACTTTGGTGCCGTCAGCATTTGTGACTTTGACAGTACACTTTCCCTCTGTCCTGCCAGTGATCAAACCCTTAAGGTACAGCTCCTTGACGTCTGTCACATAGCAGGCGTTCTTTGAATCAAACGGCATGGCTTGTGCCTCCATCCTCTCCCTCTCGGGTTTACGAAGGTACAAGGCAGCCTTGCCGTAGATCTGCATCTCAGCGTCCGTACTCATGGTGACGGATCACTAGGAAAGAGATGAAACAAGAAACATGATTGACTCTGTGGTGCTTCCTCCACAGTCAACAGAGTGAGCGGTATCTCACACAGCATTTAAAAATAAACTTTTTATGTGAAGACAAACCATGTCTCACCTTTTTCCCCTCCTACAGTTGAATTTGTACGTCTTGGAGGATCCTGTGAAACATTAGGGTGTTGTGAATACACACAAGTCTGAAACCTTGTAATTTAGCCCCTGAAGGGTAAGAAACATTTTGAATGGCATCATTCAACTCCATCATTACAGCCGTGTCCAATTCAACTACAGGTCAACTGGTAACTTTCATTTTCCTACTTTACTGTGCATTCTGTCAAGTAGCCCTGACAATCCAGGTATATTCTAGACCACCACCTGAATTTACAAACACATGCAGGTGCAGCACTTTTGACCTTAAACGAAAGTGACAGATTTGAAGCAAAACACATTTAAAGTAAAATGTTACAAATTACATTTTAAATCAATGTCGATTGCATATTGTGAAATCTTATAAGACATGAAACACTTTTTAAATGATGAACTCAAACAGTGCAGTTAGCTACCGCCTCAGATGCTGAGCGCAAATATGAGACAAATGTAAAAATCTAAGGAGTCTTACCACAGAGGAAGAAGGTATCTGACTCACGGATACTGGGGCCTCAGCCTCCTTATATCTGGTTGGAAGTGCAAACCAAGCAGAAGTTAATTATGGACCACTCTGGTAAAGGAAATGGATTGGATGAGAGACCTCTGTGTGTCTGTGTCTCTCTAGTCCCACCCACTTCGAGGAGCACCACACTCCTTATTCTTTTACCAGTGATTGTTCTAGACTATTCTGAGACCTTAAGGAGGATCAGGTTGCCTACTGCAGGAATGTCTACAACTGACATGTCCATCTAACTTGCTACTAGAGTAGAGCTCTGTGGCTGACCTTGAGCTGCTGTACATACTAAACATGTACACACTGTAATTTACATAAATACAACACAATGCTTTAGTTTAGAACTTGACCTACTGCTTCCATGTAAATCTCAGACTGAGAAAAATGACATTTGCGATCTCCTGCTGTCTGCAAGTTTGGCCAATGGCATAACACCTTATCGACATGAAATTTAACCATTCTTTTTTATTTTATTTTTACCTTTATTTAACCAGGCAAGTCATTTAAGAACAAATTCTTATTTTCTGAATAGATAAACATTAGAATAGATATTTCTGAAGAGTCTAGTAGAAGCAACACCAACCCTGTTACACTACCCCAAGCCTGTTGACTGAATAGTGTGTCTGTCAGTGTGTTGGGTACACGGACTTTAAAATGACACATTTTCACCGTAAAAAAGAAAGACTTATTTTGAGGATTCCTTATGAATGACGCTGAACACATGTGTTTTGATTGTTACAATGAATGGTACTGCAAAGCTTAAAGGTTTTATGAATGGTACTACAAAGCTTAAAGTTTTTATGAATGGTACTACAAAGCTTAAAGTTTTTATGAATGGTACTACAAAGCTTAAAGGTTTTATGAATGGTACTACAAAGCTTAAAGTTTTTATGAATGGTACTACAAAGCTTAAAGGTTTTATGAATGGTACTACAAAGCTTAAAGGTTTTATGAATAGTACTACAAAGCTTAAAGTTTTTATGAATGGTACTACAAAGCTTAAAGGTTTTATGAATGGTACTACAAAGCTTAAAGGTTTTATGAATAGTACTACAAAGCTTAAAGTTTTTATGAATGGTACTACAAAGCTTAAAGGTTTTATGAATAGTACTACAAAGCTTAAAGTTTTTATGAATGGTACTACAAAGCTTAAAGGTTTTATGAATGGTACTACAAAGCTTAAAGGTTTTATGAATGGTACTACAAAGCTTAAAGTTTTTATGAATGGTACTACAAAGCTTAAAGGTTTTATGAATGGTACTACAAAGCTTAAAGGTTTTATGAATGGTACTACAAAGCTTAAAGGTTTTATGAATGGTACTACAAAGCTTAAAGGTTTTATGAATGGTACTACAAAGCTTAAAGGTTTTATGAATGGTACCTCAAAGGTTAAAGGTTTTATGAATGGTAATACAAAGGTTAAAGGTTTTATGAATGGTTTCACAAAAGTGTTATGAATGCCTTATATATATCCCCTTCAAATAAAGTGTTACCAAAAGAACCACAGATACTGAAAAAAACCATTTGTTTCTCCAATTTGGAGATTACATGTGAGATGTATCCTTAAGATGGTATATACTTGTGAGTTTTGCAGTTGTTAAAAGACATTGGTTCCTGGTATCAAATCAACACCTTTTTTTTTTCAAGTCAATAATTTTACAGCTTTTAATATCTATAGTATATTTTCTGTCAAACATCTGCAATCAATTGTTGTGTAAAAGTTATTTATTTCCAATTGGTTCAGATGAATTAATGTGGCATTCTGTTTAGATCCAGAGTCTCATTCCATCCCCCTACTAGCAAAATGAAGATGTCACAATGTTCTCCCAACTTATTAGCAACATTGTGACAATGTCATGTTTTAATAAAGTCACTGTTAGAAACATCATAGGGGGCGCTGCAGGAGACACATGTTGAGTAGGCAAGGCAAACAATCTTTTAATTTCTTAGGCTATGCTATTCTCATCTCTGCAGTCAAGGCGTATTGTTTAAAGCCTTTGAAGTGATTGAGTATCGGCCAACTCTTCCAAACAGCTGCCACAACATATTTTCTAGACACGTTTGTGGGTAGAGAGAGTCTTCTTACAATGTAGGTTATTAAAATGGAGTTCATGACATTAAAATGACATTAAAGTATTTTAATGGAACATGTCTGTAGATATCTTACATGATATTTGACATTTGTCATTGTATCCGCAGGACATTTTTCTCTTAGATCCACAGTTGGGTATAAGCTTTCCTTAGAATCAGTTTACCAAGTCCTCAACCTAACCATTACGGGGGAAATTACAAAACAGATCTAAGATCATCTGATTACTGAATCAGCTGTGATAGAGCTGACACACCTGATTGATTTGAATCAAGACTATGAGGAGTTGATTCGCTGAATCAGCTATGATAGAGCTGACACACCTGACTGTTTTGAATCAAGACTATAAGGAGTTGATTCGCTGAATCAGCTGTGATAGAGCTGACACACCTGATTGATTTGAATCAAGACTATGAGGAGTTGATTCGCTGAATCAGCTATGATAGAGCTGACACACCTGACTGTTTTGAATCAAGACTATGAGGAGTTGATTCGCTGACACACCTGATTGGTTTGAAACAAGACTATAAAGAGTTGATTCGCTGAATCAGCTGTGATAGAGCTGACACACCTGATTGGTTTGAATCAAGACTATGAGGAGTTGATTCGCTGACACACCTGATTGGTTTGAATCAAGACTATGAGGAGTTGATTCGCTGAATCAGCTGTGATAGAGCTGACACACCTGATTGGTTTGAATCAAGACTATAAGGAGTTGATTTGCTGAATCAGCTGTGATAGAGCTGACACACCTGATTGGTTTGAATCAAGACTATGAGGAGTTGATTCGCTGAATCAGCTGTGACAGAGCTGCTGTGGAACGAAAGTCTGTACACCTTGCTGCCGTCCAGAACCGTTGCAGAACCCTGATGGTAACATCATAAGGACATCAATGATATCAGAGAGTGGCAAACCCTGATGCTATTGTTAACAGCCAGCTGTCCAGAACCGTTGCCAAACCCTGATGCTATTGTTAAACGCCAGCTGTCGAGAACCGTTGCCAAACCCTGATGCTATTGTTAAACGCCAGCTGACAATAACTGTGCTAAAATTCTGAGCTTGTTTTCCAGGCAACATATCTCAGTGTTACATATTTTACAGTAGCCAATGTCAGCAATGTGAGGACAGGGTCGACATACATTTTCAAAATATTGTGCTGTCCTGCACCGGATTCCTCTGTTCCATTGCCTAGGTTGTCAGAGTTTTACTTTTACAGCAAGTCTATGAAAGGATGACATGTCTAATTAACAAATATTGCTTAAAAGTATAAAGAAATTCATATTTTTTTACGCCCAACTGGTGCACTCAGTTGTGATAGATCTGGAGTTGAACAAATGGTGCTACTGGCCTGAGAACACTGTTGTAACAGGTGCTTATCCTGTACATACGACTAATACAACTTGAAACGTGAAACTGTTTCTCTCAGTCCACAGTAACATCAAATGTCCTGATAGACAGAGAAGTGTAGATGGCGAAGAGATTTGGGTTGATGGATGACCCCATTGTTATCGAGAAGGACCTTCCCAAAGCTACAGAGCTGTCAGGCGAAAGGCCCAGGACCACCGACTAATACCCAGTTACACCACAGAAGAGGACTGTCAGGCGAAAGGCCCAGGACCACCGACTAATACCCAGTTACACCACAGAACAGAACTGTCAGTCGAAAGGCCCAGGACCACCGACTAATACCCAGTTACACCACAGGAGAGGACTGTCAGTCAAAAGGCCCAGGACCACCGACTAATACCCAGTTACACCACAGAACAGAACTGTCAGGCGAAAGGCCCAGGACCACCGACTAATACCCAGTTACACCACAGGAGAGGACTGTCAGTCAAAAGGCCCAGGACCACCGACTAATACCCAGTTACACCACAGAAGAGGACTGTCAGATACACACACAACTGCTGTAGCTACTAACATACTGAACCCCCAGCTTAACGTTAAACATTTATACTATTCACTCATGACGGTCGGCGATGGATTGATTTCAGACTGAGACACGTATACAAAGACTTACAGTAATCCAGACATGAGGAAATAAAGCATTTACATATTTCATAAGATCAGTGACTGAGATGAAAGTCTTGACTTTAATTATATTTTAATTATACTTCTCCAGCCAGTCAATACAAAGGTTATGATCAAATCTATCCCAAAATAACTGGAATATAGCATTCACCACCGGCTTCGGTAGCCAACAGAAGGTCATTACTGACATTCAATAAAACTGCCGTGAAGATATCAGAAGCCCGACTGGAAATTTTTTAAATAAGTTGTTAATGCTAAAATGAGTCAGCAATTACTTGAAAATAACTTTATCTAACATCTTCGATTTTAAAAAAGGAAGCTTAGAAATAGGTCTATAATTACTCAGTGAGGAAGGGGTCTAGATTGGGCTTTTTAAGGAGAGGTTGGACAAAACATTTTTAAAGTGGGCTGGAACGGGAGCCAGAGGTTAGTGAACTATTTACAATAGCCAATGTTGGTGCCAACAGTAGGCATAACGTCTTGTAGTAGTCTTGTAGGGACCATGTCCAAGGGGCAGGAGGTGGTCTTCATCTTTACTTCTCTACGAGACTATTGTGTGTCAATCTAAGTAACATAATACAAAATCCACATCAAAAACTGTCAGTTGAAGATAAAGATCTGTTTTGCATGGGCTGCGTCTCAATCCACTGTATCCTCCTATGTCGGCCTTCCTAATCTGGGGTGGAAGCTGGCTGAGCTACAGCGGTGTTTGTCAGACCATGAGACACCCCATCTGGCCTGGAAGCTGACTGAGCTACAGCAGTGTTTGTCAGACCATGAGACACCCCATCTGGCCTGGAAGCTGACTGAGCTACAGCAGTGTTTGTCAGACCATGAGACACCCCATCTGGTCTGGAAGCTGACTGAGCTACAGCAGTGTTTGTCAGACCATGAGACACCCCATCTGGCCTGGAAGCTGACTGAGCTACAGCAGTGTTTGTCAGACCATGAGACACCCCATCTGGCCTGGAAGCTGACTGAGCTACAGCAGTGTTTGTCAGACCATGAGACACCCCATCTGGCCTGGAAGCTGACTGAGCTACAGCAGTGTTTGTCAGACCATGAGACACCCCATCTGGCCTGGAAGCTGACTGAGCTACAGCAGTGTTTGTCAGACCATGAGACACCCCATCTGGCCTGGAAGCTGACTGAGCTACAGCAGTGTTTGTCAGACCATGAGACACCCCATCTGGCCTGGAAGCTGACTGAGCTACAGCAGTGTTTGTCAGACCATGAGACACCCCATCTGGTCTGGAAGCTGACTGAGCTACAGCAGTGTTTGTCAGACCATGAGACACCCCATCTGGTCTGGAAGCTGACTGAGCTACAGCAGTGTTTGTCAGACCATGAGACACCCCATCTGGCCTGGAAGCTGACTGAGCTACAGCAGTGTTTGTCAGACCATGAGACACCCCATCTGGTCTGGAAGCTGACTGAGCTACAGCAGTGTTTGTCAGACCATGAGACATCCCATCCGGGGTGGAAGCTGACTGAGCTACAGCAGTGTTTGTCAGACCATGAGACACCCCATCTGGCCTGGAAGCTGACTGAGCTACAGCAGTGTTTGTCAGACCATGAGACATCCCGAAAACCGTCCATCTCACAAAAACATTTGTAGCTTCCGAAAGGTTTGGCCTACAAACTAATTTGAAACTCGCTTGAAGTTGGTAACGCTGATGTGCCAACTTCTGTCTATAGCATCCAAAACAATATGACCCCACTGGGGAAAGGAGAGACTCTCACGAACATGATGATGTTCTCCATTTTGTTCTATGACCCCCAGCAGTGTCACGGGACTCGTCTGAAGGTAACCCATTAAAATTAATGGAAGAATGGAGGTAGTTTTGGGCCAACAGTCTTTTTTCCAAATTTATGAATGTTATTCAATGCATTTCTCTGGGCTATAGTAGTAAAGGACAAATGCAAATATTTATTTTTTTATTCAAAAGGGGTCCTAAAATTCTGAATCAATTAGCTAAATTACCTGTGGTATGACAATCTTAAAACAATTCCATATGTTACCTTAGTAGAATCAAACCTACATTGTAGAATAATAGTGAAGACATCAGAACTATGAAATAACACACATGGAATCATGTAGCAACCAAAAAGAAGTGTTAAACAATTTCTTCAAAGTAGCCACCCTTTTTCTTGATTTCTGAATTACCCTGGAGGCACCAACTCCACCAACGTTTAGGACTTTTGGAGATCATTCCACATGAGAGGCGCAAAACAACTAACATCAGATTTACCTGACAAGGTGGAGATTGAAGGGATCTATCTCCAGGGTTAGTCATCCCTGAGTCCAGGTCTGGTAACTTACAACTAACATCAGATTTACCTGACAAGGTGGAGATTGAAGGGATCTATCTCCAGGGTTAGTCATCCCTGAGTCCAGGTCTGGTAACTTACAACTAACATCAGATTTACCTGACAAGGTGGAGATTGAAGGGATCTATCTCCAGGGTTAGTCATCCCTGAGTCCAGGTCTGGTAACTTACAACTAACATCAGATTTACCTGACAAGGTGGAGATTGAAGGGATCTATCTCCAGGGTTAGTCATCCCTGAGTCCAGGTCTGGTAACTTACCTGTCTGAAGGTTCATAATGAGCTAAGGTATGGCGGACGTTTATGCAAGAGGGCTTCAAAGACAAAAAGAACGCAATGCATCGATCTACGCGACTTAAAGGAGGGCCAGCCTACTTGCTGATACTAAATGCAACGATGTGTACTGGCCCTTTCATTTGTGATAAACTGCGTGCAATGGCTTCAATACAGTGGCATCTTCATTCATATAGACTATATTGCCATAGACAATAACGGGAATGAATGTTGACTGAATGATTTGTTTTCTGCTATTTAACAAAAGGCAGGTGCTGATCCCATAGAAGAGGCCTATTTGAATGAGTCATTTCCGGTGGTGAAAAAAGAACCCAATTGTCAAACTTGACAAGTGCAATGGTGTAAAGTACTTTAAAGTACCACTTAAGTATTTTTGGGGGGGGTATCTGTACTTTACTTTACTATTTATATTTTTGACAACTTTTACTTTTACTTCACTACATTCCTAAAGAAAATATTGTACTTTTTACTCCATACATTTTCCTGACAACCGAAGTACTTGTTACATTTTGAATGTTTAGCAGGACAGGAAAATGGCGAAATTCACGCACTTATCAAGAGAACACGTCGTCATCCCTACTGCCTCTGGTCTAGCAGACTCACTTATCAAGAGAACACATGGTCATCCCTACTGCCTATGGTTTGGCAGACTCAATAAACACACATGCAGCTTTTGTAAATAATGTCTGAGTGTTGGAGTGTGCCCCTGGCTATCTGTAATAATGTCTGAGTGTTGTAGTGTGCCCCTGGCTATCTGTAATAATGTCTGAGTGTTGGAGTGTGCCCCTGGCTATCTGTAATAATGTCTGAGTGTTGGAGTGTGCCCCTGGCTATCTGTAATAATGTCTGAGTGTTGGAGTGTGCCCCTGGCTATCTGTAATAATGTCTGAGTGTTGGAGTGTGCCCCTGGCTATCTGTAATAATGTCTGAGTGTGGGAGTGTGCCCCTGGCTATCTGTAATAATGTCTGAGTGATGGAGTGTGCCCCTGGCTATCTGTAATGTCTGAGTGTTGGAGTGTGCCCCTGGCTATCTGTAATGATGTCTGAGTGTTGGAGTGTGCCCCTGGCTATCTGTAATAATGTCTGAGTGTTGGAGTGTGCCCCTGGCTATCTGTAATAATGACTGAGTGTTGGAGTGTGCCCCTGGCTATCTGTAAATGATGTCTAAGTGTTGGAGTGTGCCCCTGGCTATCTGTAATAATGTCTGAGTGTTGGAGTGTGCCCCTGGCTATCTGTAATGATGTCTAAGTGTTGGAGTGTGCCCCTGGCTATCTGTAATAATGTCTGAGTGTTGGAGTGTGCCCCTGGCTATCTGTAATGATGTCTAAGTGTTGGAGTGTGCCCCTGGCTATCTGTAATGATGTCTAAGTGTTGGAGTGTGCCCCTGGCTATCAGTAATAATGTCTGAGTGTGGGAGTGTGCCCCTGGCTATCTGTAATGATGTCTAAGTGTTGGAGTGTGCCCCTGGCTCTCTGTAATAATGTCTGAGTGTTGGAGTGTGCCCCTGGCTATCTGTAATGATGTCTAAGTGTTGGAGTGTGCCCCTGGCTATCTGTAATGATGTCTAAGTGTTGGAGTGTGCCCCTGGCTATCTGTAATGATGTCTAAGTGTTGGAGTGTGCCCCTGGCTATCTGTAATGATGTCTAAGTGTTGGAGTGTGCCCCTGGCTATCTGTAATGATGTCTAAGTGTTGGAGTGTGCCCCTGGCTATCTGTAAATAATGTCTGAGTTTTGGAGTGTCCCTCCTGGCTATCTGTAATGATGTCTAAGTGTTGGAGTGTGCCCCTGGCTATCTGTAATGATGTCTAAGTGTTGGAGTGTGCCCCTGGCTATCTGTAATGATGTCTAAGTGTTGGAGTGTGCCCCTGGCTATCTGTAATGATGTCTAAGTGTTGGAGTGTGCCCCTGGCTATCTGTAATGATGTCTAAGTGTTGGAGTGTGCCCCTGGCTATCTGTAATGATGTCTAAGTGTTGGAGTGTGCCCCTGGCTATCTGTAATGATGTCTGAGTGTTGGAGTGTGCCCCTGGCTATCTGTAATAATGTCTGAGTGTTGGAGTGTGCCCCTGGCTATCTGTAATGATGTCTGAGTGTTGGAGTGTGCCCCTGGCTATCTGTAATGATGTCTGAGTGTTGGAGTGTGCCCCTGGCTATCTGTAATAATGTCTGAGTGTTGGAGTGTGCCCCTGGCTATCTGTAATAATGTCTGAGTGTTGGAGTGTGCCCCTGGCTATCTGTACATAATGTCTGAGTGTTGTAGTGTGCCCCTGGCTATCTGTAATAATGTCTGAGTGTTGTAGTGTGCCCCTGGCTATCTGTAATAATGTCTGAGTGTTGTAGTGTGCCCCTGGCTATCTGTAATAATGTCTGAGTGTTGGAGTGTCCCTCCTGGCTATCTGTAATGATGTCTGAGTGTTGGAGTGTCCCTCCTGGCTATCTGTAATAATGTCTGAGTGTTGGAGTGTCCCTCCTGGCTATCTGTAATAATGACTGAGTGTTGGAGTGTCCCTCCTGGCTATCCGTACATTTAAAAAACAAGAAAATTGTGCCGTCTGCTTTGCTTAATATAAGGAATTTGAAATTATTTTTGATAATTAAGTATATTTTAGCAATTACATGTACTTTTTATACTTAAGTATTTTTTAAAACCAAATACTTTTAGAAGTTTACTCAAGTTACTATTTTAATGGGTGACTTTCGCTTTCACATGAGTAACTTTCTATTAAGGTATATATACTTTTACTCAATTATGACAATATTGGGTACATTTTCCACCAATGGATAAGTGTGTGAATTGGACCATGTTCTGTCCTGCTAAGCATTCAAAATGCAGCGAGTCATTATGGATGTCAGGGAAAATGTATGGAGTAAAAAGTACATCATTTTCTTTAGGAATGTAGTGAAGTTAAAGTTGTCAAAAATATGAATAGTAAAGTAAAGTGCAGATACCCCAACAACTAATGAAGTGTAATTTTCCAGTATTTTAACTTAAGTACTATACACCACTGCCATCACAAGACTGTATACTATAGACCGTCTAAAATCATCCTACCATTACAAGACTGTATACCATACGCCAGCTAAAGACATCCTACCATTACAAGACTGTATACTATAGACCAGCTAAAGTCATCCTACCATTACAAGACTGTATACTATAGACCAGCTAAAGTCATCCTACCATTACAAGACTGTATACTACAGACCAGCTAAGGTCATCCTACCATTACAAGACTGTATACTACAGACCAGCTAAGGTCATCCTACCATTACAAGACTGTATACTACAGACCAGCTAAGGTCATCCTACCATTACAAGACTGTATACTACAGACCAGCTAAGGTCATCCTACCATTACAAGACTGTATACTCTGTGTGAATATTAACCATGTACAGTATAGTATGAGCTGCTCAACGTATGTCTCATATTTCTCATATGACGCACCGCTGGGTGCCCTCGCTTGAGGCAAGATGAGCTGTCATCTTGGTATATGGGAATATTCCACCCATCTAACTAGCAACCGTAAGCAATACGAACCCAGCTGCCCTGGAGACTCCCGGGTGTTCTGAAACTAAATGAGAAATCATCTGGTGGGTCTACATTCAAATATCTCCTTATCTAACAAGTAACCTTAAGCAATATGACCCAGCCAACCACCTGTTGATATATGCAATGTACTAAAAAATAATAATAATAAAGTAGACAGCAAGACGGCAACATGTCGGCTGTTCACCACGGCTGATGCCGTCATACAGTAGTGACCTTGATGAGGCATGGTACTGGCAGGTAAACTCATCGCCGTTTAGGAGCTCTCAATAGACCAGCTAAGTTAATTTTATTACATAACTGAGCACTAGGCCTATGTGTGAATACTAACTATATGTAGCATCAGCTAATGCAGCCATACGTATTTCTATTACGACGCAACGCCCTCGATGAGCCGTCATCTTGCTACATGGGAATATTCTTCCTATCTAACTTGGCAAGTAGTATGAACGCGCCTTTCGATGAACCTAGCCAACCACCTGCCATATAGCTGCATCACCGGGTGGATAAACTGAGGCAGGATGAGCTGTCATCTCGGTATATGAGGATAGTCTACCTACGCAACATAGCTACTGGGACACAGGGCTGACACAATCATGATCATAAGGCAACACTGCAGAAACTCATGTAGTTTCCACAATCTCCTAATCAATCAAAATGTAACATTATAGCAGCAGAGGATCATGAGCCCACGATCTTGAGGGTGAATCCGGGACCGATTGAGAAGTTGAAGCAGTGCCAATGCAGAATTGGGCAGGCCACAGCTCATAGCTAGCCCGCAGCGCTGACATAGGAACCAGAGCCACGATGAGTTCCAGTGTCTCGTCATTGGTTGCCGGCGTCTATGTTGAACGGAGGTTCGCCTGGTGCCGCCAGTACTCAGCATTCAGGTAGCATAACATGAGAGGACAAAGCAGTGTTAGTTCTGCTGATGACTACTGATGTTCCATGCTAATTATTTCACCTAGGGGTGCCTGAAAGAAATCTCTGAAACTGACAGACCAAACTGGTACAGAACCGTCTGTGAGTCAGTGACAGAACCTCTCCTCCTGGCCGTCTGTGAGTCAATCTCTCCTCCTGGCCGTCTGTGAGTCAGTAACAGAACCTCTCCTCCTCCTGGCCGTCTGTGAGTCAGTGACAGAACCTCTCCTCCTCCTGGCCGTCTGTGAGTCAGTGACAGAACCTCTCCTCCTCCTGGCCGTCTGTGAGTCAGTAACATAACCTCTCCTCCTGGCCGTCTGTGAGTCAGTAACAGAACCTCTCCTCCTCCTGGCCGTCTGTGAGTCAGTAACAGAACCTCTCCTCCTGGCCGTCTGTGAGTCAGAGACAGAACCTCTCCTCCTCCTGGCCGTCTGTGAGTCAGTGACAGAACCTAATTGTTACTTTCAATTATCCCAACAAATGTATTTATCAACTTGCCTTTCACTGTCCTCAGACTATAAATTATAAAATGATAATACATTTATTATAGCAGTCATCAAAACTTGACACGGTGGGTTTATGCTGTCAGTGTTTACTAGAATCAATCTCCTATCATGATAACATTATGACAGCTCGGGACTAGACGCTTCTATCTGCAAAAAATATGATTCTGAGATAATTAGCTTTAAAGTTCGGAACCGTGATTGGTTTAAATGGTGTATTTATTTGGATATTTAAACTATATAGGTTAAGAACATTGAACAAGAACAAGGCTATTACAAAAAAAATGCAGAAAAAAACGTATTGTCCCAAGCTGTCAATTAGTCTACACCTGTTTAAGACCAAGATAAAAGCATTTCATGTATTCAGTAATGTTACACTTATCTACATACCAGGGGCTTCAAGTTGCAATGAGCCCAGGACTGTAGATCTTTGTCAACAGGTATTAAATCAAAATCGACTGATCTCAGATCTCCACTATGTCTACCATGCCGCATACATAGTGGAGACTTCAGACATTTATGGGACAGCTAAACATAGTATCCAGTGAGGCAGGAAAGGTTGGCTTCAAGGCCAAACAGATAGTTGTAGTTAAAATTACACATGGTGTTTGAAGGTTGATGTTTTAGTTCACCTCACTTTACAATGTTTGTGTGAGAACCATTGCTCTTAGAAAAAGGGTATATGGCTATCCTCATAGGATAATCCCTTGAAGAACTATTTTTGGTTGCAGGTAGAACCCTTTTGGTTCCAGGTAGAACCCTATTGGGTTCCATGTAGAAGCCTTCTCGGAGCGAGTTCCACATGGAACCCAAAAGGTTTATACCTGGAATCAAAAAGGGTTATCCTATGGGGACAGCTGATTAACTGTTCTGGAACCCTTTTTCTAAAAGTGTAGAGAACTGTATCCCACATTATTATAGCTACTACACTAGGGAAACCTTACAGAGATGCCAGGCCAATGAATGCAGCTAATCTGATTCCGATCCAACAAATGAACCTCACTTCATCTTCACGATCTATTCCATACAACATTATTAAGACGGTCGTTGAATTACGTTGACAGTTATTATCACAGTTTATACAGTTAATTACAGTCAGTCCCTCAGAATATGGCTCTGTTCGTGGGCTGGATTTCAGGACCAAATAGATTCTTTCATCACGTCTTCAGTCAAACTGGTATCCTCAGTGTCCAACAGAAACAACAGCTGCCATAGAGGTCAAGGCTATAAAACTATTACAGAACACACCAAGCACTCAGGGACAACTTCCTAGTCAACTCAGTTAAGAAATGACCAGTGGTGTAAAGTACCTAAGTACTTTTGATACTTAGTATATTTATAACCAAATACTTTTAGTTTTACTCAAGTAGTATTTTACTGGGTGACTTTCACTTTTACTTGAGTCATTTTCTATTAAGGTATCTTTACTTTTACTCAAGTTTGACAATTGGGTTATTTTTTCACCACCGGAAATGACTCATTCAAATAGGCCTCTTCTATGGGATCAGCACCTGCCTTTTGTTAAATAGCAGAAAACAAATCATTCAGTCAACATTCATTCCCGTTATTGTCTATGGCAATATAGTCTATATGAATGAAGATGCCACTGTATTGAAGCCATTGCACGCAGTTTATCACAAATGAAAGGGCCAGTACACATCGTTGCATTTAGTATCAGCAAGTAGGCTGGCCCTCCTTTAAGTCGCGTAGATCGATGCATTGCGTTCTTTTTGTCTTTGAAGCCCTCTTGCATAAACGTCCGCCATACCTTAGCTCATTATGAACCTTCAGACAGGTAAGTTACCAGACCTGGACTCAGGGATGACTAACCCTGGAGATAGATCCCTTCAATCTCCACCTTGTCAGGTAAATCTGATGTTAGTTGTAAGTTACCAGACCTGGACTCAGGGATGACTAACCCTGGAGATAGATCCCTTCAATCTCCACCTTGTCAGGTAAATCTGATGTTAGTTGTAAGTTACCAGACCTGGACTCAGGGATGACTAACCCTGGAGATAGATCCCTTCAATCTCCACCTTGTCAGGTAAATCTGATGTTAGTTGTAAGTTACCAGACCTGGACTCAGGGATGACTAACCCTGGAGATAGATCCCTTCAATCTCCACCTTGTCAGGTAAATCTGATGTTAGTTGTTTTGCGCCTCTCATGTGGAATGATCTCCAAAAGTCCTAAACGTTGGTGGAGTTGGTGCCTCCAGGGTAATTCAGAAATCAAGAAAAAGGGTGGCTACTTTGAAGAAATTGTTTAACACTTCTTTTTGGTTACTACATGATTCCATGTGTGTTATTTCATAGTTCTGGGGTTTTCACTATTATTCTACAATGTAGAAAATAGTACAAATAAAGAAAAACCATTGAATGAGTAGGTGTGTCCCAACTTTTGACAGGTATTGTATGTATAATGTCTATTATAACGTGTATGTAAAATATTATAATAGTGTACGTCCTCTGTAGCTCAGGTGGTCAGTAGAGCATGGAGCTTGCAATGTAGCTTTGATTCTACTAAGGTAACATATGGAATTGTTTTAAGATGGTCATAGGTCATTTAGCTAATTGATTCAGAATTTTAGGACCCCTTTTGAATAAAAAAATAAATATTTGCATTTGTCCTTTACTACTATAGCCCAGAGAAATGCATTGAATAACATTCATGAATTGAAAAAAAGACTTGTGGCCCAAAACTACCTCCATTCTTCCATTCATTTTAATGGGTTACCTTCAGACGAGTCCCGTGACACTGCTGGGGGTCATAAAACAAAACGTAGAACATCATCATGTTTGTGAGAGTCTCTCCTTTCCCCAGTGGGGTCATATTTTTTCGGCTGCAACAGTCAGAAGTTGGCACATCAGCGTTACCAACTTCAGACGAGTGTCAAATTAGTTTGGAAGCCAAACCATTCGGACGCTACAAATGTTTTTGTGAGTAGGCCAATTTTCGGGATGTCTCATGGTCTGACAAACACCGCTGTAGCTCGGCCAGCTTCCACCCCAGATGGGGTGTCTCATGCTCTGACCAACATTGCTGTAGCTCGGCCAGCTTCCACCCCAGATGGGGTGTCTCATGCTCTGACCAACATTGCTGTAGCTCGGCCAGCTTCCACCCCAGATGGGGTGTCTCATGCTCTGACCAACATTGCTGTAGCTCAGCCAGCTTCCACCCCAGATGGGGTGTCTCATGCTCTGACCAACATTGCTGTAGCTCGGCCAGCTTCCACCCCAGATGGGGTGTCTCATGCTCTGACCAACATTGCTGTAGCTCGGCCAGCTTCCACCCCAGATGGGGTGTCTCATGCTCTGACCAACATTGCTGTAGCTCGGCCAGCTTCCACCCCAGATGGGGTGTCTCATGCCTTGACCAACATTGCTGTAGCTTGGCCAGCTTCCACCCCAGATGGGGTGTCTCATGCTCTGACCAACATTGCTGTAGCTCGGCCAGCTTCCACCCCAGATGGGGTGTCTCATGCTCTGACCAACATTGCTGTAGCTCATCCAGCTTCCACCCCAGATGGGGTGTCTCATGGTCTGACAAACAGCGCTGTAGCTCGGCCAGCTTCCACCCCAGATGGGATGTCTCATGGTCTGACAAACACCACTGTAGCTCGGCCAGCTTCCATCCCAGATGCGGAAGGCCGACATAGGAGGATACAGTGGATTGAGATGCAGCCCATGCAAAACAGATCTTTATCTTAAACTGACAGATTTTGACGTGGATTTTGTTTAATGTTACTTAGATTGACGCACAATAGTCTCGTAGAGAAGTAAAGATGCAAGACTTCCTGTACCTTGGTCTCCCACAACTCCCACAACTAGAAAATGATGTTTAAGACAATTGAGCGTTTTGTTGGTGTCCCCCCTAGTGACATGTTCGACATGTTCATTAGTGACATGTTCGCGTCCCCTGATCTCTTCTTTACAGAAAACTTAGAAAATATTAGATCTCAGATTGACAGTAGCCAGCCCCATACCAGCATTTCTGGTCTGGAAGGACTTGAAGCAACTACTCTGAGACCATCTGTCACGCCCTGACCTGAGATATCTCTGTTTTCTTTATATTTTGGTTAGGTCAGGGTGTGACTAGGGTGGATTACGCTAGTTTTTGTATTGTCTAGGGGTTATGTATTGTCTAGGGTTTTTGTATGTCTAGGGTTTTGTAGGTCTATCTAGGTATTTGTATGTTTATGGTGGCCTGATATGGTTCCCAATCAGAGACAGCTGTTTATCGTTGTCTCTGATTGGGGATTATATTAGGTAGCCATTTTACCCTTTGGTGTTTGTGGGTTCTTGTTCTATGTTTAGTTGCCTGTCTGCACTATTCATATTAGCTTCACGGTTTGTTTTGTTTTGTTTTACGACTAACGTGACACCATCTACTGCTTCTACTCCCTCCCTGATACTGTCGCTCACATGAAGACCTCCTCCTGCCCCTTGGACATGGTCCCTACAAGACTACTACAAGACGTTATGCCTACTGTTGGCCCCAACATTGGCTATTGTAAATAGTTCACTGACCTCTGGCTCCGTTCCAGCCCACTTTAAAAATGTTTTGTCCAACCTCTCCTTAAAAAGCCCAATCTAGACCCCTTCCCCACTGAGTAATTATAGACCTATCTCTAAGCTTCCTTTTTTTTAAATCCAAGATGTTAGAAAAAGTTATTTTCAAGTAATTGCTGACTCATTTTAGCATTAACAAATTATTTGAAAAATTTCCAGTCGGGCTTCTGATATCTTCACGGCAGTTTTATTGAATGTCAGTAATGACCTTCTGTTGGCTACCGAAGCCGGTGGTGAATGCTATATTCTAGTTATTTTGGGATAGTTTTGATCATAACATTTGTATTGACCGGCTGGAGAAGTATAATTAAAATATAATTAAAGTCAAGACTTTCATCTCAGTCACTGATCTTATGAAACATGTAAATGCTTTTATTTCCTCATGTCTGGATTACTGTAAGTCTTTGTATACGTGTCTCAGTCAGAAATCAATCCATCGCCGACAGTCATGAGTGAATAGTATAAATGTTTTACGTTAAGCTGGGGGTTCAGTATGTTAGTAGCTACAGCAGTTGTGTGTGTATCTGACAGTCCTCTCCTGTGGTGTAACTGGGTATTAGTCGGTGGTCCTGGGCCTTTCGCCTGACCGTTCTGTTCTGTGGTGTAACTGGGTATTAGTCGGTGGTCCTGGGCTTTTCGCCTGACAGTTCTATTCTGTGGTGTAACTGGGTATTAGTCGGTGGTCCTGGGCCTTTTGACTGACAGTCCTCTCCTGTGGTGTAACTGGGTATTAGTCGGTGGTCCTGGGCCTTTCGCCTGACAGTCCTCTTCTGTGGTATAACTGGGTATTAGTCAGTGGTCCTGGGCCTTTCGCCTGACCGTTCTGTTCTGTGGTGTAACTGGGTATTAGTCGGTAGTCCTGGGCCTTTCGCCTGACTGTTCTGTTCTGTGGTGTAACTGGGTATTAGTCGGTGGTCCTGGGCCTTTTGACTGACAGTCCTCTCCTGTGGTGTAACTGGGTATTAGTCGGTAGTCCTGGGCCTTTCGCCTGACCGTTCTGTTCTGTGGTGTAACTGGGTATTAGTCGGTGGTCCTGGGCCTTTTGACTGACAGTCCTCTCCTGTGGTGTAACTGGGTATTAGTCGGTGGTCCTGGGCCTTTCGCCTGACAGTTCTGTTCTGTGGTGTAACTGGGTATTAGTCGGTGGTCCTGGGCCTTTTGACTGACAGTCCTCTCCTGTGGTGTAACTGGGTATTAGTCGGTGGTCCTGGGCCTTTCGACTGACAGTTCTGTTCTGTGGTGTAACTGGGTATTAGTCGGTGGTCCTGGGCCTTTCGCCTGACAGTCCTCTTCTGTGGTGTAACTGGGTATTAGTCGGTGGTCCTGGGCCTTTCGCCTGACCGTTCTGTAGCTTTGGGAAGGTCCTTCTCGATAACAATGGGGTCGTCCATCAACCCATATCTCTTCGCCATCTACACTTCTCTGTCTATCAGGACATTTGATGTTACTGTGGACTGAGAGAAACAGTTTCACGTTTCAAGTTTTATTAGTCGTATGTACAGGATAAGCAGCTGTTACAACAGTGTTCTCAGGCCAGCTGCCCCATTTGTTCAACTCCAGATCTATCACAACTGAGTGCACCAGTTGGGCGTAAAAAAATATGAATTTCTTTATACTTTTAAGCAATATTTGTTAATTAGACATGTCATCCTTTCATAGACTTGCTGTAAAAGTAAAGCTCCGACAACCTAGGCTGTGGAACAGAGGAATCCGGTGCAGGACAGCACAATATTTTGAAAATGTATGTCGACCCTGTCCTCACATTGCTGACATTGGCTACTGTAAAAGATGTAACACTGAGATATGTTGCCTGGAAAACAAGCTCAGAATTTTAGCACAGTTATTATCAGCTGGCGTTTAACAATAGCATCAGGGTTTGGCAACGGTTCTCGACAGCTGGCGTTTAACAATAGCATCAGGGTTTGCCACTCTGTGATATCATTGATGTCCTTATGATGTTACCATCAGGGTTCTGCAACGGTTCTGGACGGCAGCAAGGTGTACAGACTTTCGTTCCACAGCAGCTCTGTCACAGCTGATTCAGTGAATCAACTCCTCATAGTTTTGATTCAAACCAATCAGGTGTGTCAGCGAATCAACTCCTCATAGTCTTGATTCAAACCAATCAGGTGTGTCAGCTCTATCACAGCTGATTCAGTAATCAAATGATCTAAGATCTGTTTTGTAATTTCCCCCGTAATTGGTTAAGTTGAGGACTTGGTAAACTGATTCTAAGGAAAGCTTATACCCAACTGTGGATCTAAGAGAAAAATGTCCTGCGGATACAATGACAAATGTCAAATATCATGTAAGATATCTACAGACATGTTCCATTAAAATACCTTTAATGTCATTTTAATGTCATGAACTCCATTTTAATAACCTACAATGTAAGAAGACTCTCTCTACCCACAAACGTGTCTAGAAAATATGTTGTGGCAGCTGTTTGGAAGAGTTGGCCGATACTCAATCACTTCAAAGGCTTTAAACAATACGCCTTGACTGCAGAGATGAGAATAGCATAGCCTAAGAAATTAAAAGATTGTTTGCCTTGCCTACTCAACATGTGTCTCCTGCAGCGCCCCCTATGATGTTTCCAATAGTGACTTTATTAATACATGACATTGTCACATTGTTGCTAATAAGTTAGGAGAACATTGTGACATCTTCATTTTGCTATTAGGGGGATGGAATGAGACTCTGGATCTAAACAGAATGCCACATTAATTCATCTGAACCAATTGGAAATAAATAACTTTTACACAACAATTGATTGCAGATGTTTGACAGAAAATATACCATAGATATTAAAAGCTGTGAAGTGATTGACTTGAAAAAAAAAAGCGTTGATTTGATACCAGGAACCAATGTCTTTTAACAAATGCAAAACTCACAAGTATACACCATCTTAAGGATACATCTCACATGTAATCTCCAATTTGGAGAAACAAATGATTTGTTTCAGTATTTGTGGTTCTTTTGGTAACACTTTATTTGAAGGGGATATATATAAGGCATTCATAACACTTTTGTGAAACCATTCATAAAACCTTTAACCTTTGTATTACCATTCATAAAAACTTTAACCTTTGTATTACCATTCATAAAACCTTTAACCTTTGTAGTACCATTCATAAAACCTTTAAGCTTTGAAGTACCATTCATAAAACCTTTAAGCTTTGTAGTACCATTCATAAAACCTTTAAGCTTTGAAGTACCATTCATAAAACCTTTAAGCTTTGTAGTACCATTCATAAAACCATTAAGCTTTGTAGTACCATTCATAAAACCTTTAAGCTTTGTAGTACCATTCATAAAACCTTTAAGCTTTGTAGTACCATTCATAAAACCTTTAACCTTTGTAGTACCATTCATAAAACCTTTAACCTTTGTAGTACCATTCATAAAAACTTTAAGCTTTGTAGTACCATTCATTGTAACAATCAGAACACATGTATTCAGCGTCATTCATAAGGAATCTTTAAAATACAAGTCTATATTATTACAGTGAAAATGTGTCATTTTAAAGTCTGTGTACCCAACACCCTGACAGACACACTATTCAGTCAACAGGCTTGGGGTAGTGTAACAGGGTTGGTGCTGCTTCTACTAGACTCTTCAGAAATATATATTCTAACGTTTATGTATTCAGATTGGTTGGTTGAATTTACATGTCAATAAGGTGTTATGCCATTGGCCAAACTTGCAGACAGCGGGAGATCACATTTTTCTCAGTCTGAGATTTACATGGAAGCAGTAGGTCAAGTTCTAAACTAAATCATTGCATTTATTTATGTAAATTACAGTGTATACATGTTTAGTATGTACAGCAGCTCAAGGTCAGCCACAGAGCTCTACTCTAGTAGCAAGTTAGATGGACATGTCAGTTGTAGACATCCCTGCAGTAGGCAACCTGATCCTCCTTAAGGTCTCAGAATAGTCTAGAACAATCACTGGTAAAAGAATAAGGAGTGTGGTGCTCCTCGAAGTGGGTGGGACTAGAGAGACACAGACACACGGAGGTCTCTCATCCAATCCATTTCCTTTACCAGAGTGGTCCATAATTAACTTCTGCTTGGTTTGCACTTCCAACCAGATATAAGGAGGCTGAGGCCTCAGTATCCGTGAGTCAGATACCTTCTTCCTCTGTGGTAAGACTCCTTAGATTTTTACATTTGTCTCATATTTGCGCTCAGCATCTGAGGCGGTAGCTAACTGCACTGTTTGAGTTCATAATTTTAAAAAAAGTGTTTCATGTCTTATAAGATTTCACAATATGCAATCGACATTGATTTAAAATGTAATTTGTAACATTTTACTTTAAATGTGTTTTGCTTCAAATCTGTCACTTTCGTTTAAGGTCAAAAGTGCTGCACCTGCATGTGTTTGTAAATTCAGGTGGTGGTCTAGAATATAACTGAATTGTCAGGGCTACTTGACAGAATGCACAGTAAAGTAGGAAAATGAAAGTTACCAGTTGACCTGTAGTTGAATTGGACATGGCTGTAATGATGGAGTTGAATGATGCCATTCAAAATGTTTCTTACCCTTCGCGGGCTAAATTACAAGGTTTCAGACTTGTGTGTATTCACAACACCCTAATGTTTCACAGGATCCTCCAAGACGTACAAATTCAACTGTAGGAGGGGAAAAAGGTGAGACATGGTTTGTCTTCACATAAAAAGTTTATTTTTAAATGCTGTGTGAGATACCGCTCACTCTGTTGACTGTGGAGGAAGCACCACAGAGTCAATCATGTTTCTTGTTTCATCTCTTTCCTAGGGATCCGTCACCATGAGTACGGACGCTGAGATGCAGATCTACGGCAAGGCTGCCTTGTACCTTCGTAAACCCGAGAGGGAGAGGATGGAGGCACAAGCCATGCCGTTTGATTCAAAGAACGCCTGCTATGTGACAGACGTCAAGGAGCTGTACCTTAAGGGTTTGATCACTGGCAGGACAGAGGGAAAGTGTACTGTCAAAGTCACAAATGCTGATGGCACCAAAGTGGTGAGTCTGATCTGAAAAGTATTGAAGTTAAAAAATTATCCAAATTGTCAAAAACATGCCTAAAGATAATATGAAATCAGTAACAAAAAATAGATTAAGAAGCATTTCTTTGTTCTTTTTTAAGCAGAATATAACCTTCAAACAAACCATTTTTATTGCTGCTATTTAATAATATAATGGAATTATTGATAATGACAAGTCAAGAATCTCCATGTATTTGTCAGTGGGTGATAACAAAGTAGTTTGATTAAATGTGGGTATTTTAATCAGCAAAAAGCATTGAGTAATGTCCAGTTTGATCCGTGTGTAATCTATATTTCTGACTGTTTCAGGATAAAGAGTTCAAAGAAGCAGACATCTACCAGATGAACCCCCCGAAGTACGACAAGATTGAGGACATGGCCATGATGACCTACCTGAATGAAGCCTCTGTGTTGTATAACCTCAAAGAGCGTTATGCAGCATGGATGATCTATGTAAGAAACCTGCATAAACATACACACTGTAAATTAACCTAATAAATACACACAAATAGTACTACACATAAATGAACAGTAGAAACCAAAACATACCAATACAGTAGACCCACATTAGTATACCATAGTACACCCACATCCTCACATAAATCCAGGTAAAAGTCAATCCGACTTTGCTAATCGCCTAATTGGATCCCTTTCATCCAGACCTACTCTGGGCTCTTCTGTGCCACGGTGAACCCCTACAAGTGGCTCCCCGTGTACGACGAAGTCGTTGTCAACGCCTACAGAGGGAAGAAGAGGATGGAGGCTCCACCCCATATCTTCTCCGTCTCTGACAACGCCTTCCAGTTCATGATGATTGGTACGAGCTCTCATGGAGATATGGATGGATGGATGGATGGAATCTACTGTCTTCTAGTCTAAGTTAGAACAGTCTGCTGGGAATCTCTCATTTCACTATCCTTGAATGGAAAATATTCCAAAATGTAATTCATGATGATGCTTATGAATACAATGATGTACTCCTAATGTTGATTGACTATAATAAGCAACATGTCTTTGGTTCCAGATAAGGAGAACCAGTCCGTCCTGATTACGTAAGTTGTTTTCTATCATTTCACTTGAGAAAGTGTTTCTATTCTGATATATTGGGTGACTTGGGTGTTATAAAATACATGATATTATGAACGGATTAGGCTATCTGTAGTAATGACTGGGTGTTATAAAATACATGATATTATGAATGGATTAGGCTATCTGTAGTAATGACTGGGTTCAAAGCTATTTCTCAGTGAAAGCCAATCTGACACTCAAACATGTGACTAAACCCATCTTTCTCTGTTATATAAACCAGCGGAGAATCCGGTGCAGGAAAGACTGTCAACACCAAGCGTGTCATCCAGTACTTCGCCACCATCGCAGTTTCTGGTGTCAAGAAGGAAGTAGACCCCAGCAAAATGAAGGTAACACATTTCAGTTTGTTGCTCTGTGTAAACTTTCTTTCAAGCGGTGAATCCTGTTTTAAGTCAAGTGTTTGATAGTTTCTGAGCAACTTGTGTTTGTCTCAATCAGGGGTCTCTTGAGGATCAGATCATTGCAGCTAACCCTCTGCTGGAGTCTTATGGTAATGCCAAGACAGTGAGGAACGACAACTCGTCGCGCTTTGTAAGTATGAAGGGCATACTGTGGAAGTGACCTTCAATTGGAAAAAATATTTTAGTTCTTCCCTATAGGTGCCATTATACCCATAAAACCTAGCGGTCAAACAGGGAAATGCTTCCAATTGTTTTTCCACCATTTATTTCTCCCATCGGGGATTTTAGCAACAGTTAAAATAAGGTTTGTGTTCCGTGTAGGCTTACCCAGGTGTGACGTTTTGATAACCATGTAAATCAGAAAAGGTGACTTTAATCAATATATTTGTCTCTATCTACTCTCAGATTTCAAAATGCTAATTAGCATCAAATTAGACATCATGAACAACTACAAATCCCTGCAAGCTCCTGCTGGTCATCTCTAGCTGACACCTTTGCTAACAGCTAGTTTGTCAATTTTGTCAATTTAAAACTTACACAAGACAGAATGTACCATTTAAATAAATGTAGCCAATTTATTCATTAATAAATTTAGCTAACATTAGATAGTTTATCCAGAGATTCTGACCTTTGCCTAAATTAGGCAGTCTCGTCCAGATCATCATGGCATTTGTAGTTCTTTATGAACATTAGCAGTATATTAGCATTTAATTAGTTGTGGGAAAATACAGGCAAATATATTTAGCTAAAAGTCACCTAGTCTTAGATAGACTTACACGGTTATCAAAACGACACGCTAACTACACGCTAAAATCCACTATTGGGGAAATGAATGGTGTAAAAACGTTTAGAACCATTTCCCTGTTTGACCGCTAGGTTTTATGGGTATTATGACTGATACTGTGGTGCTCTATAGTTTTGTCAATAGATGTTCAACAAACTGTAACTTTTCAAGGGGTTTATCAAAGTAAAATGCTAGATGTATTTAGTTGACCTATTTCTATCCCCCATGCTCTACTACAGGGTAAATTCATCAGGATTCACTTCCAAGGTGGTAAACTGGCTAAAGCTGATATTGAGACCTGTGAGTTGGTTTTCCGTGTTTCTCAATGCTTTCCTTAAATCAAACAGAATATTTGTTGGAGATTGAATCATCAAATGTAATGTTATCTTATGTTCTCTCTCTCTTTTTCTCTGTCTCTGTCTCTGTCTCTGTCTCTGTCTCTGTCTCTGTCTCTGTCTCTCTCTCTCTCTGTCTCTCTCTCTCTCTCTCTCTGTCTCTCTCTCTGTCTCAATCTCTGTCTCAATCTCTCTCTCTCTCAGACCTGCTAGAGAAGTCCAGAGTGGCCTTCCAGCTGCCCGCTGAGCGAGGCTACCATATCTTCTACCAGATGATGACCAACCACAAACCTGAGCTAGTTGGTAAGGCAAAGTACAGGTTTAGGAGAAATTATTCACACCTCCATCTGTGGAACTTATTCAAATGTTTCCGACTCCACACTGTTAATATTATTACAATGAGTACATCCAAGGTAACAAGGCATCTAAACATGGGTCAGGTCTTTCAAGGTCTTTCATGGGAAAGATCAAGTAATGCACTGTGATGCACTAGTCCAGGAGCCTCAGTCCCCCCCTTTTGATGCTCTGTATTATATACTGCATTTATCCTTGAGTCCATCTATTGAGTAAAGGAGGGAGAGATACTGTAAAGGTAGGACAGCAGAATTCTAAGAGATTTAACTGACAAGCCATTCTCTGTTGTCCACAGAAATGACGCTCATCACCACCAACCCTTACGACTTCCCCATGATCAGCCAGGGTCAGATCAGTGTGGCCAGCATCGACGACAAGGTCGAGCTGGATGCCACCGATGTGAGTGATACAAAGTGTGAACCAAACTCTAGATATGGAATGGGTAGGACCACAATACACACTGAATGCACAGTCCAATTCCAGCTTGATAGCAGCTGGGCACCTTGTGTTAGTTAGGCATGTGCTTCAAGGCCACTCGTCATGCCTTCACACTTCACCTTGAGGCACATACCTGTAAGACTTCCACAAGAGACTTCCTCTAAGCGCCCTGTGGAACTGTGTAAAACTCATGTTGTGCTGTCATATACTAGTGTGTTGGCCAAGAGAAATCATGTGGAACAGAGAAGCCAGTTAATTCTAACCATCCCATTTGTTCTGGACTGAACACAGAACTGTAACTGAGTAAACTACCGTTCAGTTCTTCACTGTTGTACTTCCTCTTTAATGCCAGGATGCCATTACAATCCTGGGATTCTCTAACGATGAGAAAATGGCCATCTACAAGCTGACAGGAGCTGTAATGCACCATGGCAACTTGAAATTCAAGCAGAAGCAGCGCGAGGAGCAGGCCGAGTCAGATGGAACAGAGGGTGAGTCCCACTCATAGACGTAAGATATGGAAAGCATTAGTCCCTTTCCCAGTCCCCAACGTAGAAATACAACACGTAAGAAGTTAATTCCATGTTAATGGAATTGTGTTGAGATTTTCATTTAAAATGTATGACAAACAAAAATCATACATTTTACAGTTTAACAAACCATTAAACTCTATGTACAATGAACACTTTCAACAATTTACACTGAACATCAAACAAAAACAGATTTACAGGAAGAACTGTGCAGATGCAAAGTTTGGTAAAAAAGAACTTTGGTAAAATCTCCCTCAGTTTTTTCTGTGCCCACTGTTTGCAAAAACACTCTTAAATATCTGCTCTGAATTAAGATTCAACGATGTCGGCAAATAACACTGCTGGGTGATTTGAAAAGTCATAGTAAATCAATAATATAATAATCCTCTTAGAAAAAAAAATGTATCTTTAATTTACAATATTTAGAAACTATGAGAATAGAAAGGTTCAGTACTTTTGTGACGCATCACAGCACAGTTAAAAATATATGTAAAATAGAAACTGGATGGTCTTCAGAGATAGATGGGAGGGAAGCTAAAGGATGGGACTAAAAACAAAAGTATTGTAAAATATCCATGAAATGTATATAGTATGTATAAGCTGGAAGTAGAAGCCTGAGTGTTGTTGTCCATTAGTTTACTCCAATTAGGGGAGGGGTGGTCGGGTTAGGGGAACATAACGACTTTGGACATCACAGTACAGCACAGAGCTCAGTAGAGTACAGCACAATAAAGTACAGTACAGTTCAGTAGAGTAGAGTTTGGTACAGTAGAGTAGAGTTCTGTACAGTACAGCAAAGTAGAGCATAGTTCAATACAATACAGTATAGTACAATACAGTACATTATAGAGTACTCAACTTGTGTTTTCAACTTTGTACTGTACTGAACTATACACTACTGTACTGTACTATACACTACTGTACTGAACTATACACTACTGTACTGTACTATACACTACTGTACTGAACTGTACACTACTGTACTGTACTATACACTACTGTACTGTACTATACACTACTGTACTGAACTATACACTACTGTACTGTACAAACTTGTGAACCTAACTGTGGTTTATGACTACTATGATTTCCCATTGTAGCCAATTCAATTTCATTCAAGAAATTCTGTTACTGATTAATAATTCATAAACAAAATTGATATGAGTAAAAACACGAACTAATTGGTAGGTCTACTTTTACTTGTTAATTCTGTAAAGTTTCTTTGTTCTCCCTCCTCATGAGGTAACAGAATTTTAAAGCACAAGGCAATGTTTTTGAAACTTACAGAAGGCAGAAACATTTCTCCAAAACAAAATCAAAGTGTTGATATTAGTTGTACTTCTAATACCTTTTAAGACTTTTTCTGCCAGCTGTTTTATAAGACAACTTGTCCATCTGTTTGACCAGAAATCAAAGTGTTTGCTTATTCCTCATTTTCAGGATGGCAAATGGTAAAACATATATATATATATATATATATATATATATTCCTTTATTTCTAGAAAAAGATAGACTCTTACCTTTCATTTGACACCCAATTTGACATCCTCCTATGAACTTCCCGAGTTGGTGCTCATTGGTCCTTTTACAGGGAAAAGACCAAGACAGGCGGTGCCACATGAAAGTCAGGCAGGAAATACATTTGAGACCAAATTCCAACCTCCAGAAATGATTTGAATAATGGATGTGGGTGAAAATGAAAACTTAACCTATAAAAGACATCAGAAACAAGCGATCCGTTGTTGGTTTTCTCTCCAGTGGCTGATAAAATCGGCTACCTGCTGGGCCTGAACTCAGCTGAGTTGTTGAAGTGTCTGTGCTACCCCAGAGTGAAGGTCGGTAACGAGTACGTGACCAAGGGACAGACTGTGCCTCAGGTAAGGCGGTTAAACACAGCATCACACATTTTCTAACTACCTGAATTATTTTGGGGACAATTACATTGCTTTTTAAAAATACTTCTGTTGTTTTTCCCAACCTTATCACTGGACATGATCAGTACCTCATGTATTAATTTGAGGTATTATCTTTGCAGGTTTATAATGCAGTCATGGCTTTGGCCAAGTCCATCTACGAGAGGATGTTCTTGTGGATGGTCATCCGTATCAACGAGATGTTGGACACCAAGAATCCAAGGCAGTTCTATATCGGTGTGCTCGATATTGCCGGATTTGAGATCTTTGATGTGAGTCTGAGACCAGAACAAGACAATTAGTTGTGATTGAGAGGGATTACAGTCTGATGAAATGATCCCTTCTGAAATTCCATCAACAGTACAACAGCATGGAGCAGCTGTGCATCAACTTCACCAATGAGAAACTGCAACAGTTTTTCAACCACACCATGTTCGTCCTGGAACAAGAGGAGTACAAGAAGGAGGGAATCGTCTGGGCCTTCATTGACTTCGGCATGGACTTGGCTGCCTGCATTGAGCTTATTGAGAAGGTCAGTTGTCTGTAAGGATTATACTGGACCACAACAGCAAAGCTCATAGGGAGCGCATTGATAGATATTATCATAATGGTACAACATATCTGACTGTTGAGAACTCAATATGTTTCCTATGATGTCCCCCTAAATGAATGTAATCCTATAAAATGATGTTTGCTAAAGGAATAAATGTGATCCTAAATGTAAAAATCACTAATTTGATATCCATCTCTTTTTGTAAAGCCATTGGGCATCTTCTCCATCCTTGAAGAGGAGTGCATGTTCCCCAAGGCTTCAGACACTACCTTCAAGAACAAGCTGAACGACCAGCATCTTGGCAAAACCAAGGCATATGAGAAGCCCAAGCCTGCCAAAGGCAAGGCAGAGGCCCACTTCTCCCTGGTGCACTACGCCGGCACTGTGGACTACAACATCACTGGCTGGCTGGAGAAGAACAAGGACCCCCTGAACGACTCAGTTATTCAGATGTACGGGAAGTCCTCAGTCAAACTGTTGGCTGCACTGTATCCCGCTGCACCACCTGAGGGTAAGACCAGCATCAAGTCAAAAGATTCAATTAATCTATAGTCACAACTCAGACCCACATTGTCTTTAGAGCAGTGGCCACCAACCTTTTCAGAGTCAAGATCACTTTCTGAGTCAAAATGCAGGCCAAGATAACCTGCTGAGATGTTTTTTAAATGACTTAGAAAACACAAGCCTATGCAACATTCATCAATTAAAAACTGTTCTGTAGCAATGAGGTTTGTTCAGTCGGCTATAGGCCCAATATAGTATCACTGTATATAGGTTATAGTATATAGGTTATACTTGAATTGCCCTGCCAATGTGATTCTTCTCAGACCATTTTGAAATTATACATATATATATATATATATATGTATAAAATGGGTATATGATCACAATGGCAATATATCATTTGTCGTATTACTTGTGATCCACAGCTGGGTGAGCATAATAGTTTCCTTTTTTTTTACTGGACTGGTGGCCTGCATCTGATAGTCAGTCTGAGGGGAGGGAGGGAGCAGAGGTGATGCTGCCTCGCCCCTGACTCACTGTCCCTCCGCTCTCCCTCCCTCCGTAAAGAGAAAAGGGGACACAGTCTTCCAGCTGATGGTGAAACTCAAGTTGCACTGCATTATTTCTGCCTCCTGCACCAATTCATGTTGTTACTGCTGTGATCAGAGAAAGTGAAATATTCCTTGATATTAAATAAGACAAGTGTATCAGAACACTTTGCTCTACTCATTCATTACAGCTGCAGTGCTGGTTGTACTCATTCATTACAGCTGCAGTGCTGGTTGTCCTCATTCATTACAGCTGCAGTGCTGGTTGTCCTCATTCATTACAGCTGCAGTGCTGGTTGTACTCATTCATTACAGCTGCAGTGCTGGTTGTACTCATGCATTACAGCTGCAGTGCTGGTTGTACTCATTCATTACAGCTGCAGTGCTGGTTGTACTCATTCATTACAGCTGCAGTGCTGGTTGTATTCATTCATTACAGCTGCAGTGCTGGTTGTAGCACGAGTGGAAGTAGGGAGAACGCACATTTTATGTCTCATAAAAGTGTTGAACAAAGTGTTGAATAACAACTTAAACATGAACTTACTCATTAAAACAGCATCTCTCTGCTGTATTCGTTGAGTCTCTCTCTAGTCATGGTTTCAATCGTTTTTACATCTCAAAATAGCAACTTTGTTGTGCTTCCGATTCTTCTTTTTACAATCTATGGCTCGAGGAAACTGTAAATGCACGGTGATCTGAGCTATCTGATTGGCCAGCGGTAGGCCTATACGTGTAGTTGATTTGCTCTCTACCTTCAGACATGAAACGGTTCAAAATCCCGATCGACCTGTTGGTGACGAATGCTTTAAATTCTTTGAATGTATCACAATTTATCAGGGTTATTCACTGGGATAATTTACTCATTCAATAGGTGTAATTTTGCACAGTCTCATTGGCAGCATTTGCATTTGATTATCTCATTTCTAATGATCTTTAACTTATCCACATTTGAACAGATACAACCAAGAAAGGAGGCAAGAAGAAGGGTGGTTCCATGCAGACTGTGTCCTCCCAGTTCAGGGTGAGCTATTGAAATGTGTATATTCAGTCCTCCAAAAGGTGCATTGATTATCATAAATGATTTCTGAGAACATGGTTTGTAATCCTCTTCCAGGAGAACTTACAAAAGCTGATGACCAACTTGAGGAGCACTCATCCTCACTTTGTACGCTGCCTGATCCCCAACGAGTCAAAGACTCCAGGTACAAGAAATATTGACTTGAATATTACATCTTATCTATACAGTATGAGTAACCTTAACATGCCCAATCCTTTAATCTGTTAATAAGTATTAAAGAGACTTGGTTTGTTTTTCCAGGTCTGATGGAGAACTTCCTGGTTATCCACCAGCTCAGGTGTAATGGTGTTCTGGAGGGGATCAGAATCTGCAGAAAGGGCTTCCCCAGCAGAATCATCTATGCTGATTTCAAGCAGAGGTACACTCACACAAACACAAATGCACACACAACACACAACACACAACACACACACACACAACCTACACACACACACACACACAAATCTCCAAGGGTTTTCCCAGCATCAGAATATGCTTAGCTTTTATGTAATATAACCAACCTATTACAACTTGAAATATGATAACAATGTCTCCTCATTCAGGTACAAAGTACTGAATGCCAGTGTCATCCCAGAGGGCCAGTTCATGGACAACAAGAAGGCTTCTGAGAAGCTGCTTGGGTCCATTGATATAAATCACGACGATTACAAGTTTGGACACACCAAGGTCAGTCAAATAACCCCTGCAAAAGCTGACATCCAAACACAACTTCAATGATGATTTAAACATGAACCATTCAACATTGTTTATTGTTTACTCCATGTGTAACTCTGTGTTGTTGTCTGTTCACACTGCTATGCTTTATCTTGGCCAGGTCGCAGTTGCAAATGAGAACTTGTTCTCAACTAGCCTACCTGGTTAAATAAAGGTTAAATAAAAAATAAATAAAATAAAATCTGTCCAGTTGGTTTATCCATCCTTTCATTCTTTCTTCTTCATTTAAAGGGTCAATCTGCAGTTGCATCCATTTTCTAAATGATACATTAATGATTTGTACCCATTGATTCTGGAAGAATATAACTTATAAATGCCTCATGAGCTTAGTTCAACTGTAGAACCCAATGCTTGTTTTACTCCAATGGTTTGTAAACTAAGTAAATGTAAACTAACACTGTATAGCCTCAAAACATGGTTCAACCTATCATGTAATAGCGTGGATGGTCAGTCCTTGCATCCATAGCTCTGTCTATTTGAGAGTGGTTACATATCTCCAGCCCCATCCTTCTCTTGTTACTGAAAAAGGGGCAGGGAGGAAACTTTGTTCAACTGCTGATTGACCTTTAAACTTATGAAAAAGGTGGAAAAACATTGAACAATTGTTTTCTTCAAATTCATACAAGTATATAAACTCAACTCATTATCATGTGCATTGAGTTAGAGTGGTATGGCTTCAGTTATCTGTATCTGTGTACAATATACATCTACAACTCTGCAAGAACTTACAACTTTTATACAAGCTATCCCATGGTTTGTTTGTTAGCATTGCAATGTTTATGTTCAAATGAATCTAGTGGTGTTGTTCCCCTGTTTTGATCCAACCCTTTCTATCTGTCACCATCTGACTGTGGTTCCAACGGCCATGTTTACCTGTGTCTCAGGTGTTCTTCAAAGCCGGTCTGCTGGGTGTCTTGGAGGAGATGAGAGATGAGAAGCTGGCTGTTCTGGTCGGCATGGTCCAGGCTCTCAGCCGTGGATTCCTCATGAGAAAAGAGTTCACCAAGATGATGGAGAGGAGGTGAGGAAGAGTAGACATCTTGGCAAAGCTTTCTGTGGACCTGCTGTATGTAATGCATGATGATCACATACTGTAAATACTGTGAGTTGATCAGAAAGAGAAAGTAGGTCTTATAATGCTCTATTAGTTCTGCAGTTTGGGATTTGGCAAAGCTGTTCAGTTGTCATTTATATTGGTGATATTTACCCATTCATTATTAAATAACATAAAATGCCTCCTGATTTAAGCATGACCTGTCAGTCCTTGCATCTAGAACTCTGTCTATGATTTTAAGAGTTGGTCCATTTCCTTAGCTCCGTTCCTCAGCTGTATACACAAAGTGTTGGGGGGGTGGGGGGTTGTTCTTCAAATCCCAGAATGTAGCTTTAAGCATGTCACTCACCATGCCACTCTATCCTCTCTGTCGACCAGAGATGCCATCTTCACCGTCCAGTACAACATCCGTTCATTCATGAATGTGAAAACCTGGCCATGGATGAAGGTGTACTTCAAGATCAAGCCCCTGCTGAAGAGCGCTGAGACTGAGAAGGAGCTGGCCAACATGAAGGAGAACTTCGACAAGATGAAGACAGACCTGGCCAAGGCTCTGGCCAAGAAGAAGGAGTTGGAGGAGAAGATGGTGTCCATGCTGCAAGAGAAGAACGACCTGGCACTCCAAGTTGCATCTGTGAGTGAGAAATGATCCTCATAAGATAATATTTTCATACACATGAATACACAAACGAGCACACATTTAATTATTCTTTAATTATTTATATTGATTTGTTTAGACTTTTTTTGACTAAATCAAATCTATATTTTGATAAACAAAGTGAGGAGGATGATTTTTCTCCTGTTCTGAAATCAGGAATCAGAGAATCTGAACGATGCTGAGGAAAGGTGTGAGGGGCTCATCAAGAGCAAGATCCAGCTGGAGGCCAAACTCAAAGAGACGACAGAGAGGCTGGAGGATGAGGAGGAGATGAATGCTGAGTTGACTGCCAAGAAGAGGAAGCTGGAGGATGAGTGTTCTGAGCTGAAGAAGGACATTGATGACCTGGAGCTCACCCTGGCCAAAGTGGAGAAGGAGAAGCATGCCACTGAAAACAAGGTCTTGTGTCTTACCAAAGACAGTCTAACCCAAACCATCATCAACTCAAAACATAGCTCAACAGAAATGGAATTCCAGATGTATTGTGGGTGGCGGAAAAATGAAGAGACAAAATAGTGGAATAGTGGTACTCCCATCATTCATTGTATGTTCAGCTGCCCCTCGTTTATAACTTCCATTCAGTACACTGGCATGGAGTACACTGCCACCTAGTGTTGAATCTATAGAACAGTACTTGTTGACACATTTCTAATCTGAATTAAATGAATGCAAAACATATGAAACTAAATCTCCCCTTTATGGTGAAGTGAACAAAGACACATTTTGTTGTGGTCGTTTTCAGGTTAAAAACCTGACAGAAGAGATGGCGTCTTTGGATGAGAGCGTTGTCAAGCTGACCAAGGAGAAGAAAGCCCTCCAAGAGGCCCACCAGCAGACACTGGACGACCTGCAGTCAGAGGAGGACAAAGTCAACACTCTGACCAAGGCCAAGACCAAGCTGGAACAGCAAGTGGACGACGTGAGTGGAGTTTGACATTTTGGCCGTGATAGTATGTAAGATGTTATTATCTTCTGTTGTTTAGATTTGAACAATACATGTCTATTTTTATGTTGTAGCTTGAGGGTTCTCTGGAGCAAGAGAAGAAGGTCCGTATGGACCTTGAGAGAGCAAAGAGAAAGCTGGAGGGAGATCTGAAACTGGCCCAGGAGTCCATAATGGACCTGGAGAATGACAAGCAGCAGTCTGATGAGAAAATCAAGAAGTAAACAAACAACACCTGCCATATTGACAATAATGGTTGTTCTTGACTAATTCTTGTAATTATGAATTAGAATTTACATGATACTCTCTCTTTACTTTATCGAACTTAAACCAACTTTGCAATCGACGTGTTTGTGTTTCTTAGGAAGGAGTTTGAGACATCCCAGCTCCTCAGTAAGATTGAGGATGAGCAGTCTCTGGGAGCTCAGCTACAGAAGAAGATCAAGGAACTCCAGGTACAGTACAGGACCTCGGCTCCAGCACAGGAAAGCACACAGCTGAAAAAAATATTCTGGTAGCACACATTTTTTGATGGTGGGTCAGTAGATTGGAAGATGTGGTTTCTTACCGTTGTGGTTTTGGTTCCAGCATGGGACGCCATCTACTGAATATATTAGTGTAACTGGTTTTGTATGAACACATTTTTAAAAACGTATACTATTATTGTTTTATGTATTGTAGTATTCATCAACCGTGCTCCTGCCCCCTGTTCTAGGCACGTATTGAGGAGCTGGAGGAGGAAATTGAAGCTGAGCGTGCTGCCAGGGCTAAGGTTGAGAAGCAGAGGGCCGATCTCTCCAGGGAACTTGAGGAGATCAGCGAGAGGCTGGAGGAGGCCGGAGGTGCCACTGCTGCTCAGATTGAGATGAACAAGAAGCGTGAGGCTGAGTTCCAGAAGCTGCGTCGTGATCTTGAAGAGTCCACCCTGCAGCATGAGTCCACAGCCGCCGCTCTGCGCAAGAAGCAGGCCGACAGTGTGGCTGAGCTCGGGGAGCAGATCGACAACCTGCAGCGCGTCAAGCAGAAGCTGGAGAAGGAGAAGAGTGAGTACAAGATGGAGATTGATGACCTCTCTAGCAACATGGAGGCCGTCGCCAAGGCTAAGGTGAGTAGTACTGTTTTCATCAAGCAGTGTTGAGGAGAGTCAACTACATTACCATTCAAGTGAACTGAAGTTGACAGAAGTCCCATATATAAAGTAATGATGGTACATGTTTCACTAACAGGGCAATCTGGAGAAGATGTGCCGTACTCTTGAGGACCAGCTGAGTGAGATCAAGACTAAGAATGATGAGAATGTTCGCCAGATCAACGACATCAGTGGACAGAGAGCCAGACTCCTGACAGAAAATGGTACCATCATCAACAATGAACAACAAACCAATTCTTTGTTCAGTATAACACAATAACATGTATTGGGGGCTGTATCCATGTAGTCCAGTCCACATAGTTTCTACTGTTCTGACTTAAACTGTAATGATCGCTCTTTCAAGCACTTTGTTACATTATCAGAAAAAATATTTTATTCAGATTACTAATGCTTTTGAAAAACTAGATGATTACTTATTTGATTACTTTGAAATTCAGAAATTATTTTTGGCAAAAAATACATTGACTTCATTTAGAATTCTAGCAAGTTTGTTAGTTTCACCTGAGCGAGTCTGACCACAATTCAGAGACCACTATGATGAAACACCAAATGGGTTTCATGGATGCTTTTTATCTGCTTCTAATGCCTCTTAATGGGAAAGTAATCCAAAAATAACGTAAAGTAATCAGATTACATTACTGAGTTTGGGTCATCCAAAAGTTACGTTACTGATTACAATTTGACAGGTAACTAGCAACTGTAATGGATTACATTTAGAAAGTAACCTACCAAACCCCGACTATTTAACATCTAACATTGCCCTACGTTACCTTGAAATACATGTTCAATCTTAGAGAACAGAGACCATATTAACAAGATGTCCCTCTGTCCCTGCAGGTGAGTTTGGCCGCCAGCTGGAGGAGAAGGAATCCCTGGTGTCTCAGCTGACCAGAGGCAAACAGGCCTTCACCCAGCAGGTTGAGGAGCTGAAGAGGCAGATTGAAGAGGAGGTCAAGGTAAGGGAATTTTGAAATCCCAATCGAGACAAAATGATTGCCCACCCCCGATATAGACGGTGACTAGGCCACCCTCAGAGACTTCCACTGTCATTTGTGTTACTATCTCCCTTAGTCTTTGTATTTCTCTCTTTCTCTCGCAAAGGCTAAAAACGCACTGGCCCACGGTGTCCAGTCTGCCCGCCATGACTGTGACCTCCTGAGAGAGCAGTTTGAGGAAGAGCAAGAGGCCAAGGCAGAGCTGCAACGCGGCATGTCCAAGGCAAACTGTGAGGTGGCTCAGTGGAGGACTAAGTATGAAACTGATGCTATCCAGCGCACAGAAGAGCTGGAGGAGTCCAAGTGAGTCGCACGGGACAGCCAAATTCAAATATAGGGTGTGGATAGTGAGTGGTAGGGGGTTCTAAAAAAAATGTACGTTGATTTGTAATGTTTGTAAACCCTCTGTCGTCCAACAGGAAGAAACTGGCCCAGCGTCTGCAGGAGGCTGAGGAGACCATTGAGGCGACCAACTCCAAGTGCGCCTCCCTGGAGAAGACCAAGCAGAGGCTGCAGGGAGAGGTGGAGGACCTCATGATTGACGTTGAGCGAGCCAACGCAATGGCCGCCAACCTCGACAAGAAGCAGAGGAACTTTGACAAGGTGAACATTAATAATCCTCAACCTAGAGTGATATTTTCTGTCTGCTGTATGATCAAATGTAGCATAATTGTAGCATATTTCTGATTCCAAACTCTTCATCAAGACCTAATAAAAATCCCATGGATTTCCCAGGTTCTGGCAGAGTGGAAGCAGAAGTATGAGGAGGGTCAGGCTGAGCTGGAAGGAGCTCAGAAGGAGGTTCGCTCTATGAGCACTGAACTCTTCAAGATGAAGAACTCCTACGAGGAGGCTCTGGATCATCTGGAGACTCTGAAGAGAGAGAACAAGAACCTGCAACGTGAGCATTTGACAGCAGTTTTATTGAGCTCATGTTTAACTAGTGTAATTAACATTTCAATTTTTTTCAACTTATTATTGGTATCCATTTGAACAACCCAAAGAAGTGGGGGCAATTATATTTGCAAGACCCTGTGAAGTGCTGATTAATTCATGAATCAAATCAAATCACATGCTTCGTAAACAACAGGTGCTTACGGCCCTTCCCAACAATGCAGCGAGAAAACAAGGAAATAGAGAAATAATAACACGAGGAAGAAATACACAATGAGTAACGATAACTTGGCTCTATACACAAGATATCAGTACCGAGTCGATGTGCAGGGGTACGAGGTAATTGAGGTAGATACGTACATACAGTTAGGCATAAAGTGACTAGGCAACATCATAGACAAACAGTAACAGCAACACGTGGTGATTTAATGCAAAAAGAGACAGATAGTTACATAGTAACCAATAGCTACCCAGACTAACTATTTAGCAGTCCTATGGCTTGGGGGTAGAAGCTGTTCAGGGTCCTGTCTGTTCCTGACTTGCTGCATCGTTACCGCTTGCCGTGAGGTAGCAGAGAGAACAGTCTATGAATTGGGTGGCTGGAGTCTTTGACACTTTTTGGGGCCTTCCCTGACACCGGCTGGTATAGAGGTCCTGGATGGCAGAGAACTCGGCCGCAATAATTATTATAATTCACTGTCAACTTCAGTGTATTGGCAATACCCACTGAAAATCTCCCAAGTCTAAACTGCTCCTGTGTTTGTGTGCAGAGGAGATTGGTGACCTGACTGAGCAGATCGGAGAGACTGGCAAGAGCATCCATGAGCTGGAGAAGGCCAAGAAGACCGTGGAGACAGAGAAGTCTGAGATCCAGACCGCTCTGGAGGAGGCTGAGGTACAAACTACAGCTACAGCTCTTCGATGGGATAAGCAGTGTTAATTTGATCATTTGGATCCCCATGAGCTTTTGCAGAAGCATCAGCTACTCTTCCAGGGGTCCACAAAAAACACAAAACACAACAAGTAACAAAACACTGATAGACAAGGACAGTCACACAAATGTAAAATACGATATACAAACAATACAACTAAAGTGGTACACTAGGCAACTCCAGCTACAGTCCCACGATCCCTGTATTTGTGTTTATTGTAGTCATATATATTTTATTCCTTGTGTTATACACATCCAAATGTATTGAACACAATTCGCCTGACTGCTTCTCTTTGTCCAGGGAACACTGGAGCACGAGGAATCCAAGATTCTGCGTGTGCAGCTGGAGCTGAACCAGATCAAGGGTGAGGTGGACAGGAAGCTGGCTGAGAAGGACGAGGAAATGGAGCAGATCAAGAGGAACAGCCAGAGGATGGTGGACTCCATGCAGAGCACCCTGGACTCTGAGATCAGGAGCAGGAATGATGCCCTGAGGGTGAAGAAGAAGATGGAGGGAGACCTGAACGAGATGGAGGTCCAGCTGAGCCACTCCAACAGGCAGGCCGCTGAGGCCCAGAAACAGCTGAGGAACGTTCAGGGACAGCTCAAGGTAAAGGGACTGGGGAGAGATTTGTTGGTGAATCTGTAGAAATGAATAGAACAGAGAAATACATAGAGTTGACTAATATAGTGTAGAAAGGCAGAGATATTGGGGAAATTCTTACCAAGGAGCATTTATATCAATGACCCAATCACCTCTACTTCCACAAGTCCTAATGAACCCATGTCATTGTGAACCCCAGGATGCCCAATTGCACCTTGATGACGCTGTTCGCGCCGCAGATGATATGAAGGAGCAGGCAGCCATGGTGGAGCGCAGGAACGGTCTGATGGTGGCTGAAATCGAGGAGCTGAGAGTTGCTCTGGAGCAGACAGAGAGAGGCCGCAAAGTGGCTGAGACTGAGCTGGTAGACGCCAGTGAGCGTGTTGGACTGCTGCACTCCCAGGTATGGGTCAAAAGCCATTTCTAATGAAACTCAGCCAGGCATACCATTTCTGCCTTGTCACTTGAAAGTTCTCTTGAGAATCAAAAAAATGGTTTTACCTCCTCCAGAACACCAGCCTTCTGAACTCCAAGAAGAAGCTGGAGTCTGACCTGGTGCAGGTGCAGGGAGAGGTGGAAGACATTGTCCAGGAGGCCAGGAATGCAGAGGAGAAAGCCAAGAAGGCCATTACTGACGTGAGTCCTTATGATCTATTCAATTACATTCACTTGATTTGTATCCAAGGGCCAATGGTAGCTGGGATGGTTTACCACAACAAAGATCTCAGAGGGACGTTACGATTGGTGCCAATTGGTGCATAAATTAAACAAACTACGATTCCAGGCGGCCATGATGGCTGAGGAGCTGAAGAAGGAGCAGGACACCAGCTCTCACCTGGAGAGGATGAAGAAGAACCTGGAGGTCACAGTCAAGGACCTGCAGCACCGCCTGGATGAGGCTGAGAACCTGGCCATGAAGGGAGGCAAGAAGCAGCTCCAGAAACTGGAGTCCAGGGTGAGTTAACAGCAGGGTGGATTAAGGTTTATTGAAAGACTGACTGCTGGAAATGTATTTAATCATGCAAATACACAGGAGCATTGTGTAATGACTTTCTCTCAATAACCCAGCTAGATAATGAAAAGCTGTTATCATTACAGATCCCTTAAATTCAATTGTGATAGTTTGTAGGAACAGAGAACAATTGTGCCTCCTTGACTGGGTAAAAGAATATACCTCTGTTGTACTAAGATTTGTTACGTCTGATTTCACCACCTCAAACAAACGCCTTTCTTCCACAAAGGTTCGTGAGCTCGAGACTGAGGTGGAGGCTGAGCAGAGAAGAGGTGTAGATGCGGTCAAGGGAGTCCGCAAGTATGAGCGCCGAGTCAAGGAGCTCACCTACCAGGTAACAGAAAGTGCCTTCGTCCCAAACTTGACACTAACACAGACAGGTTTGTGTTTAAAACTATGGTGCATTGATTCTTTGATCTTGTCCCACAGACCGAGGAGGATAAGAAGAACGTTGCCAGACTTCAGGACCTGGTAGATAAGCTGCAGATGAAAGTCAAGGCCTACAAGATGCAGGCTGAGGAGGCGGTGAGTCACATACTTAGTCATTATACATTGGTAAACATATTTTTTCCCTTGTAGACATTACAAAACTTAATATCCATACAGTTTAGTTTAGGCTTTAACCAATGACTCGCAAAGAAGAGCACTGATTGGTAGATAGGTTATAAAAATGGCAAAGGAATAAACATTTTACGAGTATGCTTTTCATCGGCAAGTACTGGGGAGTTTTTCAGGATGAAAAAAAACGGAATATAGATGAGCACAGACAAAATCCTAGAGAAAAAACAGATTCAGTCTGCTTTTCACCAGACACTGGGAGAGAAATTAATATTTCAGCTGACAATAACCTTAAACAAGGACATATCTACACTGGAGTTTCTTACCAAGAAGACAGTGAACGTTCCGGAGTGGCCTAGTAAAGAAACGAAAGGAGAGGAGGAACGGTGATATCAGTTGTCGCTAAAGTTGTTCAAGGCCGAAATTCACACTGTGAATGGGAAGATTTCCATCCCATTCGCCATCCACTTCTTTCGGTGTAGGTGGAACGGGAGTGGGAGATAAACTTTGACTTGTAGAGTAAAACAGAAATGCCAAAGCAAGGCTTCTGCTTACAGCCATATTGATCGCTAAAAGAGGCTACAAAAGCAAAACAGAAAACGAGTCTATCGTTCCGGACCTGTACAGGCCGTCAGTTGATACACTCAACTAAAAAACATTTTTAACAGCCTGTAAATGAAGATAAAATAGCTTACAGACAAATACAACTACTCACAACAAACACATTCTTTAAACAGACACACTCATCCAGAGCAATTAGGGTTAGGTGCCTTGCTCAAGGGAACACTGGCAGACTTTCACCTAGTCGTCTAGGGGGTTTCAAACCAGCAACCTTTCGATTACTGCCCGTACGCTCTTAACCGCTTGGCTATCTGTGGCTCCGTATTAACTGTGGGTAGCTTTTTGATTTTGACTTATATCTGCTTGAAAAATTATGAGAACTAAAAATGTCTGTCTAGCAATGATCAACATCCAAATCGACAGATCTTGAAGAATTATTAAAAATATTGCACAATCCAGAGATTTACCCATAAAGACACAGCTAAAGATGTTTATAACATGTATTGACCTTGGCGGGTCAATACCTATCTAGTCCTGATATAGTGTTTTATTTTTTATTAATACAAATCTTTTTTTTTTACTTGTTCTTCTACTTTGATATTACAGAGTATGTTTTGTAGATCGTTGACAAAAAACTCATTTAAATCCATTTTAATTTTAATTTGTAACACAATAAAATGTTAAGAAATCCAAGGTGGGTGAATACTTATTTTAGACACTGAAAGCCCTGGAAGCAGTGGTTTGATCCCCCATTTCACCACTCATTCTCTCTGCTGGATCATCTATCTCCCTATATACTATCCTAAATCTGTCAACAACAAAAAAAGTAGTTTAAAATACCTCAAGAAATAATTATATTAATTTGCTACCTGAAGCTTCAAACTTTGAATGCTGATTTTACACTCTCCTTCTCTTTTCCTCACCCAGGAGGAACAAGCCAACGGCCACATGTCTAAGTTCAGGAAGGTTCAGCATGAGCTGGAGGAGGCTGAGGAGCGTGCTGACATCGCTGAGTCTCAAGTCAACAAGCTCAGAGCCAAGACCCGCGACACTGGAAAGGTACAGAGCTGCTGCTAAACCTATACCTGACTCATGTTCAGATATGGCCACAACCACACCACCTATGATATAGTCTTCTCAGAGGTCAATACTGACCTTTTACACTCACTAAAATGTATTTAAGATCTATAAGAAGCACATTTCAGGTATAAATAGATGAATTCAAACTAAGATGGTTCTTCAAAATTGAAAATCAAAGCTTAACACTGAGCATTTAATGCTTTATCCATTACATTATTTCTAACTGTACAGATATTCATATATTTTGCATGTTCATTATTAATACTCACCGATTATTTTATTTCTGTCTTCCTTACAGGGCAAAGAAGTTGCTGAATAAACAAGACCAAAGTCTTACATCATTTTCCCGTGTTGCATAAAATATGATTTTCATGGTGAAAATGAGCTTTGATTAAAAACATGTCGGCCTACATACACTTCCTTTGTGACTGTGGACTCATTACTCAGCGAACAGCTGTTTCATATCATACACATATTGTACTTTCATTTAAGGTGCAATCTGGGATTCCAACAATAACGATGTGGTCACCCCAACAAACTTAAGGTTTCACCTGTTTTTTGTAAACAGCTGAGGGATGAGGTTGGAGAAATGTAACCACTATCAAATTCATAGACCTTTAGGATTGATTGGGATTCTCATTAGCCAAGTGGCAACAGCTAGTCTTCTAGGGGGTCTGACAGATAACAAAGACATTTTTTTGAGAAAAAAACTTTACAATTGACATACAGTACATTTAAAACATTGACATGAACAAAACAACTAGGTGAGAAAGAGAGGCGTTGTTTAAAAATAAAAATAAACTTTACTTCCACTATAAATTGTAAAGCACCCTTTACTGGCTCTAACAGCCACCCAATCAGTTTGCTTCATGTTCTTAGTAAACTGATGGAGGATGTCGACATATATAACAAATGTGGATCTAAAAGAAAAATAAATAATAATAATCGAGAAATTATCAAAATTAGCATATTGATGACATTGTGGCCTTACCCAGGCCTCCTTTAAAACAGTTTGTCCTAGGTTTCTAGAGAAATCACTATAGTATAGTAATCTGAAATGCAGTGGAAAAGGGAAGCAACCGGGAGAATGATTTAAATGTATCAACTTTTAATAATCAAAAGTTTAATTAATGAATATTCATATATCAAATAACTTTAAATAAATAGGAAATTAATCTCTGATTGAATTTTCACTAAATAAGAAAATATAATTGACCTTACACAAAATAACAAAACACAATTCATTATTTCAATCTCAGCCATGAACACAATAACAACTTTCACGTAATGTTCCAGTCTTGTATAGCAAAGCATCAGCTGCTAATAGAACCATGACAGTGTATAACTATAAAACTAGCCCTGTGGGATACAGTGCATCAGCACGAGGCACCAGTATAAAAGGCTGCTAACATGACAGTGTATAACTATAAAACTAGTTAGCTAACTAGCCAGCCAGCTGAAGTGAGCTAGTAAACTTCTTATGGCTGCAGGGGCAGTATTGAGTAGCTTGGATGAAAAGGTGCCTAGAGGTGCCCAGAGTAAACTGCCTGCTCCTCAGTCCCAGTTGCTACTATATGCATATTTTTATTACTATTGGATAGAAAACACTATTGGATAGAAAGTCATGAAGCGCGTTCACTGAAAGCAGATGAAATGTCAAAAAAGTTCCGTAACAGTCAATAGAAACATGTCAAACGATGTATTGAATCAATCTTTAGGATGTTTTTAACATAAATCTTCAATAATGTTCCAACCGGAGAATTCCATTGTCTTCAGAAGTGCGATGGAACAGAGCTCCCTCTCATGTGAACGCGCATGTTCAGAGCATGGTCAGGTCATGATAGACCTTACTCATTCCCGTCTCCTTCGGCCCCACTTCACATTAGAAGCATCAAACAAGGTTCTACAGACTGTTGACATCTAGTGGAAGCCGTAGGAAGTGCAAACTGACCCATATCCCACTGTGTATTCGATGGGCGATGAGTTGAAAACCTACAAACCTCAGATTTCCCACTACCTTGTAGGATTTTTTTCTCAGGTTTTTGCCAGCCATATGAGTTCTGTTATACTCACAGACATCATTCAAACAGTTTTAGAAACTTCAGAGTGTTTTATATCCAATTGTAATAATAATATGCATATATTAGTATCTGGGACAGAGTAGGAGGCAGTTCACTATGGGCATGCAATTCATCCAAAAGTGAAAATGCTGCCCCCTATATCAAAGAAGTTAACAGGAAGGCAGCCATAAGAAGTTCAACAATGAACAAAGTGCCAACACTGCCTAACATTAGGCTCTAACTAGAAAAGCAAACAGCTCTGGGAATAACACTCTCGGTAGCCGATGTGAGCAAGACCTTTAACTTCTTATTGCTGCATATGATATGACAACAGCCAGTGAAAGTGCAGGGCGCCAAATTCAAACAACAGAAATCTCATAATTAAAATCCCTCAGACATACATGTGTCTTATACCATTTTAAAGGTAATCTTGTTAATCTAATCTTGTTGTTAATCCCACCAAAGTGTCCGATTTCAAATATACTTTTCAGCGAAAGCACCACAAACGATTGAGCCAATCAGTTGTGTTGTGACAAGGTAGGGGTGGGATACAGAAGATGGCCCTTTGGTAAAATACCAAGTCTATATTATGGCAAGAACAGCTCAAATAAGAAAAGAGAAACGACTGTCCAACATTACTTTAAGACATTAAGGTCAGTCAATACGTAACATTTCAAGAATTTGAAAGTTTCTTCAAGTGCTGTCACAGAAACCATCAAGAGCTATGATGAAACTGGCTCTTATGAGGACTGCCAAAGGAAACGAAGACCAAGAGTCATATTATTTAAAAAAAAATTAAAATCATTTTTTAAAGGATTTGTATTAGTCTTGACAGTACAGTGGCACATGTAGAGAGGGAGACAGATAGTCGGAGCACAGACAGAGTGTGGCCGACAGGTGTCTTCAACACCTGGTCCAGGATTAGATTTCTACTCTGGCACTAAGGAGTAGACTCAAGTTAGAGAATAGTTGTAAACTTGTTGTAATGTGCAACATCTGGTCAGGTTTCTCTGTGCTGTAGGAAAAAAAGTGAAAGGTGAAAGTCCATAAGAGTCTCATGGTGGAGGTGCAAGACTCCATTCTCAACAAGAACACCTTAAACCTCTACCAGATCTACATCGCCTATAAGGACAGGTATTTATTCATATTCATCCATTTACATTATATCTAATAGTTTTACACACAGTACAACACATCGATTCCTTAAAGTTTGGTGTAACACAATGTAAACAACTTAATGTTGTCTTCAATTGCCCTCCATAATGATACTTATCACCTTCAAATTGTAGGTTACTCATTTATGGAATCTATTGCAGCCAAGTTGAGATATTGCTGTTTTTGATTGTATCTGAAGCTAGAGGTAAGAAGACACTATAATGGTGATTGCTGAAGGATTTCTCTTACGGGGTCATTTGAAGTGTTGTGGCCCTCTAGTGTCCAATTAATAAATCACAGCATATTCAAACTATTTATGTTCTAAGAGAGGGAACAATGGGAAGTTTACTCAGACATCTACTGGTCTATCTACCCATGCAGAGAGTCCTCGAGTATCATCTCCTTCTACAGGTATGTTTACCACAGACAGTGTACAGATACACTCACAGCCAATGGGACTGGAACAAGATTATATTATAAACGACCACTAGGGGGAGACATCCACCACATATTTTCTCTCTTCCTTGGATGCTCACACTTCAGTCGTAGAGAGGAGTCAGAAGAGGAATGGGGAGAGATGGGGATGAAAGAAAGGAGAGAGGAGAAGAAGAGAGGATGGAGGAGAGTAGATGGTGGAGTAGAGAGGATTTGGGGCAGAGGTTTGGTTCTAGAGAAACAGAGCCTGCCAGTCCACACCTGTCCCTGGGTTAATCTCATCAAAGTTAGTTATTCATCATAGCGGTAGGATAGCCTTGGACTTCAATTGCTCTTTTGTTCAACTGTGAAATCACCTGCCATTATTTGTTGTTGTTGTTGTTTCTTTGCCTTTTAAGCAACAAAAAGAAAGAAAGAAAGAAAGAGAAAGAAGAAAGCAGGAGAACAAAAGCTCAGATCTCAAAGGGACAGATTTGAGTCTTGGCAGGTGACTGACTCCAACGTGTTGAACGGCATGTTAAGTGTATTTTAGCTGGAAGAGCTGGGGACCTGCACACTGTGGGGAAAACAAATACATTCAAAACTAAGGCTTGAATATCTAAATAAAGATGTTTATTAGAACATCACGGTGCCCTAGGAAATCAAGAAATGAATTACTGCAATTGTAAACCCCATGCTGTGTAAAGAAACAAAACTGTGGAATAAATTGCCTTGTTTTCTAGTCATTTACTAAGATGTGGTATCAAACTGTGTTCAAGCACTGTAATCCAATTGAAAATAACTTAAAGTAGAAATTACAATCAATTTAATGGGAGACTTTTTTCAAAAATGAAATGTTTCGGCTTCAGGCCATAAGTGTTAATAGTCTGCACACACACCTGACTTCTATTTTCAAGGATAATTGCAAGCAAGAAACTACATCAGAAAATCTATGAATCAGTATCTAGTACAATAGAATGGATGATCTAGATTATATACAAAATATACCAATACGGACAGAGAAATATCATCAATTATGCATTTACATACACAATGTGAACATCTCAGCATAAATAACACAAGATTGTGATAGAGTACGGAGCTAGAGAGACCACTAGATGGGCGTATCGAACACCAGTAAGAGAAAATATACCAGTCCCAGAAAACGCTTCATTCATGCCTATTGGACAAGCCTAAAACACAAGGCCGGATCTACCAATAAGAGAAAATATACTATGGTATAAAGACTTTCTGAAAGCAATGGAACTCCAAATCAAATCAAATGTTATTAGTCACATGAGCCGAATACAACAGGTGTAGACCTTAGAGTCAAATTCTTACTTACAAGCTCCTAACCAACAATGCAGTTTAAAAAATATGACTATTAATAATTAATTAAAGAGCAGCAGTAAAATAACAATAGCGAAACTGTATACAGGGGGTACAGGTACATAGTCAATGTGCAGGGCCACCGGTTAGTCGAGGTAATATGTACATGTAGGTAGAGTTATTAAAGTGACTATGCATAGATAATAACAGAGAGTAGCAGCAGCGTAAAAGACGGGGGGCAATAAAAATAGTCTGGGTAGCCATTTGATTAGATGTTCAGGAGTCTTATGGCTTGGGGGTAGAAGCTGCTTAGAAGCCTCTTGAACCTAGACTTGGCGCTCCGGTACCGCTTGCCATGTGGTAGCAGAGAGAACAGTCTATGACTAGGGTGGCTGGAGTCTTTGACAATTTCTATGGCCTTCCTCTGACACTGCCTGGTATAGAGGTCAAAGCTTAACACTGAGCATTTAATGCTTCATCCATTACATTATTTCTAACTGTACAGATATTCATATATTTTGCATGTTCATTATTAATACTCACCGATTATTTTCTTTCTGTCTTCCTTACAGGACAAAGAAGTTGCTGAATAAACAAGACCAAAGTCTTACATCATTTTCCCGTGTTGCATAAAATATGATTTTCATGGTGAAAATGAGCTTTGATTAAAAACATGTCGGCCTACATACACTTCCTTTGTGACTGTGGACTCATTACTCAGCGAACAGCTGTTTCATATCATACACATATTGTACTTTTATTTAAAGCGCAATCTGGGATTCCAACAACAACGAAGTGGTGTGTAGCTATGGCAGAAAGCGCTGTTTAGATATTATCAAATAGACCAGCTAATGTCATCCTACCATTACACAGGGGTGGGAAAAGTACCCAATTGTCACACTTGAGTAAAAGTTAAAAATACCTTAATAGAAAATGACTCAAGTGAAAGTCACCCAGTAAAATTATACTTGAGTAAAAGTCTAAAAGTATTTGTTTTTAAATATACTTAAGTATCAAAAGTAAATGTATGAATAATTTCTAATTACTTATAAACCATTTTTTTTTTTAAGTTGCGGATCGCCAGCGGTACACTCCAACACTCAGACATCTGTAACAAACGAAGCACTTGTGGTTTAGTGAGTCCGCCAGATCAGAGGCAGTAGGGAGGACCAGGGATGTTCTCTTGATAAGTGTGTGAATTTCGCCATTTTACTGTCCTGCTAAGCATTCAAAATGTAACAAGTACTTTTGGGTGTCAGGGAAAATGTATGGAGTAAAAAGTACATCATTTTCTTTAGGAATGTAGTGAAGTAAAAGTTGTCAAAAATATAAATAGTAAAATAATGTAAATTACAGATTTTTACTTAGGTACTTTACACCACTGGTCATTTCTTAACTGACTAGGAAGTTGTCCCTGAGTGCTTGGTGTGTTCAGTAATAGTTTTATAGCCTTGACCTCTATGGCAGCTGTTGTTTCTGTTGGACACTGAGGATCCCAGTTTGACTGAAGATGTGATGACAGGATCTATTTAGTCCTGAAATCCACCCCACGAACAGAGCCATATTCTGAGGGACTGACTGTAATTAACTGTCATCGTAGCATTTCAAGTTATCTATAAAAAACTTCCCCTCAACTTTTGAATAATTTTCTAACCTCATAGTTACAAGTTGAACACTCCGATAGCTGAATCTGAAACTACGATGTATAATGCATCATAATGTGGTTATAACGCCTCATAAGGTCTTATTGTCATCTCATAATGATCCTGATTAGTGCTTTATAAGAAGACATTATAAAGGCTCATACATGCTTATAACAAATAATAATGCATTATACCTGTCAGTCTTACCACCTACACTTCCAATTGACGTGGAAATGACATCATCCACAGTAGACCGTCATTCTTATGTCACTGAATCAGGATCTTCTCTGATCTTCTTAGATCCCCAGGATAATTATTTGTGGAGTTTGCAGGTGTGTTTAAGAAACAATGGTTCTCACACAAACATTGTAAAGTGAGGTGAACTATAAAACAACAACCTTCAAACACCATGGCTGTGTTATGTTAACTGTAGCTGTCTGCTTGGCCTTGAAGCCAACCTTTCCTGCCTCTCTGGATTCTATGTTTAGCTGTCCCCATAAATGTCTGATGTCTCCGCTATGTATGCGGCATGGTAGACATAGTGGAGATCTGAGATCAGACAATTAAAATAGCGAAAGCGTCTGTTTCCTCCTCACAAACTTTAAAGGTTAGCAGCTTTAAAAAATAAAAAAAAGCGGGGACATAATAAAACGGAACTCATGGATGTGGCTGCCGATCACTGGTCCTATTGAAATGACAGTGGGTAAATCAAAAAGGTCAGAATGTATCAGAGACCACTAGTGACTCTGGTCTCTATGAGTCACTCTTGTGGTGAAAACTATCTATAACCAATAAAAAAAAAATACAGAATGGACTCAAACATTGTTTTTTAAAAATGTGCATGAGATTAGATGTTTTATACCTCAAGAGTAGGTTAAGTTCACATCCCAGGCCATCTGCTGTTCAGATCCAGCTCTATGCCTCAGTCCACATTTAGTTTAAAGCAGCATATCATGTTCTGGTTTTATCTGGTGCTAATCTGTTCCATTCATTTGGAGGTGAGGCAAACACATTGCTGTAAATCCAAGTAACACATAATAATAATAATAATTAATTCATGAATAATATATGCCATGAGGCAGACACTTTTATCCAAAGCGTCTTACAGTCATGCATACATTTTACATGCGGGTGGTCCGGGGAATCAAACCCACTACCCTGATGTTGCAAGTAGCACGCTCTACACTCTTAGAAAAAAAGGTGCTATCTAGAACCTAAAAGGATTCTTTGGCTGTCCCCATAGAATAATCCTTTGAGGAACCCTTTTTGGTTCCAGGGAGAACCCTATTGGGTTCCATCTAGAACCCTTTGCCCAGAGTGTTCTACATGGAACCCAAAATAATTATATCTGGAACACAAAAGGGTTCTCCTATGACCTATGGGGACAGCCGAAAGACCCTTTTGGAATCCTTTTTTTCTAAGCTACAGTTGGCTGCAATTCTACTCATTTTGCCATGGGAAGGAGATCATTTTTTTTACAGCTCATTTCCTCCAATTCTACACATTTTGCCATAGGGGAATGGCAAATGTTTGCAGTTTTTAATATGATAACTGATGATCAATGGGCCTCACCCCGGTCTGTAATTCGACGATGCTTACTACAAGTTTATATAACCTTCTTCAAACGCCATGGCTGTGTTATGTTAACTGTAGCTGTCTGCTTGGCCTTGAAGCCAACCTTTCCTGCCTCACTGGATACTATGTTTAGCTGTCCCATAAATGTCTGAAGTCTCCACTATGTATGCGGCATGGTAGACATAGTGGAGATCTGAGATCAGACGATTGTGATGTAATACTTGCTGACAAAGATCTACAGTCCTGGACTCATTGAAACTTGAAGCCCCTGGTATAAGTGTAACATTACTGAATACATGAAATGCTTTTATCTTGGTCTTATACAGGTATAGACTAATTGACAGCTTGGGACAATACGGTTCTTTCTGTGTTATTGACATAACCTTGTTCTGTTCAATGGTCTCTACCTATATAGAAGTCTAAATACCCAAATTCATTAAAACCTCTTCGATGTAAAGTCCCCTGTTTAGGGGACCTGCGTGGTTCTGGCACCGGTTACCACAGATATTTTCATTTATAAATTGATCTGTGGACTACGTAGATTGAAATAGCTTACATTGAGCGGGAACCCTGATTCTCACAGACACAGGAGTATGTCTCTTCTGCTTGTATGAAGCAGGATGTGAAATCTGACACCACTTAAAGCTGGGATGTACCTTCTAACATTTAAATTCGCTCTTTCGACTGTCCATCAATTCCTGGCTGAACCTTACGTCACAGCCACATATGCCTGTAATCCTTACATCCTAGCGTAGCGGGAGAGAGTGGTTTAATCACGGTAGCACATTCAGAGATTGATTTATAGCCATTAATCTATTTAGGTTATATTCTTTTTTATTATTTAAAGACTATAGACTACAAAGAAATACATTGTGATGCATTTGTGTGTGTGACACACTAGGATGGCAGGGACATTAAGGCGCAGCATTTAAACAACAGTTCATCGTATTAAATCATTATAGTCTATAAATTGAACATATAGTCTGTGACTTAGAATTGAATACAAATTAAACGAAAAATGCCTTATTAGGCTCCATCTACAGAGCCTTTTTGTCACACCCTGGCCTTTGTTATATTGATTTTCTTTATTAGTTTAGTTAGGTCAGGGTGTGACATGGGGGATGTTTGTGTGTTTTGTCTAGTTTAGGGTGTGTGTATTGTTTAGGGGTTTTTGTAGTATGTATGGGGTTGTGTTCAGTGTAGGTGTTTAGGAAAGTCTATGGTTGCCTGATTTGGTTCTCAATCAGAGACAGCTGTTTATTGTTGTCTCTGATTGGGAGCCATATTTAAGGCAGCCATAGGCTTTAGGTTTTTGTGGGTAATTGTCTATGTTGAATGTTAGTAGCTTGTGTGTGCACTTTCGTTTATAGCTTCACGGTCGTTTATTGTTTTGTTAGTTTTGTAAGAGTGTTTCGTGTTACGTCTTCGTCTAATAAAAAGAAGATGTACTCATATCCCGCTGCGCCTTGGTCCGCTTATTATGACGATCGTGACACTTTTAAATTCATTTGTAGAAACATGAGTTTGATGTCTGTGACTTCAGGCTCATGCGATGCTGCCTGGAGAGCAGGCCAGCAGTGGAAAATACCCTCTTAGTGCTTTCAGAGCCACTGGGGATGTAAAACACCCTTCGGGCCACTCGTGCCAGGTTGGGCAGGGATGAGCTTTCCCTATCAAAATGGAAAGCTCATTGAAAGAGGTAATATGCCAGGCCTATTGGGCCAAAATCAACAACAGCCTATTGTATAGATAATACGAAAATGAACAAAACTTTTAAGTGATCATATTTTTAGTTGATGAATACTTTGCTACAATGACACACTTAGCTAGCTACTCAACTCGTTGTTTTCTGTTAGCATGTACACCTAGTACACCGTCATGCTTTTGAGATACCTGTCTTTTGAGATTCCACACTGATTCTTTAGTTGTGGACAATACTGTACATCCCCGCACTCCTTCTCTTGGTCTTGGTCCTCCTCAACTTTGTAAGTCATCTTGATTTTTCCCCTGTGTGTGTTATTCGATTCCTTTATGAAAATATTTAGCACACTAGATGACTGTAACTAAAGCAAGGGGCTATTAGCAGCACACAAGTGGACTACAAATGCATTCTGGGCCGGGGCATGCCCTGAGCTCGTGTAGTTAGCGCTAATGAAGCTAAAGGGGAGTGGGCGAGAAGGCCAAAGCTCCAGCCTTTGGGAAACTCGCTCCAAGCTCTAGTCTAATTGGGTAAGCTCCTCTCACATACTCCGCTCCCAAGAAACGGGTGTTATTGTTACTAATGTTCTCATTATAGGAGCTCGCTTCAAGTGAACGCTGAGGGCATAATATGTCTAATTTTGAAAAAATACAATAATAAAAATAGTCATAATTTTATCATTTACAATCTGAGGACAGTGGAAGGCAAGTTGATAAATATATTTGATGGGAGCATTGAGGGTAACATTTAATGTAATTTCATAAACCAAATATGCTGATACTAGATTGCACTGGTCATCCTGTTCCCTAAAGAGTGTACGACGCAGGCACATTCTCTATCACACAGACGGGCACACACACTGGTAGACCAAGAATGTAAAGTACCAGGGGAAGCCCTGGCAGCATGTTGACTACTGCAGTGATTCTCTACTACACACTGACAGGTTCTGTCTCTGACTCACAGACGGCCAGGAGGAGAGATTCTGTCTCTGACTCACAGATGGCCAGGAGGAGAGGTTCTGTCTCTGACTCACAGACGGCCAGGAGGAGAGGTTCTGTTACTGACTCACAGATGGCCAGGAGGAGAGATTCTGTTACTGACTCACAGGACGGCCAGGAGGAGGAGAGGTTCTGTCTCTCACTCACAGACGGCCAGGAGGAGAGGTTCTGTCACTGACTCACAGACGGCCAGGAGGAGAGGTTCTGTCACTGACTCACAGGACGGCCAGGAGGAGGAGAAGTTCTGTTACTGACTCACAGGACGGCCAGGAGGAGGAGAGGTTCTGTCTCTGACTCACAGACGGCCAGGAGGAGAGGTTCTGTCTCTGACTCACAGATGGCCAGGAGGAGAGGTTCTGTCTCTGACTCACAGATGGCCAGGAGGAGAGGTTCTGTTACTGACTCACAGATGGCCAGGAGGAGAGATTCTGTTACTGACCCACAGGATGGCCAGGAGGAGGAGAGGTTCTGTCTCTCACTCACAGACGGCCAGGAGGAGAGGTTCTGTCACTGACTCACAGACGGCCAGGAGGAGAGGTTCTGTCACTGACTCACAGATGGCCAGGAGGAGAGGTTCCGTTACTGACTCACAGATGGCCAGGAGGAGAGATTCTGTTACTGACTCACAGGACGGCCAGGAGGAGGAGAGGTTCTGTCTCTCACTCACAGACGGCCAGGAGGAGAGGTTCTGTCACTGACTCACAGACGGCCAGGAGGAGAGGTTCTGTCACTGACTCATAGATGGCCAGGAGGAGAGATTCTGACACTGACTCACAGACGGCCAGGAGGAGAGATTCTGTCACTGACTCACAGACGGCCAGGAGGAGAGATTCTGACACTGACTCACAGACGGCCAGGAGGAGAGATTCTGTCACTGACTCACAGCCGGCCAGGAGGAGAGATTCTGACACTGACTCACAGACGGCCAAGAGGAGAGGTTCTGTCACTGACTCACAGACGGCCAGGAGGAGAGGTTCTGTCACTGACTCACAGACGGCCAGGAGGAGAGATTCTGACACTGACTCACAGACGGCCAGGAGGAGAGATTCTGACACTGACTCACAGACGGCCAGGAGGAGAGATTCTGACACTGACTCACAGACGGCCAGGAGGAGAGATTCTGACACTGACTCACAGACGGTTCTGTACCAGTTTGCTCTGTCAGTGTCTAAGATATCATTCCGGCTCCCCAGTAACTTCTCCATTAGACAGCTGTCATTCAGCACATCCCAGGCCGTCAGTATCCTCTAGTATTCAGACCCCTTGACTTTAACAACATTTTGTTACAATCCAGCCTTATTCTAAAATGGATTCATGATTTATTTTTAAAGCTCAGCAATCTACACACAATACCCTATAATGACAAAAGTGAAAACAGGTTTTTAGACAAAAATACAGAAAAACAGAAATACCTTATTTACTTAAGTATTCAGACCCTTTGCTATGCGACTCGAAGTTGAGCTCAGGTGCTTCCTGTTTCCATTGATCACCCTTGAGATGTTTCTACATCTTCATTGGAGTGCACCTGTGGTAAATTCAATTGATTGGACCTGATTTGGAAAGGCACACACCTGTCTTTATACGATCCTGCAGTTGACAGTGCATGTCAGAGCAAAAACCAAGCCATGAGGTTGAAGGATTTGTCTGTAAAGTTCCGAGACAGGATTGTGTCGAGGCACAGATCTGTGGAAGGGTACGAAAACATTTCTGCAGCATTGAAGGTCCCAAAGAACACAGTGGCCTCCATCATTCTTAGAGATATTAGAGCTATTAGAGCTGTCAGAGCTGTTAGAGCTATTAGAGCTGTCAGAGCTGTTAGAGCTGTCAGAACTGTTAGAGCTGTTAGAGCTGTTAGAGCTGTTAGAGATATTAGAGCTATTAGAGCTGTCAGAACTGTTAGAGCTGTTAGAGCTAATAGAGCTGTTAGAGCTGTTAGAGCTATTAGAGCTGTCAGAGCTGTCAGAACTGTTAGAGCTGTCAGAGCTGTTAGAGCTATTAGAGCTGTTAGAGCTGTTAGAGCTGTTAGAGCTGTTAGAGCTAATAGAGCTATTAGAGTTGTCAGAGCTGTTAGAGCTAATAGAGCTGTTATAGCTGTTAGAGCTGTTAGAACTGTTAGAGCTGTTAGAGCTATTAGAGTTGTCAGAGCTGTTAGAGCTAATAGAGCTAATAGAGCTATTAGAGCTGTTAGAGCTGTTAGAGCTGTTAGAGCTGTTAGAGCTATTAGAGTTGTCAGAGCTGTTAGAGCTGTTAGAGATAATAGAGATATTAGAGCTATTAGAGCTGTCAGAGCTGTTAGAGCTAATAGAGCTGTTAGAGCTAATAGAGCTGTTAGAGCTAATAGAGCTGTTAGAGCTATTAGAGCTGTTAGAGCTATTAGAGCTGTTAGAGCTATTCAAGCTATTAAAGTTGTTAGAGTTGTTAGAGCTAATAGAGCTGTTAGAGCTATTAGAGCTGTTAGAGCTATTCAAGCTATTAAAGTTGTTAGAATTGTTAGAGCTAATAGAGCTGTTAGAGCTATTCAAGCTATTAAAGTTGTTAGAGTTGTTAGAGCTAATAGAGTTGTTAGAGCTAATAGAGCTGTTAGAGCTATTAGAGCTGTTAGAGCTATTCAAGCTATTAAAGTTGTTAGAGTTGTTAGAGCTAATAGAGCTGTTAGAGCTAATAGAGCTGTTAGAGCTGTTAGAGCTAATAGAACTGTTAGAGCTATTAGAGCTGTTAGAGCTATTCAGGCTATTAAAGTTGTTAGAGTTGTTAGAGCTAATAGAGCTGTTAGAGCTGTTAGAGCTGTTAGAGCTAATAGAGCTGTTAGAGCTGTTAGAGCTAATAGAGCTGTTAGAGCTATTAGAGCTGTTAGAGCTATTCAAGCTATTAAAGTTGTTAGAGTTGTTAGAGCTAATAGAGCTGTTAGAGCTAATAGAGCTAATAGAGCTGTTAGAGCTATTAGAGCTATTAGAGCTGTTAGAGCTGTTAGAGCTAATAGAGTTGTTAGAGCTAATAGAGCTGTTAGAGCTGTTAGAGCTGTTAGAGCTATTAGAGCTGTTAGAGCTGTTAGAGCTAATAGAGTTGTTAGAGCTAATAGAGCTGTTAGAGCTATTAGAGCTGTTAGAGCTGTTAGAGCTGTTAGAGCTAATAGAGCTGTTAGAGCTAATAGAGCTGTTAGAGCTAATAGAGCTGTTAGAGCTGTTAGAGCTGTTAGAGCTGTTAGAGCTAATAGAGTTGTTAGAGCTAATAGAGCTGTTAGAGCTATTAGAGCTGTTAGAGCTGTTAGAGCTAATAGAGTTGTTAGAGCTAATAGAGTTGTTAGAGCTAATAGAGTTGTTAGAGCTATTCAAGCTATTAGAGCTGTTAGAGCTGTTAGAGCTAATAGAGTTGTTAGAGCTAATAGAGCTGTTAGAGCTATTAGAGCTGTTAGAGCTGTTAGAGCTAATAGAGTTGTTAGAGCTAATAGAGTTGTTAGAGCTAATAGAGCTGTTAGAGCTATTCAAGCTATTAAAGTTGTTAGAGCTCAAGATCATGTATGGAAGTGATGTAGGCCAGTGGAGATTATTGTAGTCTCATTACCATGTTCCACTCCTTGATTGGTGGAGAGGTGGTTATTTATGAACTGTTTGTTAAAGCAATGCTTTAGGCTTTTCCAATTTCTCTCCATGATCTCTTTCAGGCACCTCCAGTAACCTGTTCTGTGGCAGTCAAAAAAAGCCCCCTTGCATAGCCTCTTCTAGCCTGGGCATTTAGTGCCCTCTATTGGAGAATAGTTATTCTACTTGTTTGGAGATTTGCTATAAATAGCAAGGCCCATTATTTTGGCAGATTTGTGGTAAATAGCAAGGCCCATGAGATGGCATGGAACGAAAAACATCTTCAAACATTTTGCAATGGAAAACATATTTTTTTATTTCTTATTGGATCGAAGTATTCCCTCCCTCTTTCAGTCTGTTTTACTCTTTTTGGTGCCTACTGAACACAAGATACTAGAAGGGATGCTGGACATCCCTTCTAGATCAGAGGGGTGTACTTCAAAGCTGGTCAGTTCTGTGTTCCACTCGGTCAGTTCTGTTTTCCACTCGGTTAGTTCTGTGTTCAACTCGGTCAGTTCTGTGTTCCACTCGGTCAGTTCTGTGTTCCACTCGGTCAGTTCTGTGTTCCACTCGGTCAGCTCTGTGTTCCACTCGGTCAGTTCTGTGTTCCACTCGGTCAGTTCTGTGTTCCACTCGGTCAGTTCTGTGTTCTACTCGGTCAGTTCTGTGTTCCACTCGGTCAGTTCTGTGTTCCACTCGGTCAGCTCTGTGTTCCACTCGGTCAGTTCTGTGTTCCACTCGGTCAGCTCTGTGTTCCACTCGGTCAGTTCTGTGTTCCACTCGGTCAGCTCTGTGTTCCACTCGGTCAGTTCTGTGTTCCACTCGGTCAGTTCTGTGTTCCACTCGGTCAGCTCTGTGTTCCACTCGGTCAGTTCTGTGTTCCACTCGGTCAGCTCTGTGTTTAGCCACAACAAATTGGAATTTGTAAACATATATGTTGACTAATTTAATTTGTATCCCCCTGCATATTTATTTGGACAGTGAAGCTAAAACTTTTAATTTGGCTCTATAATAGTCCAGCATTTTGGATTTGAGATTAAATGTTTCATATGAGGAGACAGTACAGAATTGAATAATTTATTTGAGGCTATTTTTATAGAAATCTGTTGTACCATTTAGAAATGAAGGAAATGTATGTACTGTATCTAGTCCCCCCCATTTGAAGGTGTCATAAGTATTAGGACAAATTCACTTATAGTGTATTAAAGTAGCCAAAAGATTGGTATTTGGTCCCATATACCTAGCACCCCATATACCTAGCACCCCGTATACCTAGCACCCCATATACCTAGCACCACGTATACCTAGCACCCCGTATACCTAGCACCCCATTTACCTTGCACCCCGTATACCTAGCACCCCATATACCTAGCACCACGTATACCTAGCACCCCGTATACCTAGCACCCCATATACCTAGCACGCCGTATACCTAGCACCCCGTATACCTAGCACCCCGTATACCTAGCACCACGTATACCTAGCACCCCGTATACCTAGCACGCCATATACCTAGCACGCTATATACCTAGCACCCCATATACCTAGCACCCCATATACCTAGCACCCCATATACCTACTACCCCATATACCTAGCACCCCATATACCTAGCACCCCATATACCTAGCACCCCATATACCTAGCACCCCATATACCTACTACCCCATATACCTAGCACCCCATATACCTAGCACCCCATATACCTAGCACCCCATATACCTAGCGCCCCATATACCTAGCACCCCATATACCTAGCACCCCATATACCTAGCACGCAATGACTACATCAATATTGTGACTACAAACTTGTCGGATGCATTTGCAGCTTGTTTTGGTGGTGTTTCAAATTATTTTGTGCCCAATAGAAATGAATGGTAAATAATCTATGGTGTCATTTTAGAGTCACTTTTAATTGTAAATAAGAATGGAATATATTTCCGTACATTAATGTGGATGCTGCCATGATTGATTGAAGGATAATCATGACTGAATCGTGGGTAATGAGGAGTGAGAAAGTTACAGAGGGACAAAGATCATACCAACAAAACATGCTAACGTTTCACTATTACCAATAACAGGGGAGGTTAGCATTTTCTGGGGGGGGGGGGGGGGGATATTTACGCCTGTGTAACTTTCTCACTCGTCATTATTCACAATTCATTCATGATTATCCCTAATAATGGTAGCATCCACATTAGCGTAGAGGTATTATTTGTATTTTACATTGTCCTTTTCAGCACAGTTCTAGCAACTATCATGGATGTGTAAGCAGGCCAGCTCAGCACAGCTCATGCTTGGTTCGTCTCAGCTCTGTGAAAATGGTACTGGAGTCATGTCAAAGGGAAAGGCAATATTCTGCCAGTGGTTTACATTAGCTGAAGTTAGTAGTAGTAGTAGTAGTAGTAGTAGTAGTAGTAGTAGTAGGAGTAGGAGTAGGAGTAGGAGTAGTAGGAGTAGTAGGAAAATCAAACCATGGATAACAGTTTAAACTGGCATATAGACAGACCACTTTGCGGATGAGCACCCATCTGTCATTATTAAGTTGTAAAACACTGAACTTCCCCTTTAAGAGGAGTAGAGGGAGTTAAAGATTCATTTACATATATGTAGATTAATTGAGAAAAGCAGAGAGGGTTTCCTCTAGTTTGCTGACTCATTTGTCTGTGTAAAAGGCGGGTTTAAAGTATGACACGTTTGTTGACAGTGGTCGCAGTGACATCTTGAAAATTATTTTGTCATCTGACATCAAACTTGTCGTTGTCATTATGAAAAAAGTATAAACAAAAAAAATGACAGACTGCAAGAAATCAGCAGCCTGGTGGTCCAAATAGCTGTATTTTAATGCCAATTAACCCATCCGTTAAAACATTTATTTAGTATAGTTATGTCAATCTAGCAAACCAGGCAACTAAAAGCAACTGTCTAAACAATGTTTGGTTGGTTTCTAGCTCTTTAGCTAGCTAGCTAATAATGACCAGAGCATACAGTAGCTGACAATGTCTTAACGTTAGCTTTTTAGCTAGCTAGCTAATAATGACCAGAGCATACAGCAGCTGACAATATCTTAACGTTAGCTTTTTAGCTAGCTAGCTAATAATGACCAGAGCATACAGTAGCTGACAATGTCTTAACGTTAGCTTCTTAGCTAGCTAGCTAATAATGACCAGAGCATACAGTAACTGACAATGTCTTCATGTTAGCTTTTTAGCTAGCTAGCTAATAATGACAATGTCTTAAAGTTAGCTTTTTAGCTAGTTAGCTAATAATGACAATGTCTTAACGTTAGCTTTTTAGCTAGCTAGCTAATAATGACAATGTCTTAACGTTAGCTTTTTAGCTAGCTAGCTAATAATGACCAGAGCATACAGTAGCTGACAATGTCTTAACGTTAGCTTTTTAGCTAGCTAGCTAATAATGACCAGAGCATACAGTAGCTGACAATGTCTTAACGTTAGCTTCTTAGCTAGCTAGCTAATAATGACCAGAGCATACAGTAACTGACAATGTCTTCATGTTAGCTTTTTAGCTAGCTAGCTAATAATGACAATGTCTTAAAGTTAGCTTTTTAGCTAGCTAGCTAATAATGACAATGTCTTAACGTTAGCTTTTTAGCTAGCTAGCTAATAATGACAATGTCTTAACTTTAGCTAATTTCTATTCATTATTACAGGAAGATAAATCACAACAAGATCACAATGGCGAGCTAACTACAGAAAATAGCTTACGGTTGTGAGTCTCAGCGAAGGTCTACAGACATTCTACCGGAGTATAAATTAAATGTAGTTTTGACCGGTGACATTTGTCACATTCTAATTGTCTACAGACATGTCGTCAGACCAAGCAAGTATTAACCAGCCTTAAAGCAGTAATACACAAAGCAAAATAAAAATGTCCACTTTTGATGAATAAATTCTTCCTGTTACCAGTCTTCTGATATTTTTTAGCATGGTACCCATAGTTCATATAGCAGTAAGTCAAATTTTAACAAGGAGATAAACACAAAGGTTCATCCTTAGTCAGGTTCAGGTAGATAGGCCTATGATGTCAGAGCATTACATCATCAACATGCGTCACAGTTCCAACAGATCAGTGTGTAATGGAACCCACTCGAGCTGTAGCCAGCTTGCTTGAAAAACACGTGGTAGTACTGCAGAGGTGTGGTAAAACATGAGTCAGCTTGGTGGTTTGAAACAGAGCTAATTAAATACTAGGTGGATTTTGTAACTCTTCTTTTTAAAGCTGCTTTCACACGATATACGCCACTCATGTCTCGTTCATATGATGTCTCAAAATGTGTGTTGTGAGGAAGGTTCAATGAGGACTGTCTCAGTGGTCCTGAAGGAAGTATGGGCTCCTGAATTGCAGGTGATGGTCATTGGTTGGCCCTTGAAGGATATACTTATTATGTAGCCTGCATAAGGGGGACACCTAGTCAGTTGTACAACTGAATGCCTTCAACTGAAATGTATCTTCTGCATTTAACCCAACCCCCTCTGAATCAGAGAGGTGCGGGGGGCTGCCTTAATCAACATCCACGTCTTCAGCACCTGGTGAACAGTGGGTTAAGTGCCTTGCTCAGTAGCAGAACAACAGATTTTTACCTTGTCAGTTTGGTGATTCGATCCAGCAACTGTTTGGTTACAGACCCAACACTCTTTCCACTAGGCTACCTGCCTAGTGGTTAATAACAGTAACACATTATATAGCCAACTGAAATACCACATTCATAAACATTTGCAAGTTTACATTTTTATTATATGTTATGGTTGACATCACCCTGACTTCACCCTCAAATATCTTGCTCTGCTCAAGGGGTCTCCTCAACGGTCAAAACTGGGCAAGACTGGTTGAAATGACGTCATAATGACATCATAATGACATAATGTCAACCAGACTGGTTCTGGTGATGTCATTTCAACCAATTTTGCTAGTTTCAGAGAGCTCCAACCTGGTTGGGGCTGGGAGCTGTGTCGGACTCCGAGGTTTCGGACAAGGCGGACAGTCATACGAGCGAGGCGGCACAGTGACTGCATTCATACGGGCTTCACAAAGGCTATGATCCTCTTCTACAAAGGCCGGCAATCCCTGGAGAATGTCATCGTGTTCAACTGTACACAGAGCTGAAAGTCTCTGATCGAGGAATCAAGGCAGCACACACTGGAACCCAGTGATTCTAAACCAGGGGGCCTAAGACGGAACCCTGGGGGGCCTCAGTGAGCTTTCAAGGGAAGGGGTTCCTGAAAAAGCAGGGGGAAAGTGAGTCTCAGAATGGGGAAGGTTAAAAGAGCCTCTGCTTTAGCCTAAAGTAGGCCTGTAGATGTCAAGTCACCTGTCACTGTTTCTTATGGACAATTCAATATTGAACAAGCACAAGTGGGAAAATTCAGTTATTGTGCTTGAATTTCACAGGAAAGTCTCAGATGTAAGACCGGTAAAAGCAGAAATGTACTTGGAAATTGTAGCAAAAACGGTTGCATCGAGGACACCGAACTCACAACAACCAGCAACCAGAGATTTCAGCCAAGACTGAAAAGCAATAAGAGAGAAGCTGTAAGGGTGTGAAATGGATGTATATGTTAGTAATTTAGCAGACATTCTCACCCAGAGTAATCAGGAGGACTAAAGTCGGTCAGCCAAGGTGCTTCAGATCATGTGCCTTCTTTGGTCTGTCTGTCTGTCTGTCTGTCTGTCTGTCTGTCTGTCTGTCTGTCTGTCTGTCTGTCTGTCTGTCTGTCTGTCTGTCTGTCTGTCTGTCTGTCTGTCTCACTCTCACTCTCACTCTCACTCTCACTCTCACTCTCACTCTCACTCTCTCTCTCTCTCTCTCTCTCTCTCTCGCACACAGTTACACACACATAAACATTATATTTCAATAGCAGACAGTGATGATAGGTTGGTTGCTCCATGAGGGAAATATATTCTGCACATAGCGGGTGGGATCAGATCCTGTCCACATCTGGAGCAGAGCTTTACACTCACATACAGTATACAGATGTAGGATCTTCATTTGAGCCAGTTTACTACAGCAAGGAAATAATCGTGCAGCAAAAGGGAATGTGAATTATTGGATTGTGGATTGTAATTGATATACATTTTTGTGTTGCTAAATGTTTCATACGTGAAAATCAAGTCTGAAATTTTAAAGTCGAAATTACAAACTTCAGAAGTTTTTTTAAACCTCAAATACTCTACAAGTTTTTAATTTGCTGCGTTGCAGGAAAGTTCTATGAGTGTTGAAGACCTTTTTCCCCTCTCTCTCTCTCAGGGTAGGAAACCCATCTATCTCGTCTCAAAGTTGGATATTCAAACTGACCTGGGCTTGTTTGGCATAACTGAATTCATAGAATAGTGGCAAAATGCAAACCCCTCACATTAGGCACACAAAGCCTTACCTCCCTAATCTTCTACATTTGCACACACTGTACATAGATTTTTCTATTGTGTTATTGACTGTACGTTTGTTTATGTGTAACTCTGTGTTGTTTTTGTCGCACTGTCACAGTTGTAAATGAGAACTTGTTCTCAACTAGAATACCTGGTTAAATAAAGGTGAAATGTATATATTTTTTGAAAAGCAGGTTAAAAGTATTTGAACCAATGCTGCGCCAGGCTTTTGTCCGCGTGGACTGTTTTACGACGTAGCGTAGCTATAAACTAGCGCCTCCTGCCAAGCTCCGCTGTCTTTCATAGTGACAAAGCACTTGAGTGAACCGTGTCCATCACGTAGCACATCGCCGCCAACAATCAGCAAAGTTGTCTACATTGGTCTGTTAAGACGGACAATTTGGTATCATTAACGACAGGATGAATGGGCCCAGGGTGCGTTTCAACAGTCTAAAAATGGCTTCCTCTCCAAGTCTCCTTTCCATTAGTAGTTGTCACAGGTCTGATCGGAATATAACAAGACAAAGGAAACACATTTCCATTATAGTGGAGGCATCGGCCATCTTGCTTTTACCTGTCCCGTTGCGTGTTTTCAGCTCGGTGAAGATGAGAGACGGGAGAGGAGTAGAGGAAACCACTTGAGACTTTTAAGAAGCACCCTGTCCTCTCCTCTTATCGGTGTGAGGTAGTGAAGGGTCTGATGTCCTCTCCTCTTATTGGTGTGAGGTAGTGAAGGGTCTGATGTCCTCTCCTCTTATTGGTGTGAGGTAGTGAAGGGTCTGATGTCCTCTCCTCTTATTGGTGTGAGGTAGTGAAGGGTCTGATGTCCTCTCCTCTTATTGGTGTGAGGTAGTGAAGGGTCTGATGTCCTCTCCTCTTATTGGTGTGAGGTAGTGAAGGGTCTGATGTCCTCTCCTCTTATTGGTGTGAGGTAGTGAAGTGTCTGATGTCCTCTCCTCTTATTGGTGTGAGGTAGTGAAGGGTCTGATGTCCTCTCTTCTTATTGGTGTGAGGTAGTGAAGGGTCTGATGTCCTCTCCTCTTATTGGTGTGAGGTAGTGAAGGGTCTGATGTCCTCTCCTCTTATTGGTGTGAGGTAGTGAAGGGTCTGATGTCCTCTCCTCTTATTGGTGTGAGGTAGTGAAGGGTCTGATGTCCTCTCCTCTTATTGGTGTGCGGTAGTGAAGGGTCTGATGTCCTCTCCTCTTATTGGTGTGAGGTAGTGAAGGGTCTGATGTTCTCTCCTCTTATTGGTGTGAGGTAGTGAAGGGTCTGATGTCCTCTCCTCTTATTGGTGTGAGGTAGTGAAGGGTCTGATGTCCTCTCCTCTTATTGGTGTGAGGTAGTGAAGGGTCTGATGTCCTCTCCTCTTATTGGTGTGAGGTAGTGAAGGGTCTGATGTCCTCTCCTCTTATTGGTGTGAGGTAGTGAAGGGTCTGATGTCCTCTCCTCTTATTGGTGTGAGGTAGTGAAGGGTCTGATGTCCTCTCCTCTTATTGGTGTGAGGTAGTGAAGGGTCTGATGTCCTCTCCTCTTATTGGTGTGAAGTAGTGAAGGGTCTGATGTCCTCTCCTCTTATTGGTGTGAGGTAGTGAAGGGTCTGATGTCCTATCCTCTTATTGGTGTGAGGTAGTGAAGGGTCTGATGTCCTCTCCTCTTATTGGTGTGAGGTGGTGAAGAGTCTGATGTCCTCTCCTCTTATTGGTGTGAGGTAGTGAAGGGTCTGATGTCCTCTCCTCTTATTGGTGTGCGGTAGTGAAGGGTCTGATGTCCTCTCCTCTTATTGGTGTGAGGTAGTGAAGGGTCTGATGTCCTCTCCTCTTATTGGTGTGAGGTAGTGAAGGGTCTGATGTCCTCTCCTCTTATTGGTGTGAGGTAGTGAAGGGTCTGATGTCCTCTCCTCTTATTGGTGTGCGGTAGTGAAGGGTCTGATGTCCTCTCCTCTTATTGGTGTGAGGTAGTGAAGGGTCTGATGTCCTCTCCTCTTATTGGTGTGAGGTAGTGAAGGGTCTGATGTCCTCTCCTCTTATTGGTGTGAGGTAGTGAAGGGTCTGATGTCCTCTCCTCTTATTGGTGTGAAGTAGTGAAGGGTCTGATGTCCTCTCCTCTTATTGGTGTGAGGTAGTGAAGGGTCTGATGTCCTCTCCTCTTATTGGTGTGAGGTAGTGAAGGGTCTGATGTCCTCTCCTCTTATTGGTGTGAGGTAGTGAAGGGTCTGATGTCCTCTCCTCTTATTGGTGTGAGGTAGTGAAGGGTCTGATGTCCTCTCCTCTTATTGGTGTGCGGTAGTGAAGGGTCTGATGTCCTCTCCTCTTATTGGTGTGAGGTAGTGAAGGGTCTGATGTCCTCTCCTCTTATTGGTGTGAGGTAGTGAAGGGTCTGATGTCCTCTCCTCTTATTGGTGTGAGGTAGTGAAGGGTCTGATGTCCTATCCTCTTATTGGTGTGAGGTAGTGAAGGGTCTGATGTCCTCTCCTCTTATTGGTGTGAGGTAGTGAAGAGTCTGATGTCCTCTCCTCTTATTGGTGTGAGGTAGTGAAGGGTCTGATGTCCTCTCCTCTTATTGGTGTGCGGTAGTGAAGGGTCTGATGTCCTCTCCTCTTATTGGTGTGAGGTAGTGAAGGGTCTGATGTCCTCTCCTCTTATTGGTGTGAGGTAGTGAAGGGTCTGATGTCCTCTCCTCTTATTGGTGTGAGGTAGTGAAGGGTCTGATGTCCTCTCCTCTTATTGGTGTGCGGTAGTGAAGGGTCTGATGTCCTCTCCTCTTATTGGTGTGAGGTAGTGAAGGGTCTGATGTCCTCTCCTCTTATTGGTAGGAGGTAGTGAAGGGTCTGATGTCCTCTCCTCTTATTGGTGTGAGGTAGTGAAGGGTCTGATGTCCTCTCCTCTTATTGGTGTGAGGTAGTGAAGGGTCTGATGTCCTCTCCTCTTATTGGTGTGAGGTAGTGAAGGGTCTGATGTCCTCTCCTCTTATTGGTGTGAGGTAGTGAAGGGTCTGATGTCCTCTCCTCTTATTGGTGGGAGGTAGTGAAGGGTCTGATGTCCTCTCCTCTTATTGGTGGGAGGTAGTGAAGGGTCTGATGTCCTCTCCTCTTATTGGTGTGAGGTAGTGAAGGGTCTGATGTCCTCTCCTCTTATTGGTGTGAGGTAGTGAAGGGTCTGATGTCCTCTCCTCTTATTGGTGTGAGGTAGTGAAGGGTCTGATGTCCTCTCCTCTTATTGGTGTGAGGTAGTGAAGGGTCTGATGTCCTCTCCTCTTATTGGTGTGAGGTAGTGAAGGGTCTGATGTCCTCTCCTCTTATTGGTGTGAGGTAGTGAAGGGTCTGATGTCCTCTCCTCTTATTGGTGTGAGGTAGTGAAGGGTCTGATGTCCTCTCCTCTTATTGGTGTGAGGTAGTGAAGGGTCTGATGTCCTCTCCTCTTATTGGTGTGAGGTAGTGAAGGGTCTGATGTCCTCTCCTCTTATTGGTGTGAGGTAGTGAAGGGTCTGATGTCCTCTCCTCTTATTGGTGTGAGGTAGTGAAGGGTCTGATGTCCTCTCCTCTTATTGGTGTGAGGTAGTGAAGGGTCTGATGTCCTCTCCTCTTATTGGTGTGAGGTAGTGAAGGGTCTGATGTCCTCTCCTCTTATTGGTGTGAGGTAGTGAAGGGTCAGATTAAGTAAATGTACACCGATGGGTGCTCCAGTGAGTTCATTTCCTTCCAGCGTTACTCTGTTCTGGTGCATTTTCTTCTGTTTTGGTAAGAGGTCCTCGGGACCTGTGTCTTATTTGTCAGTATAACCCTTGACAGGGGTACGATTCTTAACATCCACCCCCCATGATGGTTATGTAACACCAACAATCACCAGCTGTATCTTTTCACAGTGGATAGACATAGAGGAAAACACACCGTTCTCCAGTAGAGTGCTTTGGGTATCACGTTACACCAAACCAATTCATCGTTATAATACAGACAGAGGTGAAAAGCTGTTCATCATGTTACACGGAGAAGGAAAAGACAGCTAGGGACAAAACGTGGGAGAGAAAAAAATGCTTGGGGTGAAAGAGAGGGCAAGGGAGGTAAAGACGGAGAGACGAATAAAGTGGATTAGAAAGGGAAAGAAAGAAAGAAGGCAGGAAATAAATATAAAATCAAAGAGAGAAAAGTCCTGTCAGCGTACAGAGAATGATTTAATAAAGAGAACAAAGCAAAAATAATAGAGATATGAAATCAGGGTTGGGGTCAAATCCATTCCATTTTAGTCATGTTCAGGAAGTAAACAAAAATATTTGTTGTCAAATTTTCCTTTATGAAAAGCAATAAGGGTAATTGACCTCAAATCTGTTCCTATTCCTCTGAGATTTATACCATCTAGACGTCGTTCAGTATATACAGTAGTTAGCTGTGATCCCCTTCTAGTAGAATAGACCTGATATGGTTTATTACAGATCAGATATTCAATAAGACTGACGTTAATATACAGTAGTTAGCTGTGGGAGAGATGCTGCCAGGAAGTTACTCCAGCTTCGGCTGGACACCCTCAGTGTGGCAGACCATGCGGTGGAGTTCCGCACGCTAGCAGCAGAGGGTACCTGGAACACGGAAGCGTTGTTCGACATGTTCCTGCACGGATTATCGGAGGAGGTAAAGGATGAGCTGGCAGCCCGAGAGCTACCGACTGATCTCAAATCACTCATCGCTTTAACCATCCGGATCGATGGTCGGCTACGGGAAAGTAGGAGGGAGAAGAGATCCGATTGCAGTCCCAATCACTCACTCAGGGATCCCACCTTGCATCTGATGAACTCCGGAAATCCCCTGCGTCTACGTCCCCGAGAGGATCCGAGCTTACTCGAGTCCCTCCAAGAGCATCCAGAGACTGCCGATTCACCTCTTCCCGAGCCGATGCAGCTCGGCAGGGCTAGGCTGTCTCCAGCCAAACACGTACGCAGACTTGAGACCCAGAGTTGTCTGTATTGTGGTACTGCCGGTCATTATTTGTCTACCTGTCCCTTCAGGAGACCTAGATCATTCGTTGGAGTGAGTACTCTGGTGGGTCTTAAAGATAATTTTTCATCTCACCTTCTCCATCCCATCCTGTGGTGGGGCAACCAGTCCAAGTCTCTCCAGGTAGTCATCGACTCGGGGGCCGATGTGAGTCTCATGGATGTTACCCTGGCGTCCGAGCTGGGCATCCCCACTCAACCCCTCTCCATTCCCATGGGTGTTTAAGCGCTGGACGGGCGCTCTATAGGCCGGGTCACCCATCAGACCACCCCTGTCAACCTACGAGTGTCGGGTAACCACAGCGAGATGATCCAATTCCTGCTGGTTGAGTCTCCACAGGTTCCTGTGGCATTGGGATTATCTTGGCTCCAGCAACACAATCCCTCCATTGACTGGGCTACTGGTGCCATCGTGGGCTGGAGCCCGTCCTGCCAAACTCATTGCCTGAAGTCAGCTCTGCCTGCCCCGTGACGTCTTCCTGGGGGCTTGGAAATTGCCCCGGACCTCTCTACCAGCTCCGCAGTGTACCAGGACTTCTGGGAGGGGTTCAGTAAGGCCCGGGCCACTTCGCTGGCACACCGCTATAGTGCCGCGGCTACAACCGAGACCTTTTTCCCCCCGTTCCAAGATCATTAGCCCCTCTGCTGTTTGTCCTCTGTTACCTCATGCCCTCCATATTGTTCCTACCTTTTCTGTGTCTAGAGTTAAAGCCATGTCTGACTGCCCCTTGTCTCCTGTTTCCAGGCCCACCCCACTGCCCCGTCACATTGACGGCCGACCGGCGGACATGGTGAGATGTCTCCTGAAGGTTTGACCTCGGGGCAGGGGATTCCAGTACCTGGTTGACTGGGAGGGTTATGGTCTGGAGGAGAGGTGCTGGGTCTCCGCTAGGGACATCCTGGACCCAGGCCTCATCTCTGAGTTCCAGCGCCGGCACCCCGCTCAACCAGGTATGCGCCCAGGTAGGACGCCAGGTGCTGGGACCCCTGCCTGTCCTGACTCCGAGTCCGCCTGCCTGACCATTCTGCCTGCCCCTGACCCTGCCTACCGTCCTGTACCTTTTCCCCCTACTCTGGATTACCGACCTCTATCTGACCTGACCCTGGGCCTGCCTGCCGTCCGGTACCTTTGCCCCACTACTCTAGATTACCGACCTCTAGCTGACCTGACCCTGGGCCTGTCTGCCATCCTGTACCTTTGCCCCCTACTCTGGATTACTGACCTCTATCTGACCTGACCCTGTGCCTGCCTGCCGTCCTGTACCTTGGCCCCACTACTCTGGATTATCGACCCCTGCCTGCCTTGATCTGTCGTTTGCCTGCCCCTGTTGTTACAATAAACATTGTTACTTCAACACAGTCTGCACTTGGGTCTTACCTGAAACCTGATAGTGTAACGGCTTTCCTCTTCCTCTTCATCCGAAGAGGAGGAGCATGGTTTGAACCAAGACGCAGCGTTGTGATAAGACATGATATTTAATAAACAAAACAGAAAACACGACGAACACTTGAATAATTACAAAACAATAAACGATGTAGACAGACCTGGACGACGAACTTACATGAAACACGAAGAACGCATGAACAGGAAAAATGACTACATAAAACGAACGAACAAACAAAACCGAAAACAGTCCCGTGTGGCGTAACATACACAGACACTGACACAGGAGACAACCACCCACGACAAACAAAGTGAAAACACCTACCTTAATATGATTCTCAATCAGAGGAGATGAAAACCACCTGCCTCTAATTGAGAACCATATCAGGTACCCATAAACCAACATAGAAACACAAAACATAGACTGCCCACCCAAACTCACGTCCTGACCAACTAACACATACAAAACTAACAGAAAACAGGTCAGGAACGTGACATAACCCCCCCCTTAAGGTGCGAACTCCGGGCGCACCAGCACAAAGTCTAGGGGAGGATCTGGGTGGGCATCTGACCACGGTGGTGGCTCAGGCTCTGGGCGAGGTCCCCACCCCACCATAGTCAATCCCAGCTTACGTCTCCCCCTTAGAATGACCACCCTCCTATTACACCCACTTAATTTACATGGTAACATCAAGATAAGGGGCAGCACCAGGATACGGTAGCACAGGACAGAGAGATAGCTCAAGACAGAGAGGTAGGTCAGGATAGAGAGGTAGCTCAGGATAGAGGGGCAACTCCGGACTGAAGGGCAGCTCCGGACAGAGAGACAGCTCTGGACTGAGGGGCAGTTCTGAATTAATGACAGCTCCGGGCTGAGGGGCTGCTCATGGCTGGCTGACGGCTCTGGACGCTCATGGCTGGCTGACGGCTCTAGACGCTCATGGCTGGCTGACGGCTCTGGACGCTCATGGCTGGCTGACGGCTCTGGACGCTCATGGCTGGCTGACGGCTCTGGACGCTCATGGCTGGCTGACGGCTCTGGACGCTCATGGCTGGCTGACGGCTCTGGACGCTCATGGCTGGCTGACGGCTCTGGACGCTCATGGCTGGCTGACGGCTCTGGACGCTCATGGCTGGCTGACGGCTCTGGACGCTCATGGCTGGTTGGCGGCTCTGGCAGATCCTGTCTGGTTGGCGGCTCTGGCAGATCCTGTCTGGTTGGCGGCTCTGGCAGATCCTGTCTGGTTGGCGGCTCTGGCAGATCCTGTCTGGTTGGCGGCTCTGGCAGATCCTGTCTGGTTGGCGGCTCTGGCAGATCCTGTCTGGTTGGCGGTTCTGGCAGATCCTGACTGACGAATGGCTCTAGCGGCTCCTGACTGACTAACGGCTCTGACGGCTCGGGACAGACGGGCGGCTTTAATGGCTCGGGACAGACGGATGGCTCAGACGGTACTGGGCAGACGGATGGCTCAGATAGCGCTGGGGAGACGGATGGCTCAGATGGCGCTGGGGAGACGGATGGCTCAGATGGCGCTGGGGAGACGGATGGCTCAGATGGCGCTGGGGAGACGGATGGCTCAGATGGCGCTGGGGAGACGGATGGCTCAGATGGCGCTGGGGAGACGGATGGCTCAGATGGCGCTGGGGAGACGGATGGCTCTGGCCGGATGAGGCGCACTGTAGGCCTGGTGCGTGGTGCCGGAACTGGAGGCACCGGGCTAAGGACACGCACCTTCAGGCTAGTGCGGGGAGCAGGGACAGGGCACACTGACCTCTCGAAGCGCACTATAGGCCTGGTGCGTGGTACCGGCACTGGTGGTACCGGGCTAAGGGCACGCACCTCAGGGCGAGTGCGGGGAGAAGGAACAGTGCGTACAGGGCTCTGGAGACGCACATGTGGCTTAGTGCGTGGTGCCGGAACTGGAGGCACTGGGCTGGAGACACGCACCATAGGGAGAGTGCGTGGAGGAGGAACAGGGCTCTGGAAACGCACTGGAAGCCTGGTGCGTGGTGTAGGCACTGGTGGTACTAGGCTGGGGCGGGAAGGTGGCGCCGGAAATACCGGACCGTGCAGGCGTACTGGCTCCCTTGAGCATTGAGCCTGCCCAACCTTACCTGGTTGAATACTCCCCGTCGCCCGACCAGTGCGGGGAGGTGGAATAACCCGCACCGGGCTATGTAGGCGAACCGGGGACACCATGCGTAAGGCTGGTGCCATGTAAGCCGGCCCGAGGAGACGCACTGGTGGCCAGATATGTAGAGCCGGCTTCATGGCACTTGGCTCAATGCTCAATCTAGCCCTACCAGTGCGGGGAGGTGGAATAACCCGCACCGGGCTATGCACACGTACAGGAGACACCGTGCGCTCTGCTGCGTAACACGGTGTCTGCCCGTACTCCCGCTCTCCACGGTTAGCCTGAGAAGTGGGCGCAGGTCTCCTACCTGCCCTTGGCCCACTACCTCTTAGCCCCCCCCCAAGAAATTTTTGGGGTTTCTTCACGGGCTTCCGTGCTAGCCACGTACCTTCATAACTCCGGTCTTGAGCTTGATTCTCCGGCTTCCAGCCACGTCTCCTTGCTGCCTCCTCATATCGCCGCCTCTCTGCTTTCGCTGCCTCCAGCTCAGCTTTGGGACGGCGATATTCTCCCGGCTGTGCCCATGGACCTTTTCCGTCCAATATTTCCTCCCAACTCCAATAATCCTGTGTAGCAGGCCACTGCTCGAATTCACGCTGCTTGGTTCTGGTTCGGTGGGTGGATCTGTAACGGCTTTCCTCTTCCTCTTCATCCGAAGAGGAGGAGCATGGATTGAACCAAGACGCAGCGTTGTGATAAGACATGATATTTAATAAACAAAACAGAAAACACGACGAACACTTGAATAATTACAAAACAATAAACGATGTAGACAGATCTGGACGACGAACTTACATGAAACACGAAGAACGCATGAACAGGAAAAATGACTACATAAAACAAACAAACAAACAAAACCGAAAACAGTCCCGTGTGGCGTAACATACACAGACACTGACACAGGAGACAACCACCCACGACAAACAAAGTGAAAACACCTACCTTAATATGATTCTCAATCAGAGGAGATGAAAACCACCTGCCTCTAATTGAGAACCATATCAGGTACCCATAAACCAACATAGAAACACAAAACATAGACTGCCCACCCAAACTCACGTCCTGACCAACTAACACATACAAAACTAACAGAAAACAGGTCAGGAACGTGACAGATAGCTGTCGCTTTTTACATTTTTTTATTTTTTACCTACCTCTTGTAAATCGGTATTTCGTTTTGAACGGTTTGTGCTAGAGATTGCATTTTAAAGGTCCAACCACTGACACCATGCTTCGTTTGTTTCTATGGCAGAGGCTGTGATATAGCTAAAGCCCAGAGCCATATATTAAGACATAAATGACTCTGGCTAAGCCTCATCAGACTTGCCTGTGTGAATGGTTTTCACAGTAGTTCACAGACAAAGTAAAAATGAAAAAAAAAATGCTTGTGAAGCCCGCCACTCGAATGACACAAATGTAACAACAACTCCAGCTCACTGGACTTGTAAGAACCCCACAGATGTAACACCATGTGACATGTTTCCTGTTTTATCTGACTGTCACTAGTGCGCCCAAGTCAACAGTCCAATGTGAATTCCAATAGGTCACGTTTATCAGCGACTTATCCCTCAAGGAAACCACTGCCCAAGAAACTGACTCTAGGCTGAAGAGAAATTCCCTAGAGAATGCATCCAACATGTAATCAGTGGTGTGATGACACTTGGCAGGCTATAACTCACGATGATGTCATGCTGAATCATGAGTATAGCTTATTGTATCCCTGTGCGTGTGCGTGTGCGTGTGCGTGTGCGTGTGCGTGTGTGTGTGTGCGTTGGTGTGTGTGTGTGTGTGTGTTGGTGTGTGGTATGAATGGATCAGGGAGACACAGTGATTCTTCCTCCTCCTCCATGGTGACGCACAAGATGGAGGGTAGAGAGGGAGCAAGTAGTGAAATATACAGTAGTAATGGGGGGGTAGAGAGGGAGGAAGTAGTGAAATATACAGTAGTAATGGGGGGTAGAGAGGGAGCAAGTAGTGAAATATACAGTAGTAATGGGGGGGTAGAGAGGGAGGAAGTAGTGAAATATACAGTAGTAATGGGGAGGTAGAGAGGGAGGAAGTAGTGAAATATACAGTAGTAATGGGGGGGTAGAGAGGGAGGAAGTAGTGAAATATACAGTAGTAATGGGGGGGTAGAGAGGGAGGAAGTAGTGAAATATACAGTAGTAATGGGGGGGGGGTAGAGAGGGAGGAAGTAGTGAAATATACAGTAGTAATGGGGAGGTGTTAGAGAGGGAGGAAGTAGTGAAATATACAGTAGTAATGGGGGGGTAGAGAGGGAGGAAGTAGTGAAATATACAGTAGTAATGGGGGGTAGAGAGGGAGGAAGTAGTGAAATATACAGTAGTAATGGGGGGGGTGGTAGAGAGGGAGGAAGTAGTGAAATATACAGTAGTAATGGGGAGGGGGGTAGAGAGGGAGGAAGTAGTGAAATATACAATAGTAATGGGGGGGTAGAGAGGGAGGAAGTAGTGAAATATACAGTAGTAATGGGGGGGTAGAGCGGGAGGAAGTAGTGAAATATACAGTAGTAATGGGGGGGTAGAGAGGGAGGAAGTAGTGAAATATACAGTAATAATGGGGGGTAGAGAGGGAGGAAGAAGTGAAATATACAGTAATAATGGGGGGGGGTAGAGAGGGAGGAAGTAGTGAAATATACAGTAGTAATGGGGGGGTAGAGAGGGAGGAAGTAGTGAAATATACAGTAATAATGGGGGGTAGAGAGGGAGGAAGTAGTGAAATATACAGTAGTAATGGGGAGGGGGGGTAGAGAGGGAGGAAGTAGTGAAATATACAGTAGTAATGGGGGGTAGAGAGGGAGGAAGTAGTGAAATATACAGTAGTAATGGGGGGGGTGGTAGAGAGGGAGGAAGTAGTGAAATATACAGTAGTAATGGGGAGGGGGGGTAGAGAGGGAGGAAGTAGTGAAATATACAATAGTAATGGGGAGGGGGGGTAGAGAGGGAGGGAGGAAGTAGTGAAATATACAGTAATAATGGGGGGGTAGAGAGGGAGGAAGTAGTGAAATATACAGTAGTAATGGGGAGGGGGGGTAGAGAGGGAGGAAGTAGTGAAATATACAGTAGTAATGGGGGGTAGAGAGGGAGGAAGTAGTGAAATATACAGTAGTAATGGGGGGGGTGGTAGAGAGGGAGGAAGTAGTGAAATATACAGTAGTAATGGGGAGGGGGGTAGAGAGGGAGGAAGTAGTGAAATATACAATAGTAATGGGGAGGGGGGGTAGAGAGGGAGGGAGGAAGTAGTGAAATATACAGTAGTAATGGGGGGGTAGAGAGGGAGGAAGTAGTGAAATATACAGTAGTAATGGGGAGGGGGGTAGAGAGGGAGGGAGGAAGTAGTGAAATATACAGTAATAATGGGGGGGTAGAGAGGGAGGAAGTAGTGAAATATACAGTAGTAATGGGGAGGGGGGTAGAGAGGGAGGAAGTAGTGAAATATACAGTAGTAATGGGGAGGGGGGGTAGAGAGGGAGGAAGTAGTGAAATATACAGTAGTAATGGGGGGGGGTAGAGAGGGAGGAAGTAGTGAAATATACAGTAGTAATGGGGAGGGGGGGTAGAGAGGGAGGAAGTAGTGAAATATACAGTAGTAATGGGGGGTAGAGAGGGAGGAAGTAGTGAAATATACAGTAGTAATGGGGGGGGGTGGTAGAGAGGGAGGAAGTAGTGAAATATACAGTAGTAATGGGGAGGGGGGTAGAGAGGGAGGAAGTAGTGAAATATACAATAGTAATGGGGGGGTAGAGCGGGAGGAAGTAGTGAAATATACAGTAGTAATGGGGGGGTAGAGAGGGAGGAAGTAGTGAAATATACAGTAATAATGGGGGGTAGAGAGGGAGGAAGTAGTGAAATATACAGTAATAATGGGGGGGGGTAGAGAGGGAGGAAGTAGTGAAATATACAGTAGTAATGGGGGGGGGGGTAGAGAGGGAGGAAGTAGTGAAATATACAGTAGTAATGGGGAGGGGGGTAGAGAGGGAGGAAGTAGTGAAATATACAGTAGTAATGGGGGGTAGAAAGGGAGGAAGTAGTGAAATATACAGTAATAATGGGGGGGTAGAGAGGGAGGAAGTAGTGAAATATACAGTAGTAATGGGGGGGGTGGTAGAGAGGGAGGAAGTAGTGAAATATACAGTAGTAATGGGGAGGGGGGTAGAGAGGGAGGAAGTAGTGAAATATACAATAGTAATGGGGGGGTAGAGAGGGAGGAAGTAGTGAAATATACAGTAGTAATGGGGGGTAGAGCGGGAGGAAGTAGTGAAATATACAGTAGTAATGGGGGGGTAGAGAGGGAGGAAGTAGTGAAATATACAGTAATAATGGGGGGTAGAGAGGGAGGAAGTAGTGAAATATACAGTAATAATGGGGGGGGGAAAGAGAGGGAGGAAGTAGTGAAATATACAGTAGTAATGGGGGGGTAGAGAGGGAGGAAGTAGTGAAATATACAGTAATAATGGGGGGTAGAGAGGGAGGAAGTAGTGAAATATACAGTAATAATGGGGGGGGGGGGGGGGTAGAGAGGGAGGAAGTAGTGAAATATACAGTAATAATGGGGGGGGGTAGAGAGGGAGGAAGTAGTGAAATATACAGTAGTAATGGGGGGTAGAAAGGGAGGAAGGAAGTAGTGAAATATACAGTAATAATGGGGGGGAGGTAGAGAGGGAGGAAGTAGTGAAATATACAGTAGTAATGGGGAGGGGGGGTAGAGAGGGAGGAAGTAGTGAAATATACAGTAGTAATGGGGGGTAGAAAGGGAGGAAGGAAGTAGTGAAATATACAGTAATAATGGGGGGGAGGTAGAGAGGGAGGAAGTAGTGAAATATACAGTAGTAATGGGGAGGGGGGTAGAGAGGGAGGGAGGAAGTAGTGAAATATACAGTAATAATGGGGGGGTAGAGAGGGAGGAAGTAGTGAAATATACAGTAGTAATGGGGAGGGGGGTAGAGAGGGAGGAAGTAGTGAAATATACAGTAGTAATGGGGAGGGGGGGTAGAGAGGGAGGAAGTAGTGAAATATACAGTAGTAATGGGGGGGGGGTAGAGAGGGAGGAAGTAGTGAAATATACAGTAGTAATGGGGAGGGGGGGTAGAGAGGGAGGAAGTAGTGAAATATACAGTAGTAATGGGCCGGGGGTAGAGAGGGAGGAAGTAGTGAAATATACAGTAGTAATGGGGGGGTAGAGAGGGAGGAAGTAGTGAAATATACAGTAGTAATGGGGGGGTAGAGAGGGAGGAAGTAGTGAAATATACAGTAGTAATGGGGGGGTAGAGAGGGAGGAAGTAGTGAAATATACAGTAGTAATGGGGGGGTAGAGAGGGAGGAAGTAGTGAAATATACAGTAGTAATGGGGGGGGGTAGAGAGGGAGGAAGTAGTGAAATATACAGTAGTAATGGGGGGGGTAGAGAGGGAGGAAGTAGTGAAATATACAGTAGTAATGGGGAGGGGGGGTAGAGAGGGAGGAAGTAGTGAAATATACAGTAGTAATGGGGGGGGGTAGAGAGGGAGGAAGTAGTGAAATATACAGCAGTAATGGGGGGGTAGAGAGGGAGGAAGTAGTGAAATATACAATAGTAATGGGGGGTAGAGAGGGAGGAAGTAGTGAAATATACAGTAGTAATAGGGGGGTAGAGAGGGAGGAAGTAGTGAAATATACAGCAGTAATGGGGGGGTAGAGAGGGAGGAAGTAGTGAAATATACAGTAGTAATGGGGGGGTAGAGAGGGAGGAAGTAGTGAAATATACAGTAGTAATGGGGTGGATAGAAAGGGAGAGATAAAAAAAGAGAGTTGAGAGTGAGAAAGAAAGAAAGAGAGAGAGAGAGAGAGAGAGTGAGAGCGACAGAGCAGTCTAACCCTGCCCACTTTTACAAAGCCATTCATCTCCGACATAGTGAGGCTTCTCCAGTGCTGTGTACATCAGCAAGAAAGAACACCATCACTACTGCACCTCAACACACTGCTCTATCTCCCAGTCACTTTGTTCAAGGACTAAAGTAGCGTGGACACTCTCTACCAAACCTGAGACTGGAAAGAGTGGACAAGAGACTTTACTAACTAGACAAAAGAAGAGGAATGGTTTTACAAAGCTGAGAGGAGACACCTGCTTTCCTAGACTTGATAGGAGAAGTGGTTTACGAGTACTGCAGAAAATACCTGGTTTATGAGGACCAAGTAAAGAGCCTGGTCTCAAAACCTCCATCTCTGCTTTCCAACATCCAACTTTTTGAAGCTATAGTACCGCTCTCAAAGAAGGATTGTACTTTTCTCAAACTTGTTCTTTCAGGGAAACCCCTTCAACAGAGGTAAGGTGAAGAGAGCTGTCCGGTGTGCTGCTTCTCGTTCGTCACCCCTTGCCGCAGTCCTCTCATCACCTTCTCCAGGGTGTGTGTGTGTGTGTGAGTGTGTGTGAGTGTGTGTGTGTGTCTGTGAGTTGTCTGCGCTTTGTGGCACAGGATGTCCTCGTTAGCCGCGTTGGCTGGGGTGTTAGCGTTGCTTCTCGCTGGGCTGCAGACAGGATGTGGCTCCCCTACTGTAGCGGGATCACTTGCGGCGGTGGATGGGGCTACACGGGGACAGGAGCAGGGGCTGGTGGAGGAGATCCAGGTGACCCCCTGTCCTTCCTGTGTGCTGGCCCAGATGAGGAGGGATTACCTGGGCTCGGATCCGGGTTATGTCCCGGCCCCTCCTGGATCTGAGTCAGCATCTGAATCGGCTTCGGCCCAGACTTCGGCTCAGAATTCGGGTCAGACTTCGGCCCAGACTTCGGCTCAGACTTCGGCTCAGACTTCGGCCCAGACTTCGGCTCAGATGGACATGGTGGAAGCGGTGAAACAGCACATCCTCGACATGCTCCATCTCAGCGCGAGGCCCAACGTCACCCACCCGGTGCCGCGCGCCGCCCTGCTCAACGCCATCAAGAAACTACACGTTGGCCGCGTGGGCAAGGACGGCAGCGTGGAGATCCAGGAGGAGGGGCAGGGGGGCGGCGAGGGGGCGGCGCCGCCACCCGAGCCGCCCTCCGAGATCATCACCTTTGCCGAGCCAGGTGAGTGTAGCATTTTATTTATAGTGTATTACTAGGTACTAAGAAATGACATGGTAAAATGTTAATTATACTTTCTGGATTTGTTTTGGTTGATTTAAACAAACACCACTCGGTAGTAGTAAGGTACATGGTAGTTATTACTCCTGTTGAATGTTTTGAAAAAGAACCAGAAATGACCCACTGTTGTCTCTTCATTAAACACCGGTAGTAAACAAGCTTCCCAAGGGGTTCTTCGGCTCTGTGGAAAGGGTTCTACATGGAATCCAAAAGGGTTCTACTTAGAAGGAAAATTGTTCTACCTGGAACCAAAATGGTTCTTCAAAGGGTTCTCCCATGAGAACAGCCGAAATTCCCTTTTAGGTTCTAAATAGCAGCTTTTTGTCTAAGCGTGAAGTGTAAGATAACGTGCTGCCTGAAACCCACTCTACCTGAAACCCACTCTACCTGAAACCCACTCTACCTGAAACCCACTCTACCTGAAACCCACTCTACCTGTAACCCACTCTACCTGAATACCACACGGCCTGTAACCGACACTGCCTAACACCCACACCGCCTGTAACCCACTCTACCTGTAACCCACTCTACCTGTAACCCACTCTACCTGTAACCCACTCTACCTGTAACCCACTCTACCTGAAACCCACTCTACCTGAAACCCACTCTACCTGTAACCCACTCTACCTGTAACCCACTCTACCTGTAACCCACTCTACCTGAAACCCACTCTACCTGAAACCCAGTCTACCTGAAACCCACTCTACCTGAAACCCACTCTACCTGTAACCCACTCTACCTGTAACCCACACTACCTGAAACCCACTTTACCTGAAACCCACTCTACCTGAAACCCACTCTACCTGTAACCCACTCTACCTGAATACCACACGGCCTGTAACCGACACTGCCTAACACCCACACCGCCTGTAACCCACTCTACCTGTAACCCACTCTACCTGTAACCCACTCTACCTGTAACCCACTCTACCTGTAACCCACTCTTCCTGTAACCCACTCTACCTGAAACCCACTCTACCTGAAACCCACTCTACCTGTAACCCACTCTACCTGTAACCCACTCTACCTGTAACCCACTCTACCTGAAACCCACTCTACCTGAAACCCAGTCTACCTGAAACCCACTCTACCTGAAACCCACTCTACCTGTAACCCACTCTACCTGAATACCACACGGCCTGTAACCGACACTGCCTAACACCCACACCACCTGTAACCCACTCTACCTGTAACCCACTCTACCTGTAACCCACTCTACCTGTAACCCACTCTACCTGAAACCCACTCTACCTGAAACCCAGTCTACCTGAAACCCACTCTACCTGAAACCCACTCTACCTGTAACCCACTCTACCTGTAACCCACACTACCTGAAACCCACTCTACCTGAAACCCACTCTACCTGAAACCCACTCTACCTGTAACCCACTCTACCTGAATACCACACGGCCTGTAACCGACACTGCCTAACACCCACACCGCCTGTAACCCACTCTACCTGTAACCCACTCTACCTGTAACCCACTCTACCTGTAACCCACTCTACCTGTAACCCACTCTTCCTGTAACCCACTCTACCTGAAACCCACTCTACCTGAAACCCACTCTACCTGTAACCCACTCTACCTGTAACCCACTCTACCTGTAACCCACTCTACCTGAAACCCACTCTACCTGAAACCCAGTCTACCTGAAACCCACTCTACCTGAAACCCACTCTACCTGTAACCCACTCTACCTTGTAACCCACACTACCTGAAACCCACTCTACCTGAAACCCACTCTACCTGAAACCCACTCTACCTGAAACCCACTCTACCCACTCTACCTGAAACCCACTCTACCTGAAACCCACTCTACCTGAAACCCACTCTACCTGAAACCCACACTACCTGTAACCCACTCTACCTGTAACCCACACTACCTGAAACCCACTCTACCTGAAACCCACACTACCTGTAACCCACTCTACCTGTAACCCACACTACCTGAAACCCACTCTACCTGAAACCCACTCTACCTGAAACCCACTCTACCTGAAACCCACTCTACCCACTCTACCTGAAACCCACTCTACCTGTAACCCACTCTACCTGAAACCCACTCTACCTGAAACCCACTCTACCTGAAACCCACTCTACCTGAAACCCACTTTACCTGTAACCCACTCTACCTGTAACCCACACTACCTGAAACCCACTCTACCTGAAACCCACTCTACCTGTAACCCACTCTACCTGAAACCCACTCTACCTGAAACCCACTCTACCTGAAACCCACTCTACCTGGAACCCACTCTACCTGTAACCCACTCTACCTGTAACCCACACTACCTGAAACCCACTCTACCTGAAACCCACTCTACCTGAAACCCACTCTACCTGAAACCCACTCTACCCACTCTACCTGAAACCCACTCTACCTGAAACCCACTCTACCTGAAACCCACTCTACCTGAAACCCACACTACCTGAAACCCACTCTACCTGAAACCCACTCTACCTGAGAACCACTCTACCTGAAACCCACTCTACCTGAAACCCACTCTACCTGAAACCCACACTACCTGTAACCCACTCTACCTGTAACCCACTCTACCTGAAACCCACTCTACCTGAAACCCACTCTACCCACTCTACCTGAAACCCACTCTACCTGAAACCCACTCTACCTGAAACCCACTCTACCTGAAACCCACTCTACCTGAAACCCACTCTACCTGAGAACCACTCTACCTGAAACCCACTCTACCTGAAACCCACTCTACCTGAAACCCACACTACCTGTAACCCACTCTACCTGTAACCCACTCTACCTGAAACCCACTCTACCTGAAACCCACTCTACCCACTCTACCTGAAACCCACTCTACCTGAAACCCACTCTACCCACTCTACCTGAAACCCACTCTACCTGAAACCCACTCTACCTGAAACCCACTCGACCTGAAACCCACTCTACCTGTAACCCACTCTACCTGTAACCCACTCTACCTGAGAACCACTCTACCTGAAACCCACTCTACCTGAAACCCACTCTACCTGAGAACCACTCTACCTGAAACCCACTCTACCTGAAACCCACACTACCTGTAACCCACTCTACCTGTAACCCACTCTACCTGAAACCCACTCTACCTGAAACCCACTCTACCCACTCTACCTGAAACCCACTCTACCTGAAACCCACTCTACCCACTCTACCTGAAACCCACTCTACCTGAAACCCACACTACCTGTAACCCACTCTACCTGTAACCCACACTACCTGAAACCCACTCTACCTGAAAACCCACTCTACCTGAAACCCACTCTACCTGAAACCCACTCTACCCACTCTACCTGAAACCCACTCTACCTGTAACCCACTCTACCTGAAACCCACTCTACCTGAAACCCACTCTACCTGAAACCCACTCTACCTGAAACCCACTTTACCTGTAACCCACTCTACCTGTAACCCACACTACCTGAAACCCACTCTACCTGAAACCCACTCTACCTGTAACCCACTCTACCTGAAACCCACTCTACCTGAAACCCACTCTACCTGAAACCCACTCTACCTGGAACCCACTCTACCTGTAACCCACTCTACCTGTAACCCACACTACCTGAAACCCACTCTACCTGAAACCCACTCTACCTGAAACCCACTCTACCTGAAACCCACTCTACCCACTCTACCTGAAACCCACTCTACCTGAAACCCACTCTACCTGAAACCCACTCTACCTGAAACCCACACTACCTGAAACCCACTCTACCTGAAACCCACTCTACCTGAGAACCACTCTACCTGAAACCCACTCTACCTGAAACCCACTCTACCTGAAACCCACACTACCTGTAACCCACTCTACCTGTAACCCACTCTACCTGAAACCCACTCTACCTGAAACCCACTCTACCCACTCTACCTGAAACCCACTCTACCTGAAACCCACTCTACCTGAAACCCACTCTACCTGAAACCCACTCTACCTGAAACCCACTCTACCTGAGAACCACTCTACCTGAAACCCACTCTACCTGAAACCCACTCTACCTGAAACCCACACTACCTGTAACCCACTCTACCTGTAACCCACTCTACCTGAAACCCACTCTACCTGAAACCCACTCTACCCACTCTACCTGAAACCCACTCTACCTGAAACCCACTCTACCCACTCTACCTGAAACCCACTCTACCTGAAACCCACTCTACCTGAAACCCACTCGACCTGAAACCCACTCTACCTGTAACCCACTCTACCTGTAACCCACTCTACCTGAGAACCACTCTACCTGAAACCCACTCTACCTGAAACCCACTCTACCTGAGAACCACTCTACCTGAAACCCACTCTACCTGAAACCCACACTACCTGTAACCCACTCTACCTGTAACCCACTCTACCTGAAACCCACTCTACCTGAAACCCACTCTACCCACTCTACCTGAAACCCACTCTACCTGAAACCCACTCTACCCACTCTACCTGAAACCCACTCTACCTGAAACCCACTCTACCTGAAACCCACTCGACCTGAAACCCACTCTACCTGTAACCCACTCTACCTGTAACCCACACTACCTGAAACCCACTCTATCTGCGTGTGTGAAATGTGTGGTCTGGGTCTGGAAACATTTTTAATTCGACAAGTGTCTGTGGTGCTTCTGGCTTTCTCTTGAGGATTCCTTCGAACTTGTAGTCAACAACGCTTTGATGAAACTATTGACGTCCCGTTTCAGTTTCTTAGTTTGGGGGTTCATGTGCATCCTCAGCTAGCACCAGTTCCCCACGCTGCAGCGAATGTTCGACTGCAGCTTTGACTCAGATGATTTCACTGTGTACCAGCTGCTGGAGGGGCACATTCAATATATGTCTGGGAGGTCGTCATTGAAAATAAATGATTTGTTATTAGTTGGTTTGCCTGGTTAAATAAAGGTTAAATGAAAGGTTGGTGTGAGATTAAGAACAAGGAATTGTAAATTATGTGACATGCCAATTGTGTGTATGGACTATAGACTAAATGAATATGGACTATAGACTAAATGAATATGGACTATAGACTAAATTAATATGGCTATAGTCTAAATGAATATGGACTATAGACTAAATGAATATGGCTATAGACTAAATTAATATGGACTATAGACTAAATTAAAATGGACTACAGACTAAATGAATCAGCCTTAGCTACTGTCGCCTCACAAAAAAGTATAGGAGTGGAACGTTGGCTAAAGACACAGACTAGGGAAACCCCATACTACTGTATATTTATAGTGAGGTTGACGTTCTAGAATGAAAGCACCAAATGGAAGTAGGAAGTTAGTGAGGGAGATGGGCACACATCAGAGAGGTGCTGTATGATGACAGTAGAGAGGATCACACAGAGAGGTATGATGACAGGTCTGGGGTTCGTATGTGTGGGGGAATGTGCGCTCCGAGAGAGAGAGAGAGAGAGAGAGAGAGAGAGAGAGAGAGAGAGAGAGAGAGAGAGAGAGAGAGAGAGAGAGAGAGAGAGAGAGAGAGAGAGAGAGAGAGAGAGAGACAAAGAGAGAGAGAGAGAGAGAGAGAGACAGAGACATAGAGACAAAGTGAGAGAGAGAGAGAGAGAGAGAGAGAGAGAGAGAGAGAGAGAGAGACATAGAGAGAAAGAGAGAGAGAGAGAGAGAGAGAGAGAGAGAGAGAGAGAGAGAGAGAGAGAGAGAGAGAGAGAGAGACAGAGAGAGAGAGAGACAGAGAGAGACAGAGAGAGACAGAGAGAGAGAGAGAGAGAGAGAGAGAGAGAGAGAGAGAGAGAGACAGAGACATAGAGACAAAGAGAGAGACAGAGAGAGAGACAGAGAGACAGAGACAGAGAGAGAGAGAGAGAGAAAGACACCCCCCCACATCAACCATGCCCACACCCCATTTAGGCCCCCTCAGATCAGACCTATGCCACTCCTGCCCACCCCATGCACCCCACCCCCGCAAAGAGGGCATCAACATGGAAGTCACACATACGCCCAGGTAGTGAGCGGGCAAACAGGCCCAACCCCCACTCTTACACTCGCCCAAGCCAACAGCATGTACCAGATGCTCAGCAGGCTCTGCTCACACTTACTGGCCTGAGGCCAAACCACACGGCCAACAACATTGGACACTTTATGGAACAAAAAGCCTTCACTATATCATCCTGGAATATCCAAGGCCTGAGGTCATCTGCCTTTGGCCTAAAGAGCAGGAACCCGGACTTCACCAAAGAAATCGGTAATGCAGACATTGTCATCCTGCAAGAAACATGGTATAGCGGAGACGGACCCACTGGTTGCCCTCTAGGTTACAGAGAGCTGGTAGTCCCATCCACCAAACTACCAGGTGTGAAACAGGGAAGGGACTCAGGGGGAATGCTAATTTGGTATAGAGCAGACCTAACTCACTCCATTAAATTAATCAAAACAGGAACATTTTACATTTGGCTAGAAATTCAAAAGGAAATTATCTTAACAGAGAAAAATGTCCTCCTGTGTGCTACCTATATCCCCCCACTAGAATCCCCATACTTTAATAAAGACAGCTTCTCCATCCTGGAGGGGGAAATCAATCATTTCCAGGCCCAGGGACATGTATTAGTCTGTGGCGACCTAAATGCCAGAACTGGACAAGAACCTGACACCCTCAGCACACAGGGGGACAAACACCTGCCTGCAGGTGACAGCATTCCCTCCCCCATATGCCCCCCTAGGCACAACTATGACAACATAACCAACAAAAACGGGTCACAACTCCTGCAGCTCTGTCGCACGCTGGGTATGTACATAGTCAATGGTAGGCTTCGAGGGGACTCCTATGGTAGGTTCACCTATAGCTCATCTCTTGGCAGTAGCACTGTAGACTACTTTATCACTGACCTCAACCCAGAGTCTCTCAGAGCGTTCACAGTCAGCCCACTGACACCCCTATCAGACCACAGCAAAATCACAGTCTACTTGAACAGAGCAATACTCAATCATGAGGCATCAAAGCCAAAGGAACTGAGTAACATTAAGAAATGCTATAGATGGAAGGAATGCAGTTTGGAAACCTACCAAAAAACAATTAGGCAACAGCAAATTCAATCCCTTTTAGACAACTTCCTGGGTAAAATGTTCCACTGCAATAGTGAAGGTGTAAACTTGGCAGTAGAAAATCTTAACAGTATATTTGACCTCTCAGCTTCCCTATCAAATCTAAAAATCTCAAATAGAAAACCGAAGAAAATGAACAACAATGACAAATGGTTTGATAAAGAATGCAAAAATCTAAGAAATAAATTGAAAAACCTGTCCAACCAAAAACATAGAGACCCGGAAAACCTGAGTCTACGCCTTCACTATGGTGAATCACTAAAACAATACAGAAATACACTACGGAAAAAGAAGGAACAGCACATCAGAAATCAGCTCAATGTAATTGAAGACTCCATAGACTCTAACCAATTCTGGGAAAATTGGAAAACACTAAACAAACAACAACACGAAGAATTATCTATCCAAAATGGAGATGTATGGGTAAACCACTTCTCCAATCTTTTTGGCTCTATAACAAAGAATAAAGAGCAAAAACATATACATGATCAAATACAAATCCTAGAATCAACTATTAAAGACTACCAGAACCCACTGGATTCTCCAATTACCTTGAATGAGTTACAGGACAAAATAAAAACCCTCCAACCCAAAAAGGCCTGTGGTGTTGATGGTATCCTTAATGAAATGATCAAATATACAGACAACAAATTCCAATTGGCTATACTAAAACTCTTTAACATCGTCCTTAGCTCTGGCATCTTCCCCAATATTTGGAACCAAGGACTGATCACCCCAATCCACAAAAGTGGAGACAAATTTGACCCCAATAACTACCGTGGAATATGCGTCAACAGTAACCTTGGGAAAATCCTCTGCATTATCATTAACAGCAGACTCGTACATTTCCTCAATGAAAACAATGTACTGAGCAAATGTCAAATTGGCTTTTTACCAAATTACCGTACAACAGACCATGTATTCACCCTACACACCCTAATTGACAACCAAACAAACCAAAACAAAGGCAAAGTCTTCTCATGCTTTGTTGATTTCAAAAAAGCCTTCGACTCAATTTGGCATGAGGGTCTGCTATACAAATTGATGGAAAGTGGTGTTGGGGGTAAAACATACGACATTATAAAATCCATGTACACAAACAACAAGTGTGCGGTTAAAATTGGCAAAAAACACACACATTTCTTCACACAGGGTCGTGGGGTGAGACAGGGATGCAGCTTAAGCCCCACCCTCTTCAACATATATATCAACGAATTGGCGCGGGCATTAGAACAGTCTGCAGCACCCGGTCTCACCCTACTAGAATCCGAAGTCAAATGTCTACTGTTTGCTGATGATCTGGTGCTTCTGTCACCAACCAAGGAGGGCCTACAGCAGCACCTAGATCTTCTGCACAGATTCTGTCAGACCTGGGCCCTGACAGTAAATCTCAGTAAGACCAAAATAATGGTGTTCCAAAAAAGGTCCAGTCACCAGGACCACAAATTCCATCTAGACACCGTTGCCCTAGAGCACACAAAAAACTATACATACCTCAGCCTAAACATCAGCACCACAGGTAACTTCCACAAAGCTGTGAACGATCTGAGAGACAAGGCAAGAAGGGCCTTCTATGCCATCAAAAGGAACATAAATTTCAACATACCAATTAGGATCTGGCTAAAAATACTTGAATCAGTCATAGAGCCCATTGCCCTTTATGGTTGTGAGGTCTGGGGTCCGCTCACCAACCAAGATTTCACAAAATGGGACAAACACCAAATTGAGACTCTGCATGCAGAATTCTGCAAAAATATCCTCTGTGTACAACGTAGAACACCAAATAATGCATGCAAATAAATGCATGCAGAGCAGAATTAGGCCGATACCCACTAATTATCAAAATCCAGAAAAGAGCCGTTAAATTCTACAACCACCTAAAAGGAAGCGATTCCCAAACCTTCCATAACAAAGCCATCACCTACAGAGAGATGAACCTGGAGAAGAGTCCCCTAAGCAAGCTGGTCCTAGGGCTCTGTTCACAAACACAAACACACCCCACAGAGCCCCAGGACAACAGCACAATTAGACCCAACCAAATCATGAGAAAACAAAAAGATAATTACTTGACACATTGGAAAGAATTAACAAAAAAACAGAGCAAACTAGAATGCTATTTGGCCCTAAACAGAGAGTACACAGTGGCAGAATACCTGACCACTGTGACTGACCCAAACTTAAGGAAAGCTTTGACTATGTACAGACTCAGTGAGCATAGCCTTGCTATTGAGAAAGGCCGCCGTAGGCAGACATGGCTCTCAAGAGAAGACAGGCTATGTGCACACTGCCCACAAAATGAGGTGGAAACTGAGCTGCACTTCCTAACCTCCTGCCCAATGTATGACCATATTAGAGAGACATATTTCCCTCAGATTACACAGATCCACAAAGAATTTGAAAACAAATCCAATTTTGATAAACTCCCATATCTACTGGGAGAAATTCCACAGTGTGCCATCACAGCAGCAAGATTTGTGACCTGTTGCCACAAGAAAAGGGCAACCAGTGAAGAACAAACACCATTGTAAATACAACCCATATTTATGCTTATTTATTTTAACTTGTGTGCTTTAACCATTTGTACATTGTTACAACACTGTATATATATAATATAACATTTGTAATGTCTTTATTGTTTTGAAACTTCTGTATGTGTAATGTTTACTGTTAATTTGTATTGTTTATTTCACTTTTGTATAATATCTACCTCACTTGCTTTGGCAATGTTAACACATGTTTCCCATGCCAATAAAGCCCCTTGAATTGAAATTGAATTGAAATTGAAAGACAGAGACAGAGAGAGACAGAGAGAGAGACAGAGAGAGACAGAGATAGACAGAGAGAGAGACAGAGACATAGAGACAAAGAGAGAGAGAGAGAGAGAGAGAGAGAGAGAGAGAGAGAGAGAGAGAGAGAGAGAGAGAGAGAGAGAGAGAGACAGAGAGAGAGAGAGAGAGAGAGAGACAGAGACAGAGACAGAGAGAGACAGAGAGAGAGACAGAGAGAGACAGAGATAGACAGAGAGAGAGACAGAGACATAGAGACAAAGAGAGAGAGAGAGAGAGAGAGAGAGAGAGAGAGAGAGAGAGAGAGAGAGAGAGAGAGAGAGAGAGAGAGAGAGAGAGAGAGAGAGAGAGAGAGAGACAGAGACATAGAGACAAAGAGAGAGAGAGAGAGAGAGAGAGAGAGAGAGAGAGAGAGAGAGAGAGAGAGAGAGAGAGAGACAGAGAAGAGAGACAGAGAGACAGAGAGACAGAGAGACAAAGCAAAAGAGAGAGAGAGAGACTGTATCCTCCGACAAGTAGCAAAGAAGTAGCAGAGACACGTGTTCCCCAGCTGTGTCTCTCTCTCTCTCAAGCACTTTGTTATCAACGCAGAGAACTGCACTGTACAACTATACCCTAATGTCTCTATGTTCAGAGAGTAGGAACTGAAAGTAGACCAAGTTGTTGGATTTCAGGCCTCGGTTTTCATCATTTTACAACAGCGGGTCATCAAAAGGCACCAGCCAGAAGGTTGGTGAGTAAAACCCGTACATTTAGATAACCGTTTTCTGTGTGATGGTCCGCACTCAAAAATATGTTGCATAAAAGGTAGATAATTGTTTTTAAATGATTATTATTTATCACTGCATCAGGGATAGCTTTATTTGCAGCCTTCTCGCTTCAGATACACCACATGACCAGAAGTATGTGGACACCTGCTCGTCGTACATCTCATTCCAAAGTCATGGGCATTAATATGTAGTTGGTCCCCCCCCGCTCCACTCTTCTGGGAAGGCTTTGCACTAGATGTTGGAACACTGCTGCGGAGACTTGCTTCCATTCAGCCACAAGAGCATGAGTGAGGTCGGGCACTGATGTTGGGTGATTAGGGCTGGCTTGCAGTCGGCGTTCCAATTCATCCCAATGGTGTTCGATGGGGTTGAGGTCAGGGATCTGGGCAGGCCAGTCAAGTTCTTCCACACCGATCTCGACAAACCAATGCTGTATGGACCTCGCTCTGTGCACGGGGGCATTGTCATGCTGAAACAGGAAAGGGCCTTCCCCAAACTGTTGCCACAAAGTTTGAAGCACAGAATTGTCTAAAATGTCATTGTGTGCTGTAGCGTTAAGATTTCCCTTAAGGGAAAAGGGCCTAGCTAAAAACCATGACAAACAGCCCCAGACCATTATTCCTTCTCCACCAAACTTTACAGTTGGCACTATGCATTGGGGCAGGTAGCGTTCTCCTGGCATCCGTCAAGCCCAGATTCATCCGTCGGACTGCCAGATGGTGAAGTGTGATTCATCACTACAGAGAAGGTGTTTCCACTGCTCCACAGTCCAATGGCGGAGAGCTTTACACCACTCCAGCCGACTCTTGGCATTGGACATGATGATCTTGTCAGTTTGGAACTGTTTGGAACTCTGTGTTGCAACTGAGGACAGACGATATTTCAGTGCTACGCCCATCAATACTGGCCGGTCCCGTTCTGTGAGCTTGTGTGGTCTACCACTTCGCGGCTGAGACGTTGTTGCTCCACTTCACAGTAACAACACTTACAGTTGACCGATGATCAGCTCTAGCAGGGCAGAAATTTTACAAACTGACTTGTTGGAAAGGTGGCATCCTATAACCACGTGCCACGTTGAAAGTCACTGAGCTCTTCAATAAGGCCTTTCTACTGCCAATGTTTGTCTATGAAGAATGCATTACTGTGTGTTCGATTTAATACACCTGTCAGCAACGGGTGTGGCTGATATAGCCAAATCCACTAATTTGAAGGGGTGTCCACATACTTTTGTATATATATATATATATAGTGTACATCAACCACGTTCTTATCTAGTGTTGGAAAGAATTGTCATATCCAGGTGTGAAGTGGGTGAATCGGAGATGATATCAGACAATGATGCCAAAACCAGCAGCAGGAAAGGTTGAATATAATGCACGGGAACGGCAACATGTATCCATGTACCCCAGCACGCCGTCATGCGCTGCACGCCAACCCAATGAGGGGGGCGCTCCCATTCTGGAGGCTTCCTGATTGCGGGTCGGCCATTGTATACTGCAAAGCGGTGCAACAAGCGTGTGACAAGCACATTCTTCCCTGGCTTGTTTGCTTACATAAATGTGCATAATGGCTTGGCACTATAAATAACCACCCTTTTGAATGAACCTTCGATTAAAGAAAGGGCCAATAATGAGTTGGCGGAATTAGGGGGGGGGGGGGGGGGGGGGGGGGGGGTTAACGATTGTGAGGGGGGGGGGGGGGGGCATGGAGGCGAGTCGGAGGGCTCCTGGCCGTGTATAATCACTTCATTCATCCAAATAAGAGCCCCAATAATTACTTTAGGCTGTGTGGAAGCTATATGTGGAGATGGGGTTGGATGGAGAGGTCTTTAAAAGAGCCTGAGCAAAGTGAGAGAAGGATATGGAAAGGGAGAGATATGGGAGGATGGGAGGAAGGTGGGAAAGGAAAAAAGAGGGAGGGAAAGAAGAAAAAGAAAAAAGAAAAGAGAAAGGGAAAGAACAGAGAGATAGAGGACTAGAGAGGGAAAGAACTGAGAGAGGACTAGAAAGGGATAGAGCATTATTTTCTTTCTTTTTTTTTTAGATGTAGCCGAATATATTTAGAAGCGTTTTTCATTCAAACTATTGTTTGTTCCCCGCTTTGTTTATTCATTCGTTCATTAGGAGGAGAAAAGGAGATAGAGGAGGAGAAGAGATAGAGATATAACCCACTCTAACCTGTAACCCAACTACCTAAACACCATAGCTACCTTGAACACCCACTCTACCTGAAACCCACTCTACCTGAAACCCACTCTACCCACTCTACCTGAAACCCACTCCTACCTGAACCCACTCTACCTGAAACCCCACTCTACCTGAAACCCCACTCTACCTGAAACCCAGCTCTACCTGAAACCCACTTACCTGTAACCCACTCTACCTGTAACCCCACACTAAACCTGATACCCACTCTACCTGAAACCCACTCTACCTGTAACCCACTCTACCTGAAACCCACTCTACTGAACCCACTCTACCTGAAACCCACTCCTACCTGAGAACCCCAACCTAAACCATCTGTAACCCACTCTACTGTAACCCACACTACCTGCCTCTCGAAACCCACTCTACCTGAAACCCCTCTTACCTGAAACCCACTCTACTGACATATACCTGAACCCACTCTACCGACACTCTAACCTGAAACCCACTCTACCTGAAACCCAACTCTACCTGAAACCCTCTTACTGAAACCCACACACCTGAAAACCCACTCTACCTGACCCACTCTAGCCTGAAACCACTCTAACCTGAAACCCACTCTAACCTGAAACCCACTCTACCTGAAACCCAACACTACTGTCACCCCTCTACCTGTAACCCACTCTACCTAAACCCCTACCTGAAACCCACTCTTATCCCACTCTACCTGAAACCACTCTACCTTAAACCCACTCTACCTGAAACCAACTCTACCTGAAACCCCCTCTACTGAACCCACTCTACCTAAACCACTTCTACCTAGAACCCACTCTAACTGCAAACCCACTCTACCTGAAACCCACACTACCTGTAACCCACTCTACCTGTAACCCCCTCTACCTGAAACCCACTCTACCTGAAACCCACCTACCCACTCTACCTGAACCCCTCTACCTGAAACCACTCTACCCACTCTACCTGAAACCCACTCTACCTGAAACCCACTCTACCTGAAACCCACTCGACCTGAAACCACTCTACCTGTAACCCACTCTACCTGTAACCACTCTACCTGAGAAACCACTCTAACCTGAAACCCCACTCTACCTGAAACCCACTCTACCTGAGAACCACTCTACTGAAACCCACTCTACCTGAAACCCACACTACCGTAACCCACTCTACTGTAACCCACTCTACCTGAAACCCACTCTACCTGAAACCACTCTAACCCTCTACTGAAACCCACTCATACCTGAAAACCCACTCTACCCACTCTACCTGAAACCCCACTCTACCTGAAACCCACACTACCTGTACCCACTCTACCTGTAACCCACACTACCTGAAACCCAACTCTAACCTGAAACCCACTGCATACCTGAACCCACTCTACCTGAAACCCCACTCTACCCACTCTACCTGAAAACCCACCTACCTGTAACCCACTCTACCTGAAACCCACTCTACCTGAAACCCATCTACCTGAAACCCACTCTACTGAAACCCACTTTACCTGTAACCCACTCTACCGTAACCCACACTACTGAAACCCCTCTACCTGAAACCCACTCTACCTGTAACCCACTTACCTGTAAACCCACTACCCTGAAACCCACTCTACCTGAAACCCACTCTACCTGGAACCCACTCTACCTGTAACCCACTCTACCTGTAACCACACTACCTGAAACCCCTCTACCTGAAACCCACTCTACCTGAAACCCACTCACCTGAACCCACTCTACCCACGTTCTACCTGAAAACCCACTCTACCTGAAACCCACTCTACCTGAAAACCCACTACCTGAAACCCACACTACCTGAAACCCACTCTACCTGAAACCCACTCTACCTGAACCACTCTACTGAAACCCATCTACCTGAAACCCACTCTACCTGAAACCACACTACCTGTAACCCACTCTACCTGTAACCCACTCTACCTGAAACCCACTCTACCTAACACCTCACTCTACCCACTCTACCTAAACCGCACTCTACCTGAAACCCACTCTACCTGAAACCCACTCTACCGATAACCCACTCTACTGAAACCACTCTACCTGAGAACCCCTCTACCTGAAACCACTCTACCTGAAACCACCTACCTAACCCACCACCTGTAACCCACTCTACCTGTAACCCACTCTACCTGAAACCCACTCTACCTGAAACCCACTCTACCCACTCTACCTGAAACCCACATCTACCTGAAACCCACTCTACCCACTCTACCTGAAACCCACTCACCTGAAACCCACTCTACCTGAACCCACTCGACTGAAACCCACTCTACCTGAACCCCATCTACTGTAACCCACTCTACTCTGAGAACCACTCTACCTAAACCCACTCTACCTAACCCACTCTACCTGAGAACCCTCTACTACCGAAACCCACTCTACTGAAAACCCACACTACCTGTAACCCACTCTACCTGTAACCCACTCTACCTGAAACCCACTCTACCTGAAACCCACCTCTACCCACTCTACCTGAAACCCACTCTACCTGAAACCCACTCTACCCACTCTACCTGAACCCACTCTACCTGAACCCACTCTACCTGAAACCCACTCGACTGAAACCCCATCTCTACCTGTAACCCACCTACCTGTAACCCACACTACCTGAACCCACTCTATCTGCGTGTGTGAAATGTGTGGTTCTGGGTCTGGAAACATTTTTAATTCGACAAGTGTCTGTGGTGCTTCTGGCTTTCTCTTGAGGATTCCTTCGAACTTTGTAGTCAACAACGCTTTGATGAAAACTATTGACGTCCCGTTCAGTTTCTAGTTGGGGGTTCATGTGCATCCTCAGCTAGCACAGTTCCCCAGCTGCAGCGAATGTTTCGACTGCAGCTTTGACTCAGATGATTTCACTGTGTACCAGCTGCTGGAGGGGCACATTCAATATATGTCTGGGAGGTCGTCATTGAAAATAAATGATTTGTTATTAGTTGGTTTGCCTGGTTAAATAAAGGTTAAATGAAAGGTTGGTGTGAGATTAAGAACAAGGAATGATGTAAATTATGTGACATGCCAATTGTGTGTATGGACTATAGGACTAAATGATATGGACTATAGACTAAATGAATATGGACTATAGACTAAAATTAATATGGCTATAGTCTAAATGAATATGGACTATAGACTAAATGAATATGGCTATAGACTAAATTAATATGGACTATAGACAATTAAAATGGACTACAGACTAAATGAATCAGCCTTAGCTACTGTCGCCTCACAAAAAAGTATAGGAGTGGAACGTTGGCTAAAGACACAGACTAGGGGAAACCCCATACTACTGTATATTTATAGTGAGGTTGACGTTCTAGAATGAAAGCACCAAATGGAAGTAGGAAGTTAGTGAGGGAGTGGGCACACATCAGAGAGGTGCTGTATGATGACAGTAGAGAGGATCACACAGAGAGGTATGATGAACAGGTTTGGGTTCGTATGTGTGGGGAATGTGCCGCTCGAGAGAGAGAAGAGAGAGAGAGAGAGAGAGAGGAGAGGAGGAGAGAGAGAGAGAAGGAGATAGAGAGAGAGAGAGAGAGAGAGAGAGAGAGAGAGAAGAGAGAGAGACAAAGAGAGAGAGAGAGAGAGAGAGAGAGAGAGAGTGAGAGTGAGGAGAGAGAGAGAGAGAGGAGAAATGATAGAGAGAGAGAGAGAGACATAGAGAGGAAAAGAGAGAGAGAGAGAGAGAGAGAGAGAGAGAGGAGAGAGGAAGAGAGAGAGAGAGAGACAGAGAGAGAGAGAGACAGAGAGAGACAGGAGAGAGACAGAGAGAGAGAGAGAGAGAGAGAGAGAGAGAGAGAGAGAGAACAAGACATAGAGACAAAGAGAGAGACAGAGAGAGAGACAGAGAGACAGAGCAGAGAGAGAGAGAGAGAAAAGACACCCCCCACATCAACCATGCCCACACCCCATTTAGGCCCCCTCAGATCAGACCTATGCCACTCCTGCCCACCCCATGCCCCCCACCCCCCGCAAAGAGGCATCAACATGGAAGTTCACACATACGCCCAGGTAGTGAGGCGGGCAAACAGCCCAACCCCCACTCTTACACTCGCCCAAGCCAACAGCATGTACCAATGCTCATCAGGCTCTGCTCACACTTACTGGCCTGAGGCCAAACCACGAGGCCAACAACATTGGAACACTTTATGGAACAAAAATTCACTATATCATCCTGGAATATCCAAGGCCTGAGGTCATCTGCTTTGGCCTAAAGAGCAGGAACCCGGACTTCACCAAGAAATCGTTAATGCAGACATTGTCATCCTGCAAAAACATGGTATGCGGAGAACGGACCCACTGGTGCCCTCTAGGTTACAGAGAGCTGGTAGTCCCATCCACCAAACTACCAGTGTGAAACAGGGAAGGGACTCAGGGGGAATGCTAATTTGGTATAGAGCAAACTAACTCACTCCATTAAATTAATCAAAACAGGAACATTTTACATTTGGCTAGAAATTCAAAAGGAAATTTCTTAACGAGAAAAATGTCCCTCCTGTGTGCTACCTATATCCCCCCACTAGAATCCCCATACTTTAATAAAGACAGCTTCTCCATCCTGGATGGGGAAATCAATCCATTTCCAGGCCCAGGGACATGTATTAGTCTGTGGGGCGACCTAAATGCCGAACTGGACAGAACCTGACACCCTCAGCACACAGGGGGACAAACACCCTGCAGGTGACAGCATTCCCTCCCCCATATGCCCCCCTAGGACAACTAGTTACAACATAACCAACAAAACGGGTCACAACTCCTGCAGCTCTGTCGCACGCTGGGTATGTACATAGTCAATGGTAGGCTTCGAGGGGACTCCTATGGTAGGTTTCACCTATAGCTCATCTCTTGCAGTAGCACTGTAGACTACTTTATCACTGACCTCAACCCAGAGTCTCTCAGAGCGTTCACAGTCAGCCCACTGCACCCCTATCAGACCACAGCAAATCACAGTCTACTTGAACAGAGCAATACTCAATCATAGGCATCAAAGCCAAAGGAACTGAGTACATTAAGAAATGCTATAGATGGAAGGAATGCAGTTTGGAAACCTACCAAAAAACAATTAGGCAACAGCAAATTCAATCCCTTTTAGACAACTTCCTGGTAAAAATGTTCCACTGCAATAGTGAAGGTGTAAACTTGGCAGTAGAAAAATCTTAACAGTATATTTGACCTCTCGCTTCCTATCAAATCTAAAAAATCTCAAATAGAAAACCGAAGAAAATGACAAAAAATGACAAATGGTTTGATAAAGAATGCAAAAATCTAAGAAATAATTTGAAAACCTGTCCAACCAAAACATAGAGACCCGGAAACCTGAGTCTCGCTTCACTATGGTGAATCACTAAAACAATACAGAAATACACTACGGAAAAAGAATGAACAGCACATCAGAAATCAGCTCAATGTAATTGAAGACTCCATAGACTCTAACCATTCTGGAAAATTGAAAACACTAAACAAACAACAACACGAAGAATTATCTATCCAAAATGGAGAGTATGGGTAAACCATTCTCCAATCTTTTTGGCTCTATAACAAAGAATAAAGAGGCAAAACATATACATGATCAAATACAATCTAGAATCAACTATAAAGACTACCCAGAACCCACTGGATTCTCCATTACTTGAATGAGTTACAGGACAAAATAAAAAACCCTCCAACCCAAAAAGGCCTGTGGTGTTGATGGTATCCTTAATGAAATGATCAATATACAGACAACAAATCCATTGGCTATACTAAAACTCTTTAAACATCGTCCTTAGCTCTGGCATCTTCCCCATATTTGGAACCAAGGACTGATCACCCCAATCCACAAAAGTGGAGACAAATTTGACCCCAATAACTACCGTGGAATATGCGTCCACAGTAACCTTGGGAAAATCCTCTGCATTATCATTAACACAGAACTCGTACATTTCCTCAATGAAAAAATGTACTGAGCAAAGTCCAAATTGGCTTTTTCCAAATTACGTACAACAGAACCATGTATTCACCCTACAACCCCTAATTGACAACCAAACAAACCAAAACAAAGGCAAAGTTTCTCATGCTTTGTTGATTTCAAAAACCTTCGACTCAATTTGGCATGAGGGTCTGCTATACAAATTGATGGAAAGTGGTGTTGGGGGTAAAACATACGACATTAAAAATCCATGTACACAAACAACAAGTGTGCGGTTAAAATTGGCAAAAACACACCACATTTCTTCACCAGGGTCGTGGGGTGAGACAGGGATGCAGCTTAACCCACCCTCTTCAACATAATATATCAACGAAATTGGCGCGGGCATTAGAACAGTCTGCAGCACCCGGTCTCACCTACTAAATCCGAAGTCAAATGTCTACTGTTTGCTGATGATCTGGTGCTTCTGTCACCACCAGGAGGGCTACAGCACACCTAGATCTTCTGCACAGATTCTGTCAGCCTGGCCCTGACAGTAAATCTCAGTAAGACCAAAATAATGGTGTTCCAAAAAAGGTCAGTCACCAGGACCACAAATTCCATCTAGACAACCGTTGCCCTAGACACACAAAAACTATACATACCTCAGCCTAACATCAGCACCACAGGTACTTCCCAAAGCTGTGAACGATCTGAGAGACAAGGCAAGAAGGGCCTTCTATGCCATCAAAAGGAACATAAAATTTCAACATACCAATTAGGAATCTGGCTAAAAATACTTGATCAGTCCATAGAGCCCATTGCCCTTTAGGGTTGTGAGGTCTGGGGTCCGCTCACCAACCAAGATTTCACAAAATGGGACAAACACCAAATTGAGACGTGCATGCAGAATTCTGCAAAAAATCCTCTGTGTACAACGTAGAACACCAAATAATGCATGCAAATAAATGCATGCAGAGCAGAATTAGGCCGATACCCACTAATTATCAAATCCAGAAAAGAGCCTTAAATCTACACCACCTAAAAGGAAGACGATTCCCAAACCTTCCATAACAAAGCCATCACCTACAGAGAGATGAACCTGGGAGAAGAGTCCCCTAAGCAAGCTGGTCCTAGGGCTCTGTTCACAAACACAAACACACCCCCACAGAGCCCAGGACAACAGCACAATTAGACCCAACCAAACATGAGAAAACAAAGATAATTACTTGACACATTGGAAAGATTAACAAAAAAACAGAGCAAACTAGAATGCTATTGGCCCTAAACAGAGAGTACACAGTGGCAGAATACCTGACCACTGTGACTGACCCCAAACTTAAGGAAAGCTTTGACTATGTCAGACTCAGTGAGCATAGCCTTGCTATTGAGAAGGCCGCCGTAGGCAGACATGGCTCTCAAGAGAAGACAGGCTATGTGCACACTGGCCCACAAAATGAGGTGGAAACTGAGCGTGCACTTCCTAACCTCCTGCCCAATGTATGACCATATTAGAGAGACATATTTCCTCGATTACACAGATCCACAAAGAATTTGAAAACAAATCCAATTTTGATAAACTCCCATTCTACGGGGAGAAATTCCACATTGTGCCATCACAGCAGCAAGATTTGTGACCTGTTGCCAACAAGAAAAGGGCAACCAGTGGAAGAACAAACCCATTGTAAATACAACCCATATTTATGCTTATTTATTTTAACTTGTGTGCTTAACCATTTGTACATTGTTTACAACACTGTATATATATAATATAACATTTGTAATTCTTTATTGTTTTGAAACTTCTGTATGTGTAACTGTTTACTGTTAATTTGTATTGTTTATTTTCACTTTTGTATAATATCTACCTCACTTGCTTGGCAATGTTAACAATGTTCCCATGCCAATAAAGCCCCTTGAATTGAAATTGAATTGAAATTGAAAGACAGAGACAGAGAGAGACAGAGAGAGAGACAGAGAGAGACAGAGATAGACAGAGAGAGAGACAGAGACATAGAGACAAAGAGAGAGAGAGAGAGAAGAGATGAGAGAGAGCGAGAGAGGAGAGAGAAGAGACAGAGAGAGAGAGAGAGAGAGAGAGAGAGAGAGAGAGAGAGAGAGAGAGAGAGAGAGAGAGAGAGAGAGAGACAGAGAGAGACAGAGATAGACAAAAGAGACAAGACATAGAGACAAAGAGAGAGAGAGAAGAGAGTAGAGAAGAGAGAGAGAGAGGAGAGAGAGAGAGAGAGAGAGAGAGAGAGAGAGATGAGTAGAGAGAGAGAGAGAGAGAGACAGAGACATAGAGACAAAGAGAGAGAGAGGAGAGAGAGAGAGAGAGAGAGAGAGGAGAGAGAGAGAGAGAGAGAGAGAGAGAGACAGAGAGACAGAGAGACAGAGAGACAGAGAGACAAAGCAAAAGAGAAGAGAGAACTGTATCCTCCGACAAGTAGCAAAGAGTATGCAGAGACAACGTGTTCCCAGCTGTGTCTCTCTCTCTCTCAAGCACTTTGTTATCAACGCAGAGAACTGCCATGTACAACTATCCCTAATGTCTCTATGTTCAGAGAGTAGGAACTAAGTAGACCAAGTTTGTTGGATTTCAGGCCCTCGGTTTTCATCATTTTACAACAGCGGGTCATCAAAAGGCACCAGCCAAAGGTTGGTGAGTAAAACCTCTACATTTAGATAACCGTTTTCTGTGTGATGGTCCGCACTCAAAAATATGTTGCAATAAAAGGTAGATAATTGTTTTTAAATGATTATTATTTATCACTGCATCAGGGATACTTTATTTGCAGCCTTCTCGCTTCAGATCCACCACATGACCAGAGTATGTGACACCTTGCTCGTCGTACATCTCATTCCAAAGTCATGGGCATTAATATGTAGTTGGTCCCCCCCGCCCCACTCTTCTGGAAGGCTTTGCACTAGATGTTGGAACACTGCTGCGGAGACTTGCTTCCATTCAGCCACAAGAGGCATGAGTGAGGTCGGCACTGATGTTGGGTGATTAGGGCTGGCTTGCAGTCGGCTTCCAATTCATCCCAATGGTGTTCGATGGGGTTGATGTCAGGGATCTGGCAGGCCAGTCAAGTTCTTCCACACCGGATCTCGACAACCAATGCTGTAGGGACCCGCTCTGTGCACGGGGGCATTGTCATGCTGAAACAGGAAAGGGCCTTCCCAAACTGTTGCCCACAAAGTTTGAAGCACAGAATTGTCTAAAATGTCATTGTGTGCTGTAGCGTTAAGATTTCCTTAAGGAAAAGGGCCTAGCTAAAAACCATGACAACCAGCCCCGAACATTATTCCTTCTCCACCAAACTTACAGTTGGCACTATGCATTGGGGCAGGTAGCGTTCTCCTGCATCCGTCAAGCCCAGATTCATCCGTCGGACTGCCAGATGGTGAAGTGTATTCATCACTACAGAGAAGGTGTTTCCACTGCCCACATTCCAATGGCGGAGAGATTTACACCACTCAGCCACTCTTGGCATTGGACATGATGATCTGGTCAGTTTGGAACTGTTTGGAACTCTGTGTTGCAACTGAGGACAGACGATATTTCAGTGCTACGCCCATCAATACTGGCCGGTCCCGTTCTGTAGCTTGTGTGGTCTACACACTCCGCGGCTGAGACGTTGTTGCTCCACTTCACGTAACAACACTTACAGTTGACCGATGATCAGCTCTAGCAGGGCAGAAATTTTTACAAACTGCTTGTTGAAAGGTGGCATCCTATAAACCACGTGCCACGTTGAAAGTCATGAGCTCTTCAATAAGGCCTTTCTACTGCCAATGTTTGTCTATGAAGAATGCATTACTGGTGTTCGATTTAATACACCTTCAGCAACGGGTGTGGCTGATATAGCCAAATCCACTAATTTGAAGGGGTGTCCACATACTTTTGTATATATATATAGTATATATAGTGTACATCAACCACGTTCTTATCTAGTGTTGGAAAGAATTGTCTATCCAGGTGTGAAGTGGGTGAATCGGAGATGATATCAGACAATGATGCCAAAACCAGCAGCAGGAAAGGTTGAATATAATGCACGGGAACGCAACATGTATCCATGTACCACCAGCACGCCGTCATGCGCTGCAGCCAACCAATGAGGGGGGCGCTCCCATTCTGGAGCTTCCTGATTGCGGGTCGGCCCATTGTATACTGCAAAGCGGTGCAACAAGCGTGTGACAAGCACATTCTCCCTGGCTTGTTTGCTTACATAAATGTGCATAATGGCTTGGCACTATAAATACCACCCTTTTGAATGAACCTTTCGATTAAAGAAAGGGCCATAATGAGTTGGGGCGGAATTAGGGGGGGGGGGGGGGGGGGGTTAACGATTGTGAGGGGGGGGGGGGGGGCATGGAGGCGAGTCGGAGGGCTCCTGGCGTGTATAATCACTTCATTCATCCAAATAAGAGCCACCAATAATTACTTTAGGCTGTGTGAAGCTATAGTGGAGATGGGGTTGGATGGAGAGGTCTTTAAAAGAGCTGAGCAAAGTGAGAGAAGTGATATGGAAAGGAGAGATATGGGAGGATGGGAGGAAGGTGAAAGGAAAAGAGGGAGGGAAAGAAGAAAAAGAAAAAAGAAAGAGAAAGGGAAAACAGAGAGATAGAGGACTAGAGAGGGAAAGAACTGAGAGAGGACTAGAAAGGGATAGAGCATTATTTTCTTTCTTTTTTTTAGATGTAGCCGAATATATTTAGAAGCGTTTTCATTCAAACTATTGTTTGTTCCCCGCTTTGTTTTATTTCATTCGTTCATTAGGAGAGAGAAAGGAGATAGAGGAGGAGAAGAGATAGAGAGGGTAGCGTATGATGAATTGTATGAAGGCATTAGTGTTGGAGGGCTTTTCTGTAGCATGCATATCCATATCCATATGAGTTGCTCCCGTTTCAATATAATTATTGGTTTATGATGCCTAATTAACAACTAAAGCCCCCAAAGTACGAGATATTTCGACCAACCTTGATAGCTAGTTTGATGGTTGACTGTCTTTGTTTAGGTCAGGACCCCCTGATCCTGTTTGTTTGTGATTAAATTCATGAGATTCCCTGGAACCATGTTCTCGAATACCGACAACAAACCCACAGAGAACCCAGCTATGCCGACACTGCCAGACAGACGCACAACTTTGGTAATAGTAGTGAGAAAGTTGTAAACATATATATATATAAACGGTCGACCTAGGCACACGACGTCGCCACTTCGCCAGTGACTTGATAAACATTTTATGGCCTGGCAGCTCATGTGTCCCTACAGTAGCTACTACTGTGCTAGCTTTATGAGTTGGAACTTAGCTACGAGCTAGTGTTTTGTGGGCATCTGATAACAGCCTGTTCTTGTGCTTATTACGATTGTTTGTACAGCTGATGAGGAAGTTTGTAGACGTTAGTTAATTGTTCTCAGAAATCGCCTGAGAGCGCAGACAGCTTTTCCTGACTTTCCAGACTTGACTAGACTGCATGCATATTTTTTTAACTGATAAATACTACCACCAAACACCTTAGTTAAGTGTAAAAAGACTCTGCAAAAAACTCTAAATTGTAATTACATATTTCTTATTTTATCCTAAATTAAATCAGAGCATTATTAAGGAGAGTGACTATTTTAAAGGAATGACTATTTTAGGAAGTGACTATTTTGAGGAAGTGGGCTATGTTTTGCTGCTACTGGTAACTTAGGGGGAGGACAAACAACAGTCTCTGCCAGGTATCACGATATGTATAATAACACACCACCTCTAAACACACCCCCTAAACAACTCTTCGTTTGTCTTCAGTCCATGGCTCCGTATTTTTCTAGCGTTTCTTAAAGAGCAATGAGGTGTGGTTGGAGATGTATGTTATATGTGTGCACAACGTTGACACATTGCCAGAGAGACTTCATGGTATTTCTCTGTATTACATTTTTTTTTTCGACAAATTATTAATAAGTGATCATATAATATTCAATTCATTCTTTTTTTATTAGGTGCAAACTGGGTACAATAGCAGACATCACATGTCTGGTATCCATGAGGCCTGGCCTAACCTATATGGACATCGTACACTTGTCCAATCACAGAGGCATCTCCAGACTCATTCTACAGAAGTATTTACAAAGGCTTATTAATGAAAGTACTAGAGGTTATTGTAAAGTGTAAACCCCACTCACGACAATCTGCCGTTGCTTTCCTAACTAAACAGATGCCAGAGGACTGGGAGAATACATCCGGCCAACCTAGTCAACACGACAGGACTTTGAACACATGCATTCCTGTCACAACAGAGTTAATGGATTTGGAATACGATCGAACCTGCCCTGGTCAAAATACAATATCTCTCCTTTAGCCTAACGCTATTTGACACCTAAGTAATAAGCATTTGAATGTATTTAGAGAGGCTATGGGCGTTTTTCCTCTAGGGGTGCTCTTCAACCAAAAAGAAGTCCCATAAATGGCAGCACACAGAAATTAACATTATGGACAAAGAGGGGCACACCTCCGTCAGCTAATTAACTTTCTGTACGCCTCTTTTTAAACATACTAGGTTTTATTTTAGGCAGAGGCCCAAAAAAACATGCGCTTGCACAACCGAAACGATTATGGACATTGTGCAGCGTTGCTGTCCTTTGCGATGAACTAAACACCCTTTCCTCCTTTGTCTTCCTCTAGCGACACTACATCCGCCGTGACTTTGACATTCCAAGGAGGGCAGTGAGCCTCTCATTGGTGGAGCATGCACCTTGTGGCCCTTGGCTTTCCTCAAGCGGCCAAGGGCAAGGGTCGAGCAAGTGCAAGGTGAACATCCAGCTGTTTGCAGCGTCGCCGACGAAGTACCAAGCTCAGGCTTTCAACCGAGAACCCAGGGCGAGGAGGAGGAGGAAAGTTGTATCGAGAGATGGTTGACACGCGGGGTCGCAGCGCGCTGGCACACGCTCGCGGCAAGGGTCTCGAGCGCCGTCTCCCCGGTCGCACAGCATCCAGTCCCTTCCTGGAAACCTTGCGCGTCATCGATCTGCGAGTCTCCCCCCCTGCCCGCAGTGCACCCGAGGCGGGCCGCCACACCCATCTTGGGTCCCCCACGTGGGCAGCAACCGGGAACGAGAGAGGACAATCCCACCGGCCCATCCTCATGGTCCGGACTGCGGCCCGGCAACGGGGGAGGAACACGCTCGCCGACGCCGCCAAACTCGGCCTGGGAGTGCTATGGAAAGATGCTATCTGCTGCAACGGCCAGTTCCTATTGTCAACTTCAAGGGACACGGCTGGAACGACTGGATCATCGCGCGCCGGGCTACACGCCAACTACTGTGAGGCGACTGCCCCAGCCATGTGGCCAGCATCACGGGCTCCTCGCTTGTCCTCCACTCCACCGTCATCAACCACTACCGAATGCGGGTCTACGCGCCTTTCCTAGAACTCCAGTCGTCTGCGTGCCCCGCGCTACGCGCCATGTCCTGCTCTAAAAGCTACAACGAGAGCAGAAGATCATCAGAAGGACATCCAGAACTGATCGTGGACGAGTGCGGCTGCTCGTAAGAGACAGGTGAAGAGAGCAACATAGACTCATCATTCAAGGAGGACACTGTTGGGTGATAGGCCGTTTAAACCCTTCAACACAAAGAACAACCTTTTTTGGAGTCATGTAAAAATGTGTGACTGACTGAATCCTCCGTTTCGTCTGATTACCTGACGTGAAATTGTTAATGTCTCTGTGGCACTTTCAGATAAAAAAAAAAAAAGAGATATCAGAATTTTTTTGGGTTGAATGGAGAGCAAAAGTGGGACTCATGTGATATCCTGCATCTCTGCACTGCAATGAACATGGAACAATTTTCCCCTGAAAGGAAGAACTATGCAACTGATCAATATTACCGTGTGATCTTTTTTACATATTTCTTTCCACATTATGGGCTGTTTTGATGTATTTTTTATTTGTATACAAGGAAGACTTTTTGATAATTTTTTGTTTGTTGTTTTTTGTGTTTCAGTTGTTTTCTATTGTTACGTGAGAGATCTTTAATAGAAATAGGTTTGACCATGCTACTTGTGGGGAGCACACTTTTTTATAATTAAAACAATTTTATTATTATTATTATTTCTGAACTATTTTGCTTTTTTAACATTAAAAAAAATATTAATGTTGAAATTTGCACTATATCCAACATTCTTGCCACAATTGACGGTTGTGGCAATACACCATGAAATATGTAAATACATATACAGTATAACCCTACAGCTACAGACAGTCTCTCAGCAAAGTAACATATAGATTTTTTTTTTCAAAACTGTAAAAAAAAATATATATAAATAGAGCTTTTTTATAGTTGAAACAACTTTCTGAAAGAATTGGGTTTGGGTCTATCCTAATCGTGGCGTGGAGTGTGTTCAATGCCAACGTGTATTTGTTTGAAATCTTCACTTGATGGTTTAATTTCAGAGACAAACGATCATGTCGTTTGCTAAACCTAGTACTGTCTAGGTCTCTACACAGCAAATGTAAAAATACTACTTTTTTTCATATATATAGAACTGTACAAATGTTAGTATGACTCACTACTAAATATTTGAAACAATACAAATCATTAATGTAATATGAGATGTGTATGTAAAACATTTACATTTGCCTTTTAGTATTTAGCAGATACTCTATCCAGAGTGACGTACCGATTGCATTCATCTTCCAGATATCTAGATGAGACAACCACATATCACGTCAAATAACAGGATATGAACATTCCATTCCACCTAACAATGGATATATATAGATATATATATATATATATATATATATATATATATATTATATTATATATTAGATTATATATATAGATATATATATATATATATATAATATATCCATTGTTTAGGTGAATGGATGTTCATATCCTGTATATTTGACTGTGATATGGTGGTTGTCTCATCTAGCACATATCTGATAGATGAATGCAATGGTACGTCAATCTGGATAAGAGTATCTGCTAAATTACTAAAAGGTCAAATTTAAATGTTTTACATACAACATCTCATATTACACTAACTGATTTGTATTGGTTTCATATATTTTCCGTATTGATGTCCATACGTAACATTTGTACAGTTCTTTATATATATGAAAAAGTAGTTATTGTTACACTTGACTTTAAACCTAGCATACTAGGTTTACTAAACGACATGATCGTTGTCTCGAATAAACCATAAAGTGCTAGATTTTAAACAAATACACGTCTGTCATTGAACAACTCCACGCCACGATTAGGATAGACCCACCCAATTTTCTTCAGAAGTTGTTTTCAACTATAAAAGCGCATTTATATATATTTTTTTTTTACGTTTTGAAAAAAAACTCTTCATATGTTATTTGGCTTAGAGATGGGGTCTGTAGCTGTAGTGTATACTGTAATATGTATTACATATGTTTTTTTTTTTTCAGGTGTATTGGACACAACCGTCATGTGCTAAAGAATGTTGGTATAGTGCGAATTTCAACATTAAATTTTTTTTAATGTAAAAAGACAAAATAGTTCAGAAATAACGAATAAGCATAAAACTTGTTATTAATGATAAAAGTTTTTGGCTCCAGTAGCTGGTCAAACTATTTCTTTCAAGTATCTCTCAACAGTACCAATAGAAACAACTGAAACACAAAAAACAACAACAAAAAACTTTCAAAAAAGTCTTCCTGGTATCAGAATTAAAAAAATACATCAAAAAATCCGCATAATGTGGAAAGAAATATTTAAAAGTCAACACGTAATACTTGATCAGTTGCATAGTTCTTCTTTCAGGGAAAATTGTTCCATTTCATTGCGTGTGCAGAGATGCAAGGAATCACATGAGTTCCCACTTTTGCTCTCCATTCAACCCAAAATATATTCTGTATCTCTTTTTTTGTTTCTATCTGAAGTGCCACAGACAGACTTCACAATTTTCCCGTCAGGTAAGCAGACGAACGGACGGATCAGTCAGTCACACATTTTTACATGACTCCCCAAAAAGGTTTGTTTTTTTGTTTGAAGGGTTAAAACGTCCTATCATCCCAACTGTCGCCTTGTTATTAGATGAGTTCTATGTTGCTCTCTTTCACTGTCTCTTACGAGCAGCCGCACTCGTCCACGATCATGTCTGGATGTCCTTCTTGATGATCTTCCTGCTCCTCGTTGTAGTAGAGCATGGACATGGCGCGTAGCCGCGTGGGCACGCATGCACGACTGGATGTTCTGGAAGGGCGCGTAGCCCGCATTCGGTAGTGGTTGATGACGGTGAGTGGGAAGGACAGCGGGAGGCCGTGATGCTGGCCACATGGCTGGGGCATCGCCCTCCACAGTAGTTTGGCGTGGTACCCGCTGCGGCGATGATCCAGTCTTTTCCCAGCCGATGTCCTTGAACTTGACATAGAACTGCCGCTTTGCAGCGATATGCATCTTTCCATCGCAACTCCAGGCCGCGTTTTGGCGCGTCGTCGAGCGTGTTACCTCGTGCCGGGGCCGCAGTACGACCATGAGAATGGCCCGGTGGGATGTTCCCTCTCTCGTCCCGGTTGCTCGCCCTCGTTGGGTACCAAGAGGGTGTGGCGCCCGCCTCGGTGCACTGCGGGCAGGAGACTCCCGATCGATGACGCTGCCACCGGTTTTCCAGGAGGGACTATGATGCTGTGCGACACGGGAGCGTGTGCCACCGCTGCGCCCGTGTCAACCATCTTCTCAGATACCCAACTCTTCCTCCTCCTCCGTCGCCCGGGGTCTCGGTGAAGCCTGGAGCTTTGGTCTCTGTCCGACGCTGCAAAAGCTGGATGTTCACCTGCCCTTGCCTCGCCCTTGCCCCTTGTCCAGCTTGAGAAGAGCCCACTTTGGCCTGCTCCACCACTGAGAGCCTCACTGCCCTCCTTGGAATGTCAAAGGTCACGGCGGATGTATGTCGCCCCCTAGAGGATAAAGGGGAAAGGGTTTTGGTCATCCAAGAACAGCAACGCTGCAAATGTCCATAATCGTGTTCGGTTTGGCAACGCATGGTTTTTTGTCGGCTCTGCTTAAATAAACCTAGTGGTTTAAAAGAGGCTGTACAGAAACGTAATTGCTGCTGGAGGTGTGCCCCTCTTTGTCCAATATGGTAATTTCTGTGTGTCTGTACATTTAGGGGACTTCTTTTTGGTTGAAGAGCACCCCTAGAGGCAAAAGCCCTATGGCCTCTCTAAATACTTCAAATGCTTAGTTCTATGTGTCAAATAGAGCTATAGCTAAAGGAGAGATAGTGTACTTTTGACGTGGACAGGTCCGATCTATGCCAAGTCCATACTCTTTTTGTACAGATGCATTTGTTCAAGGCTGTCGTGTCTGACTAGGTTTGCTCGATGTATCTTCCCCAGTCACTCTGGCATCTGTTTAGTTAGGAAAGCAACGGGCAGATTGTCCGTGAGTCGGGTTTACACTTACAATAACCTCCTATTTACTTTCATTAATAGTCCCTTTGTAAATACTTCTGTAGAATGGAGTCCTGGAGATTCAGTGATTGGACAGTGTACGATGTCCAATTAGGACAGCCTCATGGATACCAGACCATGTATTATCTGGATATGTACCCCGTTGCACCTAATAAAAAAAATTGAATTGAATATTTATATCACTTTATAATACATTTTTTCGAAAAAAATGTATACAGAGAACTACCATGAAGTCTCTCTGGCCAATGGTCAACGTTGTGCATCACATAATAACTACATCTCCAACACACCCTCATTGCTCTTTAAGAAACTCTAGCGGCATGACTGAAGACAAACGAGAGTTGTCTTGGGTGTGGTTTGATGCGGTGGTGTTATGATCACATATCGTACCCTGGCAGAGAATGTTGTTTTTCCTCCCCCCTGAGTTACCGTAGCACAACATAGCCACTTCCTCAAGTAGTCACTTCCTTTCAAATAGTCCACTTCCTTAAATAATCACTTCCTTACAATAGTCTGATTTAATTTATGGATAAATTAGAAATATGTAATTCAATTTAGACGTTTTTTTGCAGATGTCTTTTTTACACTTACTAGGTGTTGGTGTAGTATTTATCATGTTAAAAAATATGCTGCAGTCGAGTCAAGTCTGGAAAGTCAGGAAAGCTTTCTGCGCTCCAGGACCTGCGTTCTGAGAACAATACACGTCTACAACTTCCTCTCAGCTGTAAAAATATCGTAAATAAGCACAAGAACAGGCTGTTTTATCAGTGCCCAAACCACTATCTCGCTAGCTAAGTTCCAACTCAATAAAGCTAGCAAGTAGTAGCTACTGTAGGGACACATTGAGCTGCCAGCCATAAACTGTTTATCAGTCCACTGGCGAGTGGCGACGTTGTGCTAGTTGCCGTTTATATATATAGATTTTTTTACAAACTTTCTCACTTACTATTTACCAAATTGTGGTCTGTCTGGCAGTGTTCGTGCATAGCTGGTTTCTCTGTGGTTTTTGTCGTTATTCGAGAAACATGTCTGGAATCTCTTGAATTTTAATCACAAACAAACAGGATCAGTGGTCCTGACCCTAAACAAAGACAGTCCAACCTCAACAGTCCTTCAAGGTTGGTCGAAATTATTCAGTACTTGGGCTTTAGTTGTTAATTAGGCATCATAAACCATAAATATATTGAACGGGAGCAACTCATATGGCTATGATATGCATGTCAGAAAAGCCCTCCAACTCTAAAATGACATTCATACATTCAGTCATCTCTACCCTCTTCT